>NC_021167.2:14604594-14616954 GCF_000331145.2 Cicer arietinum | reverse complement strand
GGTTCCTCCTGAACTTGAACTTCAAGATTCATTAACCTATAATATCTGCGATTTCACAAACGCGGGGACAAGCCAGTCAAACACAAACAACGAAGGAGGTGAGTTTCGAAATCATGATGACAGTGTAATACAAGTAAGAAAAATACACAAACAATCATAATAGAACCGTATCATTACACAAACATCCCATCAAGAAAATATCATATTAAAAAGTCAAAATCACTCAAGGAAAATCAATAAATTTCACTATAACATCAAATCGTCTAAGAGAAATTATTACCACCCACGATACATATTAATCACAACAAAACAATCACAATAAAATGCAATGCTATGCATGAGCTTAGACTCTACTTCACAATGTGGTACCATTCTAACTCTGAAGTACTTGGTTAGGAGGCTTGATACTATGCCATCATCTCGGTCGACGGACAATTCAAATTGGCCATGTCATCATAGATTCCCTCAACTCATCCCGAGACACATATACATGACAGTCGAGGTAAACACGTGTTGCATGGTAGCTCCCGACATTTGGAGTGCTCCCTCCAAGTCACCTAGGAATTCCCCACCCGAATACCTCCAAGGTCTAACAATCTTGCCTTAAGGCTCGACAGCAGACCGCCACGATGAGGCTCATTCAGTTGTACTTCCCCGAAATCACTAGGCTTGTCAGGCCCTACCTATATGAGAGTGAAAGGTGAATGACGTAAAAAGTGAATGTAATAACTCTCTTTCTTCTTTGGACTTTTTCTTTTCTTTCAAACTACACATAATAAAAATAAGGACAAATAATAATTGTCTTAAGAACAAATTATTTGTATTCCATTTTTCTTGTGACATTTATTTTAAATCCATTATTTTAAAGTTACATGATGTTAATTAATTAACAATTAATTTAACCTTATCTGATTTATAAAATATTGTTAAAACTAATAATATTAGACAACATCTGTAAGAAATCATTCATATATATATATATATATATATATATATATATATATTCATTACATATTACAATATTCACTACACGAAAATAGTTTTTTACAACGCTTTTTTTAAAAATTAAGCGATGTAGTATCTAATGCTTTAAAAAGATACAACAGTGCTCTTTAAAATAAAAAAGCACTGTAAATATCTTCTAAAAACCGCGTTGCTTGTTATACTAGTTTTACATCGCTTTTTCAAAAAAGCGTTGTAATAGGTGCATTTTTATTCTATTTTTATTAAAAAATGAAGTAAATGGAATTTTTAAATTATCGCTTGTTTGTATAAACAGGTTTTTTATGGCATTTTTTTTAAGAAAGTGTTGTCTTTTAGTTTTTTTCCAAAATCATTTTCATCCAGCACATGATATTGACAAAATTACTATATTTTTCATTTAAACAGCAACAACAACAAACTTGTAACTTTACATATTGACACAATTAGTTCGCAACAACAAAACTACATAACTTTATAACTTTACATATTCACACAATCAGTTCACAACAAAATTGTAACTTTACATATTGACACAATCAGTTTACAAACAACACATGATATTGACACAATTACATATTTTTTACATTTACATATTCACAAAAACACATAACTATATAACTTTATATATTCACAACAGAACCTTGCAACACAACACCTATTTTTTACATTTATATATTCACAAAAGAACCTTACATATACATAGTTTATATATGAAAATCAAAATATAATGAAAATACCATACCGTTTTTGGGATTATAGTTTAATATTTTCATATATCGTTCTATCAGATACATCCATCTCATATAAGCTGGCCCACAAAGTTGTGTCTCCTTAACAAGATGAACAGTAAGGTGAACCATTATATCAAAAAACGAGGGTGGGAAATACCTTTCATGCTCACACAAAGTAACAACAATTTCCCTCTGCAATGTCGGTAATTTTTGAGGATCGATCACTTTACTACAAATTTCCCTGAAGAAGAAACATAATCTAGTTATGGCTCGTCGAACTTTTTCGGGTAAAATGGAACGTATACCTATTGGTAGCAAATGTTCCATTAGAATATGATAATCATGGGTCTTCAAACCTTTTAACTTGAGGTCTTTCATACAAACTAAATTTTTAATGTTTGAAGAGTATCCTTCTGGAACTTTAACTTCGTGTAGAAATTTACATAAAACAATTTTTCCTTTCTAGATATAGTAGGAGCGGCTGGAGGTAGATATGTGCGATTTCCGTTCTTTACGGGACCCAATTCATTTCTTATTCCCATATCGACCAAGTCCAATCTTGCATTGATGCCATCTTTAGACTTTCCTGGAACATTGAGTAACATACCAATAACACTATCAAATACATTTTTTTCAATATGCATCACATGATGAAATGTCTTATATACAATGACTTCCAATATGGAAATTCAAAGAAAATTGACTTTTTCTTCCACCCAGTTTGACCAGCTCTCCCGCAAAAGGTTTGCCAAATTTGTTGGTCAAACCTTGTACTTTTTCAAGTATTTAATATCCAGTCGGTGCTAAAGGAGCTTAATCTTCGTATAATTTTCCATTGAATGCATATCTCCACCCACGATATTGATGGCTATAAGGTAAAAATCTACAATGTCCATAAAATACATTCTTCTTACAATGTTTCAACCACATCCAATTTGTAATCTTTTCACATATAGGACATGCACACTAACCTTTAATGCTATATCCTGATAAATTACCATCATAAACTTCCACACCTGTCTCCCACATATTTTTTAAATCTTCAATTAAAGGAGTCAAGTATACGTCGATATCATTCCCCGGTTGTTAGGGTCTAAAAATTAACTGAGACAACATCATAAACTTACGCTTCATACATAACCATGGAGGTAGGTTATGAATCAACAAAATCACAGGCCACGTGTTGTGTGAGATGCTTTGAAGACCATGTGGATTCATTCCATCAGTAGAAAGTGCAAGTCGTAGATTTCTTGACTCTATCCCGAATTCAAGATACTCGTGATCAATTTTTTCCCATTGTGGAGAATCTGTAGGGTGTCGAAACTTTCTATCTCTAATTCTTTCATTCGCATACCATGTCAAGTGTAAGACCCATAATTTTAAAGTACCATTTATGTATTTTTGGTATATTTTGGATTTTGGCTCGGAGGCTCTTAAGCCAAAGTTAATAATATTTTGGAGTTTTATAATCAAAAAGATATTTCGATGCCAATTAGAATTTCTCGTCGATAAATAAATTGAATTTAACTGCGGAAAATCCTTTACGGAGAATTTAAGGCGTTTCGGGTGAAACGGTAATTTAATAAATATCTAGATTTTGAGATATTTGTTAAGTTATATTTATTATATTTATATATGTTTGTTTGGAGGGAAAAAGAAAGGAAAACTAGAAGGAAGGAAAAGGAAAAGAAAATAGTATATAAAGGAAGGAAGGAAAAAGGAAGAAAGGAAAAACAAAGGAAAGAAAAAGAAAGGAAGGAAATTTCCAATTTTCCATCTCCTTCCTCAGACCACCGTGAAACCAAAATCCATCCTTCTCCATTTTTCGTTTTCGTTGCTTCCTTTTCTTCAAAGCTAGTGACCCAAGGTTGGGTGAGAGTTAGATCAAGGTTTTCGCAACTCCACTCTTCCTCTTTGATTCGAAAACGAAGAAAAACGGTTTTTGAGATCCAAACACAAACCCCTCCGTTTCTTCTAGATCCGAACCTCATTTCTCGAAGAGACAGAAGGGAAAGTTGCTCACCACCACGCTACGGTGCTAGTGAACTAATTTGGAAGCGGCGTTGCGAGCGGAAAATTTACCGGAATTACTCGCGGTACCGGAAACGCGCGTTAAAGCTAACGTTGAGGTAAGGGCTCCTTCCAAACTTCTAGTTTGCATTAGGGACTTATCTGTGGTTGTGTGGGAAGGAATTTGTTAGGGTTTAATGTATCGATTTGGGGAAAAACGAAACTAATGCGTTATGGGTAAAACCTTAGAGTTAGGTTTTGTTTATATTGATGAATGGTTCGTGGTAAATGAATTTGAAGTCATTGTGTAAGATTTTGGGTAAATGAAACTTGTGTGTTTTGAGTAGTGGATTGTGTCGATTTGTGTTCGTTGTTTTTGACATGCTCTTAATTGATATTGATGAAATTTGATATGTGTATGGTTGGATTTGTGAATAAATGAATTGATATGTTTTGATGTGAGAATTTGTTGAGTTTGTGTTGTGTGAAATTTGAAAACCATTAAGTTAAATGAGTATTAAGAATGGGGAATCTCTTAATGTCTCGTTTACTTAATGTGCGTTTGTTTGTGAAAAATCGTTTAAGTTAACTGGGCGTTAAGAATGGGGAATCTCTTAATGTCTCGTTTACTTAATGTGCGTTTGTTTGTGAAAAATCGTTTAAGTTAACTGGGCGTTAAGAATGGGGAATCTCTTAATGTCTCGTTTACTTAATGTGCGTTTGTTTGTGAAAAATCGTTTAAGTTAACTGGGCGTTAAGAATGGGGAATCTCTTAATGTCTCGGTTACTTAATATTTTGTTTTAAAGAAAAATCGTTTAAGTTAACTGGGCGTTAAGAATGGGGAATCTCTTAATGTCTCGGTTACTTAATATTTTGTTTTGAAAACCGTTTAAGTTAACTGGACGTTAAGGAGGGGGAACCTCTTAATGTCTCGGTTACTTAATATTTTGTTTTGAAAACCGTTTAAGTTAACTGGACGTTAAGGAGGGGGAATCTCTTAATGTCTCGGTTACTTAATATTTTGTTTTAAAGAAAAATCGTTTAAGTTAACTGGGCGTTAAGAATGGGGAATCTCTTAATGTCTCGGTTACTTAATATTTTGTTTTGAAAACCGTTTAAGTTAACTGGACGTTAAGGAGGGGGAATCTCTTAATGTCTCGGTTACTTAACATTTTGTTTTGAAAACCGTTTAAGTTAACTGGGCGTTAAGAATGGGGAATCTCTTAATGTCTCGGTTACTTATTATTTTGTTTGGAAAATTGTTTAAGTTAACTGGGCGTTAAGAATGGGGAATCTCTTAATGTCTCGGTTACTTATTATTTTGTTTGGAAAATTGTTTAAGTTAACTGGGCGTTGAGAATGGGGAATCTCTTAATGTCTCGGTTACTTAATGTTCGTTTTTGAAAATCGTTTCAGTAAATGAGTATTAAGAATGGGGAATCTCTTAATGACTTATTTACTGAATGTTTTGTCTTGAAAATCGTTAAGTTAAATGAGAATTAAGAATGGGGAATCTCTTAATGTCTCGCTTTTTTATGTGTGTTTCGGTAAATCGTGCTGACCCGGGATAGGTGGCACCTTGGTAAACAGTACGGGCCGTGATAGGCAGTACGTTTACGATTTACGTTTGGTAAGTCGTGCTGACCCGGGATGGGTGGCACCTCGGTAAACAGTACGGACCCGTGATAGGTAGTACGTTTACGACTTACGTTCCTGAGGGAATTGTGTTTGGTAAGTTGTGCTGACCCGGGATAGGTGGCACCTCGGTAAACAGTACGGACCCGTGATAGGTAGTACGTTTACGACTTACGTTCCTGCGGGAATTGCGTTTGTCCGTGAGAGACTGCGCAGGGGTTTGTCCGTGAGAGACTACGCCCTGGTTTAAGTTAGATGAGAATTAAGAATGGGGAATCTCTTAATGTCTCGTTTACTCGTGTATGTTTTGGTAAGTTGTGCTGACCCGGGATAGGTGGCACCTCGGTAAACGGTACGGACCCGTGATAGGTAGTACGTTTACGACTTACGTTCCTGAGGGAATTGTGTTTGTCCGCGAGAGACTACACCCTGTTGATTTGTGAACTGTTGGTTCATTTTGTTTGTGTAGTAATGTGTTATAAATGCTAAGTGTTATGTTTTGGAATTTGGTGATAACATGTTTGATTGCAATACCATTTCGAAATCCATGATGTCGTAGTAATTGTGTTATCAGTGTTAAGTGTTAAGAATTGGGATTATGCATGAATGTGATTGAGTTAGTTTATGAATTTTTGAAAGAATACACAGGTAAATCGATTTCCCAATCGATTGGATAGTAAACAGGGACTTGGCCAAATGGACAAAATCGATTAGCCAATCGATTTTGTAATCAGTTTTTCGAAAATCATTTACGAAATCGATTGCCCAATCGATTGGCCGTTAAGTCAGGGGCTCAGCTACCCTGTCAATCGATTTCCCAATCGATTGAATCAAACCAGAGTTCAAAATTTCACTAAAAACCTTCAGGAAATCGATTTGGAAATCGATTGGTATTAAGTCAGGGGCTCAGTACTCACTCAATGGATTTCCCAATCGATTTATTTCAGCCCAGGATTCTGTTTCATCAAAATCCTTCACCCCAATCGATTGCCTAATCGATTGGCTCAGTGAAAATCCTCAGTTTTAGTTGTATGATTGTTTGCTCATGAAACTATCCATGTCTTGATTTGTTATGTTATAATTAGGGGATTGAGAACCTCATTTTACTTTCATTTTAACTGGCAAAGTATTGTATGAACTTTTCGCATATTGAAAATCCTGCTAAGGTGCATGCTTAGTTGAAAAGTTATTTTAGCATTTAAAACTTAAATGTTATGTGTTAACTGTTATTTTCGGTTGGTGACCTTTACAATTATTGTGGAAATCTGGGCTTTGCCCTCAGATGAGAGTTAGGACGATCTTGCTGGTTCGTACCCTACGGACGGAAATGGAGATGGGAACGCTTGACTGCAGCTACGATAGGGGGATCTCACGGGGCGCGTGGAGATCAGTCAGGGTGTTTAGTTGTTTTGTAAAATGATCAGACTAGGTTGTCACAGAGGGAACAGATGTCTTTCTTTTGTATTGCATTTATTTTAAAATGGAAGACTGTACCTATACTAATATTGTCAGCTTGACATGTTATTTTCGATGGGTTACATGTACCATTTGTTGTTGGGTAAATGGTTTGGATTTATAATTGGAGTAACTTTTCCGCTGCCTGTAAATTATAATGACTCAATTATTTATCCAAAGGCATTTCTTTATTTATTCCTCTGTTTTAGTTTAATTACTTTTGAAAAAAAAAAATATATACCCCCGCTTTGAAAAACGGGGTGTTACATCAAGTGTTTTGAATCTTCTTCACTGTGATACATGCGCCTAAATCTTGGTATTATAGGAAAATTCCACACGACTTTTGCTGGAGTAGATTCTTTCTTCTTATATCGAGAGACATTGCATTTCGGACACGCCTTTAGTAATTCATATTCGTTTCGAAATAAAATGCAATCGTTAGGACACACATGAATGCTTTCGTAACTCATGCCAATAGAGCACAAAATTCGTTTAGCCTCGTTGGTTCAACTGGGAAGTTCATTATCATCTGGAAACATATCTTTTAAGAGTGTTAATAATTATGTGAAGCTTTTATTAGACCATCCATTACTCGCTTTTAAGTTGTACAACTTTAATATCACCAACAGTCTTGTGAATTTAGTACAACCATTATATAATGGTTTCTCTACATCAATCAACAAACTCTCAAACATTTTAGGACAATCCCGAAGATCTTCTTCAACTGCTTTTGCAATCTCCTCAACTCGATCCGGCTCATATGTATTTGTGTCGAAATCAGTTGAAGCATATGTCGAACCATTCTCAAAATTAATGTTTCCTTTTTTTTTTTCTCACCATGTCTTATCCAACATGTATAGCTTTGATCAATTCCATGCCATACTAAATATCCTTCCAATTCATCTTCTCTAACGCGTTTTCCAAAACAATATTTTAAACAAGGACAAACAACTCTATTTGGATCTTTTGCATTCTTCACTGCAAACTCAACAAACTCCTTCACTCCATTTTCATACTCTTTTGACAATCGATTGGCAGACATCCATTTGCGGTCCATTTTATATGACCTATATAAATGCAGTTACACAAATAATAAGCTACTGATAACATTATACCAATATATAGTACACATATCTAATATTGGAAAATGGAAACCAAGGTCCAAGTCTGATTTCAAAACAGAATAGATCAACAAATTTCAAAAAAGAATAGATTTTATATGATTTATTATGTGACAATTTATTAGTTTTAGTGACAACAAGAAATTAATAAATACAGTACCTGAGACAATGTATCCAATTTTTTTTTAAAGGAGGAGCAATAAATGGGCGCACAATAAAGGAGAGAAGGGTTCGCAGAGTAGAGGAGATGAGGGTTCGTAGGGTTAGGACAATGTATTAAATTTGTTTTTATTTATTTAAAGTAAATGATTTTTATTTAAAGTGAATGATTTTACAGCGCTCTAATAGGTCCTTTAATTTTGTGAAAGCACAAGTCTTTTACAACGCTTGTATAAAAAGTGCTTTAATAGGTCATTTAATTATGTGAAAGCACAAGTCTTTTACAGCGCTTGCCAAAAAAGCGCTTTAAAAGCTATGTAACATAAGGTGGGAGCGCTATATTTTACAACACTTGTGTTTAAAGTGCTCCAAAAGCGCTGTAAAACATTATGTGAGGGCAATTCAGTTTACAGCACTTTTGAAAAAGTGTTGTAAAAGCCTTGTAAACATTATGTGCAAGCGCTATGTGATCCTATATGACCCTACAACAGAGTTTTTTCCACAGCGCTTGTAAAAAAACAGTTGTTGTATCCTCCGTTATTTTTAAAATATTATACAGCAACGCTTGTATTTAATAAGCGCTATAAAAGACACGCTATAAAATGTCATTTTTGGCGTAGTGATGGCGTATTACACATTTAACTTAGTATCTATATCTATTGGCTTTTGTCTATCGTCAATTTGCAATGTTTCTTGCCATCAAGGATACAATTTTAGTTTCATCTACATATTAGTTAAGAAGTAATATGTTTTTATTATCTTTCCATCAAGGATAAAATTTAGTTTAAATTGATATTTGCTATCGCATAATTTTGAAAAAAGATGCTAAGAAACAATTTCAACACATACAACATATATAATATAATACTGCACTGTAAATCTCCAATCAATTAAAATCATACATAATAAAAATGAATTACAAAGTCATTACAATCAAATATTAATAACCATTCAACAAAATGAGTCCATTCTCCAAACCAAACATTCCAAATAAATGTCAACAAAATCAACCACAAATGTCATTGTAGACATAACAAATAAATTCAACATAAAATGCTAATTAAAATTAAAACTCATTAAAAAAATTCTATAACCTGTGAAACATCAACACAAGCCTACTTAATGAGACATTTTTCCTTTCTTAATTTTTAAATTCTAATTTATGAAATTTTAGGGTATTTTGTGTTAAATTACTTAGGCATTTAACCCAATTTTATTTTATTTTGTGAATTAAGTACCAAAAACATATTTTTTTAGAGTTAATAAAATGTTTAATATATATATATATTTTTTTTGAGACCCGATTTAAATTATTTGTCGAAGAATAATTAAATTATGTTGTGAAAAATTTAAAACCGAGTACATCTTTTTATAAATGTCACTTTTTGCTGAAAAAATCATCTCTCAATTGAGTTGCGGCGAAAGCAGATGTTTTTATTAAAGTAGATTGAGAAGTGAGTGATGTGATGAGTGTAATGATGATTTTTAATATATCTAATTATTTAATTATAAAACATATATATATATATATATATTAGGACGTTTGTGGTATCCGACTTGGTGAGGGGATAAGTGATATCGTTTCAGCAAGTGTACTGAATCGTTGCAAGTAATAATAAAACGGTAGTACCGAGTGTCGAACTCAAGGATTACGTTTTACTATTGAATTATATTTGATTACTAGAATTGAACAAAAAGGTTCCCAAGTTGATTGAAATAATGTTTGAAATTAACAACAATAATAAAATTGATCTTTTATAATGAGAAAAATGTCAGGGATGAGTTTCACTTCGAATCCAACCTTGGTGTCTAATTTGATCCTAGTTACTGAATTCCTTTATTGAATTATTACCGAATTCTCTTTATTATTCTTGCCCTAATGTCTTAGTGATAGAACCTTTAATTCCAAAGTAACCCCTAATTCCTTAGTGGATTTAAGATTAGAATTAAGCATTACCGTATAGAAATTCTCTTGTAAATTATTGCTTTGCAACTAATTTAATTGGTTTCATGACCTGCATCTATCCCTAGACTACAAATTCATGAATTTCTCATCTCAAGCATTCGTAAAGTTCACTTCCGTTTCAAAATACAAATCGTAGAAAATTTTAATGTTGATCAAGCAATAAAAAGCATTAAGCACAGAGATGAGAAAAACAATTCAATAAACTCATTCATATAACTAGAAATCAAATCAGAAAAATAAGGGTTTCATCTGGTTACACTCATCCCTAACAAATAGGATTTAGTTACTCATGACAGAGATACAAAATATAAGAATTATTGATCAAGCAATAAAAAGCATTAAGCACAGAGATGAGAAAAATAATTCAATAAACTCATTCATATAACTAGAAATCAAATCAGAAAAATAAGGGTTTCATCTGGTTACACTCATCCCTAACAAATAGGGTTTAGTTACTCATGACAGAGATACAAAATATAAGAATTAAAGAAGAATTACAAGAATGATTCATGGATGATTCTTGATAAACCTGCTTCAATGGCGTTAGAAACGACCGTCTTTGAGTTTCTATGCTAGGGCACAAGTCTCCCAAGTTCCCAAGAGTCATAAAGATCCCTACAACAGTAAAAATTTGTGTTTTTATGGTTGCTGGTGCGCATTGCACGCCCCAGGCGCGCATTGCACGCCCCAGGCGCGCAGGGCACGCTCTAGGCGCGCGTTGACAGAACTGAAACACGAGAAATGCACTCCAGGCGCGCAGGGCGCGCTCCAGGCGCGCAGGGAGCGCTCCAGGCGCGCAGGGCGCGCTCCAGGCGCACAACATCTGCTGTCTGATGTATTTTGCATTTTTCTCATCTTTTGCCTCTGAATTCGGTCCCGGTGTCTTCATGAAAGGTGTAGATATGGAGCTTAGCTTTCATTAGCACTTGGAGTGACACTAATTGGACATCTAGAACTCCAGATATGGCTGAAATACTCCACATATATCATGTTGATTTTTCACCAAAATTCAGCACTGCACTAAAACAAAACGCAATGTAAAATTACGACAAAAATCCTACTTAATCAACGAAATAGAAACAAAAAACATTTTATTAACTCAAAGAACAAAAATCAACAAAATGTATCAAATATATCCTTAATTTAACTGATGATTGAGGATAAATAAGACTAAAACAGTGGGAAAATATGCATATGATGAAGAGTCATCACAACCCCAAACTTAATCTATTGCTTGTCCCCAAGCAACAATTAATTTCATATTTGGTCCTGTTAAATGCACACTTAAATTCAATTTCTCAAATTACATCAAACTCAAATTTCAAAGTTCTTGCTACTGCAAAACATTCATCATGCTCTATGGTTGTTTTCAAAAATACAGACAACAAGATTTGTACACATTGGCATTCATTCATCAAATTCAACTCTCTCTTCACACAATCTCACCAAAATTTCTCTCAAGTGTTTAGAAAGGGTTATGAATTTATCGCTCAAATCCTAGAACATGCATCACGCTACCATAGGCTTGAAAAAATTCTAGTTAGCAATCACAATGCAGTAAACACATACATTTTTGGAGGACTTTCGGGTTGTAATGGGGCTTAGGTAAGGGTAGGACATTTTAGGATAGTAGGCTTTACCACTTGGAGTTAGGCATACATTTCCACCTTATTCTACCATTTTTTTTTCTTCACCTTTTCATTATAGAGATTCTCAGACATTGACAGAAGAACACAATAATTTTTTTCTACCTAACTCCAAGTAAGGTGATTTAATTAAAGTCAGATGTTATGCTTGTAATGTGGCTAGTAACCGAAATAAAAGGGCAAGGCTCAAAGGGGCTAGCAAAGGTTAAAATTTTCATAGGGTAGTTAGAAAGGCTCAAACGACCAATAAAATTGCCTCAATGTATGCATAAATTACAAGTGATGCAAGTCAGAATTAGTGCAAGTTCTAGAGGGATAACACATGTCTAGATAATCACACAACAAAGAATTTAAGTGTTTAGGCTCAAAAGCTCACAGCTAGGATAATAAGAGAGAGTATGAACAATCAAAATAAAGCCAACATGCTTCTGAAAAGTTAAAATTGTATTTTTGAAAAATTGATGGCATATTAGCCTTCTACAACCATTTAGTAATCAAGAATGCATGCATTAGGAAGACTTGTCGACTTGAGCAATAACATAATCTAAGAAATGAAATTTAACTGGCAAAATCAAAAACAGGAATTTTGAGATCAAGTGCAAGTCAATATGACTGTTTCATCATAGTACACATTTAGTGAAAGGAAAAAAAA
>NC_021167.2:14603516-14604538 GCF_000331145.2 Cicer arietinum | reverse complement strand
AAAAAAAAGGAAAGAAAACTTCTCTCAGTTTAGTAGTTCAAGGATTCTCGTTTAGATCATCCGCTCCTGTTCCGCTATGGTCGCCAGTATACTGGTGAGGTGCAAATAGATCATCATAAAACATGCCTCCTGGTGTCTTTGATGATAATGGAGGAGGTTTGGAATGTGAGAAGACGGGGGTTTTAAAACTTGGCCGTGAAAAGCGCTTCAGGCGCGCTTGGGCGCGCTTCAAGCAGTGACAATACCAGGAAAAAGCGCTTCAGGCGCGCGTTGACAGTGACAAATGCTGGAAAAAACGCTCCAGGAGCGCTTGGGCGCGCTTCAAGCGTGCGGTTACAGTGGAAACACCTGGAAAAAGCGCTTCAGGCGCGCTTGGGCGCGTGTTCGGTCATTTGGAGCTGTACAATCGCTTCTCAACGCATCTTTTTGATTCATTGCTCATACCAAACATCAAAACTAAGAGAACTAGAAATTAGAGACTAAATTTGGAACTAAATGGAGTAAAATAAATCTGAAATGCAATAAATAAATACGGTGCAAATGATATAAAATTGGGTTGCCTCCCAACAAGCGCTTCTTTAAAGTCATTAGCTTGACGTCTCAACTACTATCAAGGTGGCATATATGACAGGAAGAACACATCATCCTTCTTCTTCTTTTTGTTTGGTAGAAATTCCATGAACTTGAGAAATAAAAGATGTTGCTTCCATGTCCTTCTCAAATATACGTTGATGAACAAGGCATAGATTGAATCTAGAACTTTATCAATCTCTTCTTTTTTCTTTTCCTCGTTCGTCTTTTCCTCTTGCTTATCTTCTTCTACCACAACAATGAAATTATAATCAATCTTCAACTTCTCCTCCATCATCTCAAACTTAACCACTTGGTCAAATAACCTCTCACATTGACTTTCAAATCTTTCAATTGAAACCATGTTATTCTTCATGAATTCAACCAAAACGTCCGTAATGTGAAAGTCTTTGTCATTTGATTCTTTGGATAGAATTTTAGGAGGTTGAATT
>NC_021167.2:14590954-14603275 GCF_000331145.2 Cicer arietinum | reverse complement strand
GGGTTACTTTGGAATTAAAGGTTCTGTCACTAAGACATTAGGGCAAGAATAATAAAGAGAATTCGGTAATAGCGATTGTGTTTCAGCAAGTGTACTGAATCGTTGCAAGTAATAATAAAACGGTAGTACCGAGTGTCGAACTCAAGGATTGCGTTTTACTATTGAATTATATTTGATTACTAGAATTGAACAAAAAGGTTCCCAAGTTGATTGAAATAATGTTTGAAATTAACAACAATAATAAAATTGATCTTTTATAATGAGAAAAATGTCAGGGATGAGTTTCACTTCGAATCCAACCTTGGTGTCTAATTTGATCCTAGTTACTGAATTCCTTTATTGAATTATTACCGAATTCTCTTTATTATTCTTGCCCTAATGTCTTAGTGACAGAACCTTTAATTCCAAAGTAACCCCTAATTCCTTAGTGGATTTAAGATTAGAATTAAGCATTACCGTATAGAAATTCTCTTGTAAATTATTGCTTTGCAACTAATTTAATTGGTTTCATGACCTGCACCTATGTCTAGACTACAAATTCATGAATTTCTCATCTCAAGCATTCGTAAAGTCCACTTCCGTTTCAAAATACAAATCGTAGAACATTTTAATGTTGATCAAGCAATAAAAAGCATTAAGCACAGAGATGAGAAAAACAATTCAATAAACTCATTCATATAACTAGAAATCAAATCAGCAAAATAAGGGTTTCATCTGGTTACACTCATCCCTAACAAATAGGGTTTAGTTACTCATGACAGAGATACAAAAGATAAGGATTAAAGAAGAATTACAAGAATGATTCATGGATGATTCTTGATAAAACTGCTTCAATGGCGTTAGAAACAGCCGTCTTTGATTTTCTATGTTAGGGCACAAGTCTCCCTAGTTCCCAAGAGTAAAAAAGATCCCTAAAACAGTAAAAATCTGTATTTTTATTGTTGCTGGTGCGCGTCGCGCGCTCCAGGCTCGCAGGGCGCACAACATCTGTTGTCTGATGTAGTTTGCATTTTGCTCATCTTTTACGTCTGAATTTGGTCCCGGTGTCTTCATGAAAGTTGTAGATATGGATCGTAGCTTTCATTAGCACTTGGAGTGACACTAATTGGGCATCTAGAACTTCAGATATGGCTGATTACGACAAATTCCTACTTAATCAACGAAATAGAAACAAAAAACATTTTATTAACTCAAAGTTAACTCAAAGAACAAAAATCAACAAAATGTATCAAATATATCCTTAATTTAACTGATGATTGAGGATAAATAAGACTAAAACAGTGGGAAAATATGCATATGATGAAGAGTCATCAATAAGTTATATAAAATTTGTTATAAATATTTAAAAATTTGTAAGTTTAATTTAAAGAATGATAGTGTCTGGGTAGTAAGTCCCGTGATTGAGCCAACGTACATGCGTTTTAGGGCAGCAAATCCTTTGAAAGTTTCTTCAAATTAAAAAGAAATTTTTTTAAATATGGATAACTTATTTTGTAGAACTTCTTCTTTTCCCATTCCTTCTACCCAAAACTTCTCAGGAAAAAAGAAACCTATCAATAGTGAAGAAATTACTATCGAAGATTTCCAAAAATCAATAAACAATTGGCAAATCCCAAAAAAAAAAATCAGGTCTATGAGTCTAGTCTTTTCAAAACCCTTTTAAAAACTGATTACAAAATCAAAACAGAAGAACGAGATGTTCCTCTTTCTAATCCCTTTAAAACAATAGATCTTCTTTCTCCAAAAACACTGTAACAGGAAAGATATAGATCTTTGAAGAATTGATTCTAGAAAGGAGCTGTTAGACCACAATCTCTTGAACAATCAAAACCAAACAACAATTTAAAGGAAGTCGTACAATACAATGACGGTAGGGTAAAACTAAGTTTTTTAAGAACTTCTAGTTCAAGGTATTCTGATGCTGGTTCCCCCAGACCCCCTCCAGTCATACAATTATCTCAAAAAATAGAAAACTTTACAAAACCATGTTTTTCATGTTCTAGCATACCAAGTGCTTCTTTTCAAAACGTTGACTACTCCACAAATATACCTCACCATATCTACACAGCACCTCAAAATACTAATGAAGAATAACAAAACATTTCTCCACCAACTTCGCCATCTTTTTCTGTAATAACTGAAAATGTTGTTAATGAATTAAATGTCATAGAAAAAGAATTTGAAGTTAATAAAAATATTCTCCATAATAATTTTTATGCTTCCAAAAATACAGAAAAAAGAACATGGTTCTTCAAAAACTTTCTAAAACAAAGACCAGAAATTCAGAATGAATTTTATGAGTTCATTTTACAAAACAAAACACATATTTTATTTTTCGATTGGTTTGAAATTTATGCAACACAAAGTTAAATTTCTTACCGTTTCAAACAAAATCAAAATTCAGTAAATCCCATAACAACTAGAAATAAAATAATAGAATGGGAGATGGAAAATGGTATGAAAATACAATCTGAACATCCACCATTAAGACAAATCATAATAACACATTTAGAAAAGCCAATAGAAATCCTTTCAAAATCCCAAGTGAAAGTTTAGAAAAAGATATTAGACATAGCCTTCAATAAAATAATTTCAAAAATACGTACCTTAGTACAATTGCAAAACAATTAACTAATATAGAAGAACATCAACAGATTATCGTTGTTTCCCCGAATGAGACAACAAATTCAAAACTAAAAAACCTAGTTTTTAAACCTTTCCAAATCGCTAAAACAAGCCAAAAACTATTTAGAGAAGGAAAATCAGAATTTACCCAAGCCTTACATGACCAACTCAGTAGGATAGAACATTCTTCTACCTCTACACCTTTGGTAGCTAAGGATACCTTCGAAAATACAGTTACAACTTTAGATCAAGTTTCTGAAACTGAACAAGAACCGCAAAATTTGTGCAAACTCCAATGGCAGAAGGGAAAACCTTTAACCATGGTTACAACACCAGACCTAGGTATTGAGAACAGACCCAATGCCATTTCACAATCTAAATTCAACGCCAGTACTGTCTATAAATGGAACATAGATGGTATGTCTGAATACAACATCCTAAGTCTCCTATAAAAAATGACAATGGCATCCAATGCCTACAAAACCCAAGCCAATACGCCTGACAAAGCCATAGTTGAGCTCCTAATAGCAGGATTCTCAGGCCATCTCAAAGGATGGTGGGATTACCATCTTAGACCCGCTCAACACTTAGAAATATTGAATGCAATCCAAACCACAGAGGAAGGAATTCCCATCCTCGACGAGATAGGAAACCCAATACCTGATGCAGTTGCAACATTAATCCACACAATCAGACTGCACTTTATAGGTGATCCATCTCATTTAAAAGATAAGAATGTTGAACTCCTTTCAAACCTCAGATGTAAAAAACTATCTGAATTTCAATATTACAAAAATACTTTCCTAACTAGGGTTATGCTTAGGGAAGACTCAAACCAACCTTTCTGGAAGGAAAAAAATTTCTTGTAGGACTCCCGACCCTTTTAGAAGAAAAGGTCAGAAACAAAATTAAAGAAGTCTATGGGACAAACCAAATCCCATATAACCAATTAACTTATGTGGAATTGGTAAGCTTCACACAAAAGGAAGGTTTAAAAACCTGCCAAGATTTGAAACTCCAAAAACATCTAAAATGGGAAATGAAAAGAACTAGGATCTTTTTGCAAACAATTTGAAATACCCACAACAAATGTTTCAAAAGATTGTGGAGGATCTTGTTCAAAACCTTTTAGAAAAATTCACAGAAAATACAGAAAATCTTTCCCTAAACTAGGCAAACATGAATTCTATAAAAAATCTAAACCTCAAAATTCTTACAATCAAAGAAAACCTAGTTTTTATAAGAAAAACCCTTGCAAAAGAAGTTCGAACCTCAAACTTCAAAACAAATAACTTGTTATAAGTATGAACAAACGGGACACATCTCAAGATACTGCAACATAAATAAAAAACTCAATGAATTAAAAATTGATGAACAAATAATTCAAAAAATAGAGGCAATACTTTTAGAAACCTCTGAAGAAGAAACACTCACATATTCTGAAATAGGTTCATCAAAAAATGATAAACCTTTGCAGTTTGATGAGCTAGGAACCTCCGACTCTCTTAGTGACTCGGAAACAAAAACAAGAAATTGATTCAAATATTCTTCAAAATCTTCTTTCCCAAGTACATAATCAAACTTCTTCTGACCCAAAACAGGAAGGAGAAGAAGGATAAAATGAAGATTATTCAAACAAAATTGAAAATTTAGAAGAAATCCCAGAAGATTTCTTGTGTGTTTTAAGAACAATAACAACAAGAAAATATTTAATCAAAATTAATTTAGTTTTTTCTAAAGATTTCAAATTTGAAACAATTGCACTTTTTGATACTGGAGCAGACTTAAATTGCTTGAAAAGTAGCATTGTACCAAACAGATTTCTACAAAAATCAAATGAAAAACTTGTTGCTGCTAACAACTCCAACATGATTATAAAAAATAAAACTGAAGCTTCCATTAAAAATGGTAACGTTTCAATCAAATCTCCTTTTGTTTTATTAGAAAATATTACTATAATGTCATTTTAGGGACTCCTTTCATTAACATGATAACTCCCTACTCAGTCAATTATGATATTATTTCTTGCAAAACAAAATAAGCCAAAATTGTTTTCCCTTTTATTGAAAAACCTAGAACAAAGAATTTAAATCTTTTAAAAGCTTGTTCTGTTTACAAAACTGAATTAAATTGTTTAATTCAAGGAAAAGAAAAACATCTATGTTTTTTGAAACAAAATGTTTCTTTTCTCAGAACTGAACAACAATTACAAAATAGTTTCATAAAACAAAAAATTTCAGAACTCCAAAAAAGAATTGGAAATGAAATTTGTTCAGATATGTCAAATGCTTTTTGGGATAGAAAACAACATATGGTAGATCTACCATACGAAAATTATTTTTCTGATAAAAAAATCCCAACAAAAGCTAGACCTGTTCAAATGAATTATGAACTAGAAACGCATTGCAAAGCAGAAATCCAAGACCTAGAACAAAAAGGTCTAATAACAAATTCTAGATCCCCTTGGAGTTGTGCAGCCTTCTATGTGAATAAAAATTCTGAAATTGAAAGAGGTACACCTACTACAAACCTTTAAACAAAGCTTTAAAATGGATTCGATACCCGATTCCAAACAAAAAAGATCTTTTACAAAAATTGCATTCCTTATCTGTATTTTAAAAATTCGACATGAAATTAGGATTTTGGCAAATACAAATTGATCCAAAAGACCGATATAATACAGCATTCACTATCCCTTTTGGCCAATATGAGTGGACAATAATGCCCTTTGGGTTAAAAAATGCTCCTTCTAAATTTCAAAGAATTATGAATGAAATTTTTGATCCATTTTCAAAATTTTGCTTTGTCTATATTGATGATGTTTTAATTTTCTCAGAAACCATTAAACAACATTTCAAACACCTTTGAACATTCTTCATGATCACTAAGAAAAATGGAATGGTTGTTTCAAAATCCAAAGTATCACTTTTTCAAACAAAAATCCACTTTTTAGGACATTATATCTCTCAGGGTACTATTACCCCTATTGAAAGATCCTTAAGTTTCGCGAATAAATTTCCTGACAAAATTATTGACAAAACACAATTACAAAAGATTTTTAGGAAGCTTGAACTATGTACTAGATTTTTGTCCTAACATTAATAGGATAGCAAAACCTCTCCATGATAGGCTAAAGAAAAAACTTGTCTCATGGTCAGAAGAGCATAACAAAATAGTTCAAATAATCAAAAAAATAGCTTAAAGAAATACCCTGCTTGCTTTTAGCTGACCCATCAGCCCAAAAAATTGTTGATACAGAGGCATCAGATATAGGATATGGGGGGTATTCTTAAACAAAAAACAAATAACAAAGAATGCATTGTACAGTTTACATCTGCACACTGGAATGATTGCCAAAAGAATTACTCTACAATCAAAAAAGAAATTCTTTCAATTGTCACGTGCATTACGAAATTTCAAAGTGATTTATGTGACACCCTAAACCCCAAAATAACATTTATAAAAACTTTAATATTTAATTTAGGATATCACGTTTCTCTAAATACACATGTAACAATTCAACTTTGTTCCTCAATTAAAATAGTACAATATCAATGAACTTGATTTAACTTGAATTTCTTGATTTAATTCCCAAGACTTACTCGTACTTAGTTTTCATATAAAAAATCATTTGTAATAACATAAGTAAAATACACATTACAACTCTTAATTCCCGGTATCACCTATCAGAACGGGGTTTCTCCCAAACTTGAACTTCGAGACTCATTAACCTGTAATAACTGCGATTTTGCAAACGCAGGGCCAAGCCTGTCAAACACAAACAACGAATGAGGTGAGTTTTGAAATCATGTTGATAGTATATTATAATTAAGAAGAACACGCAATTAATCATCAATATACCGTATCATTACACAAACATTCTTCAAGGAAAAACATCACATTATATAGTCAAAATCAAAGAAAATCCATACACTTCATTGTAACACCAAATCATCGCATAAATTATCATCACACATAATACATATTAATCACAACAAAACAATCACAAGAAAATGCAATGATATGCATGAGCTTAGACTCTACTTCACAATGTGGTACCATTCTAACTCTGAAGTACTCATCAAATCATCACATAAATTATTATCACACATAATACATATTAATCACAACAAAACAATCACAAGAAAATGCAATGATATGCATGAGCTTAGACTCTACTTCACAATGTGGTACCATTCTAACTCTGAAGTACTTGGTTAGGAGGCTTGATACTATGCCATCATCTCGGTCGACGGACAATTCAAATTGGCCATGTCCTCATAGATCCCCTTAACTCATCCCGAGACACATATACGTGACAGTTGAGGTAAACGTGTGCTGCGTGGTAGCTCCCGACATTTGGAGTGCTACCTCCAAGTCACCTAGGAATTCCCCACCCGAATACCTCCAAGGTCTAACAATCTTGCCTTAAGGCTCGACAACAGACCGCCATGATCAGGCTCATTCAGTTGTACTTCCCCGGAATCACTAGGCTTGTCAGGCCCTACCTATATGATGACAAAATAATCTCCACTTCACAAATTCACAATATTTATTTTCTCCCCTCGTTGATATATGATACTCCATTAAAACTGTCATCTCAAACACAAATTGAAATCACCATTATTTCATCAACTATGGGGTTAATTCAATATTCTCATCACGGTATAGAACATCACTATCATCATTATCACATAAACTTATCACAAATTTATAGCATCATTATCATCAATCAAACATTATCACAAATTTATAACGTCACAATTATTAATCGTACATTATCATCATTACATAAAATTATCACAACACATCAATCTTTTGTTATCACATCACATAAACTTATCTATTCACACATATATAAATTTAATTTGACACCCAATATCACAATAATTTCAATATCACACATTCAAATAAATTAAATCAATCAACACCCTACAAATATTTCTATTCTATATTTTAATCTCACAATTTCCATATTTTCACATTAATTAATTTATCTCTCAAAGGGTTATTGCCATACGTAGCGAGCCCCGGATGCATCGTTGGGAAATACAATTTTCCCGTTCATCTCACAATATATTACACTCGTGAATTCAAACACTCTCTCACCCCTTACCTTATTTCGACGCTTTCAAACACGAATAGGATTCCACGAGCAAACAACCTTTGTTCATTGACTCTATGTCCATCAATTGATCTAACTCGACAGTATATGGGTAAACGTTAAAAATAAAATATGAGAAGATACTCTAAAAACTAAATTCGAAATTCGGTCAAGGAAAATTGCCATAAATCAGAAAACCAATCAGTGGATAATATAGCCGCTTTTTACCCGGTCGTTTTGCGTTGGTTTCACTCAAATCAGACTTACGGTGAAGGAGAGCGGTGCAAAATACTACAAACGGAGAAGTCGGGTATTTTTGAGAGAAATTAGGGTTGTTAAAATTCTGGAAAATTATGTTTAATGTGCTAGTTAAATGAATGAAATAACATACTCAAATTTGGACGAAAATGAAGAAAGTTTTCTGGACAATTATCGATCACCAGTGCCAAATGATAGGTTGTTATGGTGTTTCCACTTTGGTTTCAATGCTGCCCGTCCAATTCCCCCTTTTTTTGTTGTTGTTGTTTTATTTTATTAACAATTAGGGTTCACACATGGTTAAAACTCATTGGTCCCTTTATTTATTTTTAAATAAAACCAATAATTAATAAAACTAATGTTTTAACATTTTTTTAACATAATTTAATTACTAAATATTGCTAATATTTTCAAACTAATATTTTATAAAATAAAGTAATAAATCATCTAAAATATATTAATAATCAAAACCTTCATATTCAAAATAATCACCCTAATAATACTTTTTTTTAATACTCACATTAAAATACTATCATAATTAGAGGATATTCAAAATTATAAAATAAATGAGTATAAAATCAACACTTTATATTAAATACTAAATCATTCTAAATATATATATAATCACAATATCATAATAAGTATAAAAAATAAAGAAAATCAAACACAATATTACCACTATCTCAAGATAATTATTTATAAAGTAAATAATTAAAATAAAATATATTGAGAATTAAATAAATATAATTAAGTACACATTTAATAATAGTCAAACACATAAAAGAATGATATATTAATTGGGTGTGCGTATATACACGTAAAGTCGTATAAAATCTTTTTCTTTAAAATATATATTACACTAAATACTATTATTTTTTAAAAAATATATCAAATAATAAAATATAATATTTATTATTTATATCACTCATGTAATCTAGTATATATAAAACTAGCACATCATAAAAATCACCTATATAACGGAAATTAATCACAAAGTTTATTAACATATATTTTATAATAATTTTAACATCAAATTAATTAATAAAATAGTTTATCATAAAATTTAGGGTGTTACAATTTACTCAATCAAAAATTTTTACTTTGAATTGATTGTAAATCTACAAAAGAAGTTTTACAAAAAGATGTTCAAAACATTGCATCAAAACAAATTTTTGCCAGATGGCAAGCAATCCTTAGTATTTTTTATTTTGAAATTGAATTTATTAAAAGAGATCAAAACTCAATTCCAGATTTTCTAACTAGAGAATTTCTCCAAAACAGGACTTGAGTGATGCCCAGAAAATCCAAAATAATTGACGTCCAAAAGGACCAACCACAAGAAAACTCAAAACCTATCTCATCCGCAAAACCCATCAGGTCTTGGGCACAAGCTGTCGAAGAAGATGAAGCCCAAAACCAAATTCAAAAATGGCTTGCCAGCCAACAAATAGTTGGACCTGATAATTTTCAAGAGATAAAAGACTCAATTGAAGAAAACCGTCAACTCCAAAAAATTGAAAAACTCCACAGGCTCTAAAAAGAGATTGAATCTCTCCAAATAGAATTGCCATCTTTTCCGGCACAAGATAAGGGAGAATCTTCAAAAACCCCTTCTCAAAAAATTATTTCAAAACCTTCACATGAGGGACCATCCTATAAAATAATTTCAAAACTCTCACAAAGAGAAACTTCAAAAATTATTTTAAATCCAAATGATTCTCAAATTACTTTATTTAAACCAAAATCTGAGTATTTTGTCAAAACAGAATATTAAAACATATTGACAATCGAGGATCACTTTTATAATAAAAATCCTCAATTGGTCATCTCAAAGATTTTTCCAGAAGGCTGGTTTTTCAAACCATGGGATTTATCAAAACCCCTGCCTTACTATAAATCTATTCTTGAATGTACAGGATCTGAAACAATTCAAGACAACCCAAAAGAAGGCCCAGTAGCTTATTCAAGTGCCAAAATCCACAAAATCATCCCACCTTCTGAATGGGGATCAATCCTTTACACACCAAAATAGTTCCCACTGGATTTCAAAACTACAATAAACCATTGTAGGACTTTCAATTACTGGGACTATCAACAGGCCTGGTATAATGTTTTCCTCATTCAAAACCAGAAATTTAGTCATACTTTGATATTTTTCTTTAACCTTACCATGAAACCTTCCAAAATCCCTCAATGGTTTGCCCATTGGTGGAAATTCTTTGGCTCCATTCCAAATATCTTGAAACCGGAAGTTCGAAGTCCAAGATAGCTTCCAATTATACAAAACTCATTACAAACCAACAGACAGAGAACACATTTTCCCCCTCTAATGCTATTCTCTACCAAATTCTTTTTACCATGGGTATTAGCCTGGTATTTTGAAATTGACCAAAAATAGGCTCAAAGAATCCTCGTCATAAGATTCAAAGTCATATGGTGGACAAAATTCTCTATTCCACCAAGTATCTAAAAACAAGTTGTGTCGACATGGCTCCAAAGGCAAGGAATGAAGAAACCAGACCCAATGGCAACTCAATTCTTGGCCCAAAAGTCATTTGCCCAAATGCAATTAGCAACAGCAAAATCCGAAGAGGAATACTTTGACATCATGGCCCAACTTCTCAAGAGCAAGGTCCAATTCTCAAAACCTTCCTCAGATAGCGCTTCAGAAGACACCATTAATTTGGAAAATGACAACGAAGACGATTGTTTCGGTATCTTGTTACCCATAAAATGAATACAATGGCCCAATGCTTTTGGCCCATATCAAAAATGTAATTTTTTTTTTAAAAAGTCTAGCATATCATGTAATGGGCCTAGCCCAAATTTGATTTCGAACTTAAAAAAAATAGTCTAGCATATCATGTAACGGGCCTAGCACAAAATTGATTTCGGACTTAAAAAAAAACCCGACAACAAGTATTTTCTTTCTGAAAAGCAAAATGCAAAAGGAAAAGTTGTTTGGCACTTGTCTGCCATCTGCACCAAAAGTCAAAAGTGGTACCAAAAGTAGAAGGAATCTCATCATTTCTTCCACTTCATAATGCAGCAGAAAACGGGATCCTCTCCCTACATAAGGAAGGCTCCTCTTCAGTTCAAAATTAGAGTTGGATACAACAAGCAATATTCTCTTAGAAATCTTGAGTGTCTCCAATATTTCAAAAACTTGTAATATTTTATTTTCATTATTCCAAAACCATTGTAAGTATTAATCATGTATTAATCTTATTCATATTTTAATATCTTGCATTGTTATCTTCTTTCTACAGACTAAGTATGCTTTGCACATGCAGCTCCGGCTGACCTTGTGCATCAGAAACTCTGTTTATTTATTTTTATTTATTATGAACATTTGTTATTTCCAACTAGTTTTCCAAATTGTCTTTTTATTAACAAACAGACTTAGATTGGTTTCTCAAGATTTACCAGCATTTAACTTTTATAACTTATGGGTCTGGTTTTATTTTGTTGAATTAGCGTTTGCTTTACATAGATTTAAATTGTTGGCTGCTTTTCTTCAACAATAATCTCGAACTTTTGATACTTACCCTTTAATCTCAGGACGTTTGTGTGTGTATATATATATACATATATATATATATATATATGTATATGTGTGTGTGTGTAACAACCTATCTATTTTGTTAAGTCTTGAGGTTAATTATTAAAATTTGTTAATTTAAAAATAAAATAACTAGTTTATTTGTAAAAAAAAAAAAGCATTATTGTAATATTTGGACAAATGAAGGGCAATGGCGTAATTTCCAACTCTACCTCTCCAATACCTTTCTAATATCTCGTATGTTGTTTTTTAGAAACACATTCCGTTCCTTCTTCTTCGTTACTGTAAGCCAGCTCCTCCATCCTCCCAATCTTCAACCTCTCATTTTCCTTCATTTTTTTCAAATCAGTCAAACCAAAAGCTTGACAAAGCTCTTGAAAACCATTTTTCAATCTTGCATGTGTCAATTTGTCTCTAACCAAATTCAAGGAAGCATTAGGGCTTAATAACCAAAAAATGAAGAACTTGAGTCAAAGTGGCAATTCGAGAAAAAGGGAAGCTTAACAACCAATTTAATCAGAACATCGTCTTCTCCCTCCCTTATCATAAAATGTGAGTTCTTTTTATTAAAGGTTTTTTTGTTATGATTAGGGATTTAATTTTTTGAATATGTTTAGAAGAAAATTGTAACACCCCATTTTTCAAAGCGAGGGTATATTTTTTTTTTCAAAAGTAATTAAACTAAAACAGAGAAATAATTAAAGAAATGCCTTTGGATAACTAACTGAGTCATTATAATTTTTAAAAGCGGAAAAGTTTCTCCAAATATAAA
>NC_021167.2:14566620-14590454 GCF_000331145.2 Cicer arietinum | reverse complement strand
GTGGCACCTCGGTAAACGATACGGGCCCGTGATAGGCAGTACGTTTATGGTTTTCGCTTTTTTGTAAATTGTGCAGACCCGTGATAGGTGGCACCTCGATAAACGGTACGGGCCCGTGATAGGCAGTACGTTTATGGTTTTCGTTTTTTTGTAAATTGTGCAGACCCGTGATAGGTGGCACCTCGATAAACGGTACGGGCCCGTGATAGGCAGTACGTTTATGGTTTTCGTTTTTTTGTAAATTGTGCAGACCCGTGATAGGTGGCACCTCGATAAACGGTACGGGCCCGTGATAGGCAGTACGTTTATGGTTTTCGCTTTTTTGTAAATTGTGCAGACCCGTGATAGGTGGCACCTTGGTAAATAGTACTTTGGCCTGTGATAGGCGGTACATTTACAATTTACGTTATTTTAGTAAGCCGTGCAGACCCGTGATAGGTGGCACCTCGGTAAACAGTACTGACCCGTGATAGGTGGTACGTTTACGAGTTACGTTCCTGAGGGAATTGTGTTTGTCCGTGAGAGACTGCACAGGTGTTTGTCCGTGAGAGACTACACCCTGTTAAATTGTGAATTGTTGGTTCATTTGGTATGTGTAGTAATTGTGTTATAAGTGTTATGTTTTGGAATTTGGTGATAACATGTTGGATTGCTATACCATTTTGAAACCCATGATGTTGTATTGATTGTGTTATAAATGTTAAGTGTTATGTTTTGGAATTTGGTGATAACATGTTGGATTGCTATACCATTTTGAAACCCATGATGTTGTATTAATTGTGTTATAAATGTTAAGTGTTATGTTTTGGAATTTGGTGATAACATGTTTGCTTGCAATACTATTTCGAAACTAATGATGTTGTAGCGATTGCGTTATCAGTGCTAAGTGTTAGGATTTGAGATTATGTATGAATGTGATTGAGTTAGTTATGAATTTTTGGAAAAATGATGAGGGAAATCGATTTCCCAATCGATTGGATGAGTTGCAGGAAGTTCACCATTTTGACCTAATCGATTTGCCAATCGATTGTATAAATATGTCTTTCAAAATCTTTTAAGAAATCGATTTGGAAATCGATTGGCAGAGAGGCAGGAACTCAGCAAAACTGCCAAAATCGATTTGGAAATCGATTTGGCAACACAGGGACTCATCAGAACTGACAAAATCGACTTAGAAATCGATTTGGTCATGCAGAAACTCAGCAGAACTGACCAAATCGATTTGGCAATCGATTGGCTCAGCAAAAGTCCTTATTTTGAGTTAGATAATCGATTGCTCAATTGATTTATCAATGCTTTGGTCAGTTATGTATTACTTGATGGATTGAGAACTTTATTTTGAGTTCATTGTTAATTGGCAAGCATTGTATGAACTTTTAGCATATGGAAAATCCTTTTAAGGTGCATGCTTAGTTGAAAGGTTATTTTGTGCATTTAAAACTTAAATGTTATGTGTTATCTGTTAATTTCGGTTGGTGACCCTTTACAATTATTGTGGAAATCTGGGCTTTGCCCTCAGATGAGAGTCAGGACGATCCTACCGGTTCGTACCCTACGGACGGGAATGGAGATGGGAACGCTTGACTGCAGCTACGTTAGGAGGATCTCACGGGGCGCGTGGAGATCACTCAGGGTGTTTAGTTGTTTTGTAAAATGATCAGACTAGGTTGTCACAGAGGGAACGGATGTCTTTCTTTTGGGGTTGCGTTTATTTTAAACCGGAAGACTGTACTGTTACTATTATTGTCAGTACGACATCTTAGTTGAATGGGTTCCTTGTATCTTCTGGTTGTTGCTTAAATACTTTGGATGCATGTATTTGAGAAACTTTTTCCGCTGCTTGTAAATTTTAATGACTCAATTATTTATCCAAAGGCATTTCCTTATTTATTTCTCTGTTTTAGTTTAATTTCTTTTGAAAAAAAAATACACCCTCGCTTTGAAAAACGGGGTGTTACATTGTGGTATCAGAGCTTTGGTTTGGTTTTCTTTGGGGGTTGTGGAACCTCTAGTTCTAGATTGTAGGTTAGGAGTTGTTGTCTGATCATGTGTCGGTTTAGGTGGTTCGAGTTGTCAAGTTCATAATAATTATTATGTGCTGATGTGGTCGAAAGTTATTCTTAGAATTATTGAAGTAGTGTTAAGACTCTACTTGACGATGGTTTTATAGGAAAACCATGCTGCCAAGGAGGAATGGCTTTCCGAGAGCCAATGCCAATAGGGATGATCGAATGGCGGAGGCTATGAATAACCTGGCTACTCTGTTGCTGCACAGACTACTGCCAAGACTCAACGTGATCTCGAAAAGAGGGGAAGAGAGATCCATGCTGCAGAGTCAAGAGGATTAAAGGACTTTCGTCGTTACAATCCTCCCAAGTTTGAGGGGGCTGAGGATTCAGAGAAAGCGGATCAATGGATCCAAGAAGTGGAGAAGATCTTCGACATGATCAACTGTCAGGCGGGAGTGAGGGTCAACTATGCCACTTATATGCTACTAGGAGATGCTGAGTACTGGTGGAGGGGTACAAGGTTGTTGATGAGATCAGCTCACGAGGAGGTAAACTGGGAATCTTTCAAAGGGAAGTTTTTAGACAAATACTTCCCGATGAGTACCAGGACTAGACTGGGTGACGATTTCCTGAAACTACATCAGGGGAACATGACCGTGGGCGAATATGCTGCTAAGTTTGAATCACTATCAAGGCATTGCAGATTTTTCCGTGAAGAGATTGACGAGTCGTTCTTGTGTCATCGTTTCCAAGACGGACTAAAGTATGAGATTCAAGACTTTGTCCGGTATTAAGAACGGGGAATCTCTTAATGACTTATTTAATTAATGTTGTTTGAAAGTCGTTTCGGTAAATGAGTATTAAGAATGGGGAATCTCTTAATATGACTGTTTGCTTAACGTTTTGTTTTGAAAATCATTAAGTTAAATCGGTATTAAGAACGGGGAATCTCTTAATGACTTATTTAATTAATGTTGTTTGAAAGTCGTTTCGGTAAATGAGTATTAAGAATGGGGAATCTCTTAATATGACTGTTTGCTTAACGTTTTGTTTTGAAAATCATTAAGTTAAATCGGTATTGAGAACGGGGAATCTCTTAATGACTTATTTAATTAATGTTGTTTGAAAGTCGTTTCGGTAAATGAGTATTAAGAATGGGGAATCTCTTAATATGACTGTTTGCTTAACGTTTTGTTTTGAAAATCATTAAGTTAAATCGGTATTGAGAACGGGGAATCTCTTAATGACTTATTTAATTAATGTTGTTTGAAAGTCGTTTCGGTAAATGAGTATTAAGAATGGGGAATCTCTTAATATGACTGTTTGCTTAACGTTTTGTTTTGAAAATCATTAAGTTAAATCGGTATTGAGAACGGGGAATCTCTTAATGACTTATTTAATTAATGTTGTTTGAAAGTCGTTTCGGTAAATGAGTATTAAGAATGGGGAATCTCTTAATATGACTGTTTGCTTAACGTTTTGTTTTGAAAATCATTAAGTTAAATCGGTATTAAGAACGGGGAATCTCTTAATGACTTATTTAATTAATGTTGTTTGAAAGTCGTTTCGGTAAATGAGTATTAAGAATGGGGAATCTCTTAATATGACTGTTTGCTTAACGTTTTGTTTTGAAAATCATTAAGTTAAATCGGTATTAAGAACGGGGAATCTCTTAATGACTTATTTAATTAATGTTGTTTGAAAGTCGTTTCGGTAAATGAGTATTAAGAATGGGGAATCTCTTAATATGACTGTTTGCTTAACGTTTTGTTTTGAAAATCATTAAGTTAAATCGGTATTGAGAACGGGGAATCTCTTAATGACTTATTTAATTAATGTTGTTTGAAAGTCGTTTCGGTAAATGAGTATTAAGAATGGGGAATCTCTTAATATGACTGTTTGCTTAACGTTTTGTTTTGAAAATCATTAAGTTAAATCGGTATTGAGAACGGGGAATCTCTTAATGACTTATTTAATTAATGTTGTTTGAAAGTCGTTTCGGTAAATGAGTATTAAGAATGGGGAATCTCTTAATATGACTGTTTGCTTAACGTTTTGTTTTGAAAATCATTAAGTTAAATCGGTATTGAGAACGGGGAATCTCTTAATGACTTATTTAATTAATGTTGTTTGAAAGTCGTTTCGGTAAATGAGTATTAAGAATGGGGAATCTCTTAATATGACTGTTTGCTTAACGTTTTGTTTTGAAAATCATTAAGTTAAATCGGTATTAAGAACGGGGAATCTCTTAATGACTTATTTAATTAATGTTGTTTGAAAGTCGTTTCGGTAAATGAGTATTAAGAATGGGGAATCTCTTAATATGACTGTTTGCTTAACGTTTTGTTTTGAAAATCATTAAGTTAAATCGGTATTGAGAACGGGGAATCTCTTAATGACTTATTTAATTAATGTTGTTTGAAAGTCGTTTCGGTAAATGAGTATTAAGAATGGGGAATCTCTTAATATGACTGTTTGCTTAACGTTTTGTTTTGAAAATCATTAAGTTAAATCGGTATTGAGAACGGGGAATCTCTTAATGACTTATTTAATTAATGTTGTTTGAAAGTCGTTTCGGTAAATGAGTATTAAGAATGGGGAATCTCTTAATATGACTGTTTGCTTAACGTTTTGTTTTGAAAATCATTAAGTTAAATCGGTATTAAGAACGGGGAATCTCTTAATGACTTATTTAATTAATGTTGTTTGAAAGTCGTTTCGGTAAATGAGTATTAAGAATGGGGAATCTCTTAATATGACTGTTTGCTTAACGTTTTGTTTTGAAAATCATTAAGTTAAATCGGTATTAAGAACGGGGAATCTCTTAATGACTTATTTAATTAATGTTGTTTGAAAGTCGTTTCGGTAAATGAGTATTAAGAATGGGGAATCTCTTAATATGACTGTTTGCTTAACGTTTTGTTTTGAAAATCATTAAGTTAAATCGGTATTAAGAACGGGGAATCTCTTAATGACTTATTTAATTAATGTTGTTTGAAAGTCGTTTAAGTTAAATGGGTATTAAAAATGGGGAATCTTTTAATACCTCGGTTTACTTAATGTGTATTTGAGGAAAATGTTTAAGTTAACTGGGCGTTGAGAATGGGGAATCTCTTAATGTCTCGGTTACTTAACTATCGTTTTTGAAAATCGTTTCGGTAAATGAGTATTAAGAATGGGGAATCTCTTAATATGACTGTTTGCTTAACGTTTTGTTTTGAAAATCATTAAGTTAAATCGGTATTAAGAACGGGGAATCTCTTAATGACTTATTTAATTAATGTTGTTTGAAAGTCGTTTAAGTTAAATGGGTATTAAAAATGGGGAATCTTTTAATACCTCGGTTTACTTAATGTGTATTTGAGGAAAATGTTTAAGTTAACTGGGCGTTGAGAATGGGGAATCTCTTAATGTCTCGGTTACTTAACTATCGTTTTTGAAAATCGTTTCGGTAAATGAGTATTAAGAATGGGGAATCTCTTAATATGACTGTTTGCTTAACGTTTTGTTTTGAAAATCATTAAGTTAAATCGGTATTAAGAACGGGGAATCTCTTAATGACTTATTTAATTAATGTTGTTTGAAGGTCGTTTAAGTTAAATGGGTATTAAAAATGGGGAATCTTTTAATATCTGCATTTGCTTAACGATTGTTGTGAATGGAGTCTGTGTATGCTCATGCATTTCATTTGGTAAATTGTGTCGACCCGTGATAGGTGACACCTTGGTAAACTGTACGGACCCGTGATAGGTTGTACGTTTGCGATTTATATTTTAGTAAATCGTGTTGACCCGTGATAGGTGACACCTCGGTAAACTGTACTGACCCGTGATAGGTGGTACGTTTACGATTTACGTTTTTGGTGAATTGTGCTGACCCGTGATAGGTGGCACCTCGGTAAACAGTACTGGTCTGTGATAGGCGGTACGTTTACGATTCCCGCTTTTTCTTTTAGTAAATCGTGTTGACCCGTGATAGGTGACACCATGGTAACTGTACTGACCCGTGATAGGTGGTACATTTACGATTTACATTTTTGGTGGATTGTGCTGACCCGTGATAGGTGGCACCTCGGTAAACAGTACTGGTCTGTGATAGGCGGTACGTTTACGATTCCCGCTTTTTCTTTTAGTAAATCGTGTTGACCCGTGATAGGTGACACCATGGTAACTGTACTGACCCGTGATAGGTGGTACATTTACGATTCCCGCTTTTTCTTTTAGTAAATCGTGTTGACCCGTGATAGGTGACACCATGGTAACTGTACTGACCCGTGATAGGTGGTACATTTACGATTTCCGCTTTTTCTTTTAGTAAATCGTGTTGACCCGTGATAGGTGACACCTCGGTAAACTGTACTGACCCGTGATAGGTGGTACGTTTATGATTTACGCATTTTAGTAAATCGTGCTGACCCGTGATAGGTGGCACCTCGGTAATTGGTACTTTGGCCTGCGATAGGCGGTACGATTATGATTTACGGCCCTTCGAGGAGGGTTTTGGTTTGGAATTCCGAGTCCATGCATTTTGGCATATACGCATTGCATTAGGGTGCTTGGCACGCGAGTCGTGGTTGATTTGAGTTTTATGATTAAGTGATTTGAATTTGAGTCGTTGTGGTAATTGCGTTGAAAATGCTAAGTGTTATGTGTTGATTGTTGTGTGTAAGTATGATGGTTATCGAGATCCCAATTGTCGTGGTAATTGCGTTGAAAATGCTAAGTGTTATGTGTTGATTGTTGTGTGTAAGTATGATGGTTATCGAGATCCCAATTGCCGTGGTAATCGTGTAGGAATTGCTAAGTGTTAGGTTGTGAACTTGATTAGGAATGACTTGAGTAAATGCATGAATTTTTGGAAAAACGATCAGGGAAATCGATTTCCCAATCGATTGGATGAGTTGCAGGAAGTTCACCATTTTGACCTAATCGATTTGCCAATCGATTGTATAAATATATCTTTCAAAATCTTTTAAGAAATCGATTTGGAAATCGATTGGCAGAGAGGCAGGAACTCAGCAAAACTGCCGAAATCGATTTGGAAATCGATTTGGCAACCCAGGGACTCATCAGAACTGACAAAATCGACTTAGAAATCGATTTGGTCATGCAAAAACTCAGCAGAACTGACCAAATCGATTTGGCAATCGATTGGCTCAGCAAAAGTCCTTATTTTGAGTTAGATAATCGATTTCTCAATTGATTTATCAATGCTTTGGTCAGTTATGTATTACTTGATGGTTTGAGAACTTCATTTTGAGTTCATTGTTAATTGGCAAGCATTATATGAACTTTTAGCATATGGAAAATCCTTTTAAGGTGCATGCTTAGTTGAAAGGTTATTTTGTGCATTTAAAACTTAAATGTTATGTGTTAACTGTTATTTTCGGTTGGTGACCCTTTACAATTATTGTGGAAATCTGGGCTTTGCCCTCAGATGAGAGTCAGGACGATCCTACCGGTTCGTACCCTACGGACGGGAATGGAGATGGCAACGCTTGACTACAGCTACGGGGCGCGTGGAGATCACTCAGGGTGTTTAGATGTTTTGTAAAATGATCAGACTAGGTTGACACAGAGGGAACGGATGTTTTCTGTTGGATTGCGTTTATTTTTAAACCGGAAGACTGTACTGTTACTATTATTGTCAGTACGACATCTTAGTTGAATGGGTTCCTTGTATCTTCTGGTTGTTGTTTAAATACTTTGGATGCATGTATTTGAGAAACTTTTTCCGCTGCTTGTAAATTTTAATGACTCAATTATTTATCCAAAGGCATTTCCTTATTTATTTCTCTGTTTTAGTTTAATTTCTTTTGAAAAAAAAATACACCCTCGCTTTAAAAAACGGGGTGTTACAACTAGTACGTTTTTAAATTAAATCAAGTAATAATACTTAAATTAAGCTTATTGAGATTACATTATTTTAATGGAGAAAATAAGTTTAAAATGTTCCTTTTGGTTTTTTAGAAACGTGATATCCTAAGTTAAAAATAAAAGTTATTTTCTTGGAAACATATTTTTATTTATCTGCTGCAAATTTTATAGAAATATAATATAAATTATTATATATTATTTTTGGGTTTAGGGTGTCACAATAATTACTTTCAATTTTATTTAGATGATGTAAATAAATAATAATTTTAACTATTGGATTAAAAACAAACATTTGTTTAGTGTATGGATTGTACGCTCCAAATCTTCTTTAATGACTAATATTTTTAAAAAATCAATGTGAAAAAAGCTATAGTTATTTTATTTATAATCGTTCTCATTTTTATGATGATATTGAACAAATTCTAATTTTAACTTGTTCTTTAGTGACAATTATTTGTCCTGTGTACGGTTTTATAATAATTATAATTACTTTCATTTTATTTAGAAAATATTAAAATTATACTAACTTTAACTAATTAATTATTTACAAACATTTATTCTAGGAAATTATTTTTGTTTGGATGCAAGAATTGTTGTCAATTTTTCTTTCAATTTTCTAAATATATGGATTTTTGAGGTTCATTGTTTATGCTCTATCATTGAATTTTTTCACATAAAATTTTCTAGTTTTATATCACTAAGATCCAGAAGTTTGACGATAGCATTTGTTGCTTTTGTTACATAAAAAGTAAAAATATTAGGAGAAGAAACATATTTAAAATGAAGTGAAACAAGTTATTAAGAAAGGCCTCATCGATGTGCTGGAGCGTCGACTGGATCCGACGTCAACTTCACTAAAACACACAAATGAATATGGTTTCTTGAAGGTTTCCACGAGACGAATCAAAATACGATATCAGTTTTTTAAGACGATGAACGTGTTGGCTGAAATTAAAGAAAACAACCGCGACAGTGGTGGAAACCCATTTTTTAAATTGTAAAGATTGGTGATTTCAATCATATGTAATGAAAGAGGGTGTTTCATGGAGTCGAAATATGGTCTCGGTTTTCGTTGTGATAGTCATGGTGACCGGAATCTTGAGAAAAAGGTGGAGGTGTGATTTTGGACAAAGAAGAATAAGGCATTTCAACTAGTGATTCAGGTTGGGAATGAAAGAAGAGATCAAAACGATCACAAATGTGGTCTCGGTTTTGCACGACACACAAGTTAACGGTCATGGTCGAAGAGAGAAGATGGAGAGGAAATAGGTTATGGATGCGATGGTGTATACGAAGAAGAATAATATAGGAACCGGTCTTTCCTTTTCTTATTTTTTTGTTCATTATTATTATTATTATTATTATTATTATTATTATTATTATTATTATTATTATTATTATTATTATTATTATTATTATTATTGTTATTATTATTATTATTATTATTATTATTATTATTATTATTATTATTTAATTACCTTTTACTCTTGTATATGGCTTAATCCATAAATCATATTTACACCTTACTTTTATTTTATTTTTTTGAAAAAAAAAAATAAAACCAAAAATTACCAATACTAATTTTCTTAATACTTTTTTTTAATACTATTACATTATTAAAATATTGCTAATATTTCAAAACTATTATTTTATAAAATAAAGTAACTAAAATAATTAATCTTTTAAAATACACTAATAACCAAAACTCTCATATTAAAAATAATAACTACAATTATTACTATACTATTCAACAAAGTTATTACATAAAAATACTACTATCTTTATAGAATTATCAAAATGATAAAATAAATAAATATAACATCGAGAATTTGATATTAATCACTAAATGACAGTAAATATGCATAAAATCGCCATGCCATAGAAAATATATAAAAATAAAGGAAATAAATATCAATATTACTAATATCTCATCATAATTACTTATAAAATAAATAATTAAAATAAGGTATATTTAAAAATAATGAAATATAATTAAGTGCACATTTAACAATAGTCAAACACATAAGAAAATATCACATTAATTACGAACGCACATGTAGATGAAAAATTGCCTAAGATTTTTTTTTAAAATATTACACTAAAATACTATTATGTTTAGAAAAATATATAAAATAAGAAAATACAATATTTTTTATTTAAATTACTCATTTACTCCAATATGTATAAAATTAGCACATCATAAAAAACACATTTACGAAGAAAATTAATCTTAAAATTGATCAACATATATTCTAAAATAATATAAACACCAAAATAATTAATTAAAATTTTATTTTATTTATAAAATAGTTTATTTTAAAATTTTGGGTGTTACACTCAATATCCTCAACTAAATTATTTATGAAGATAAACAAATGTGTAACACATTCTCAATTATTTATTCCAGTGATAGCAAGCACCTAAATCAGTCCTACATGGTCCTGTTTCCTGTATAGTCCAATTGCAAGTTGAACATGTATCTCCTTGGATGTATATGTCAAACCATTTAAATTCACCATTCCACTTAAAGGAGCAATAGAATTGTGTTCTCCCAATAATGCTATCTCCAAAAGAAAACCCATAAGTCTCATTATACTTAAGAACATGAACTCCAAGATCATCATCAGCTGATTTGCAATGAACAGCTAAGTCCATATGGGTTTTCAATACGTTTGTAATATTTACACGGCGTCCAAGAACATTGTGCATGAACAGCAACGTCAACACACATATCAAAAGAAATTTTTGGATAAATAGAGACATTGGACCTTCAATTAATCTTTTCTTTGAAAGTCAATAATCTTTAATATATGAAAGTTAAAATAATTGATGGAAGAAAAACTTATATTTATAGAATGATTTATGGAAAGAATGCAAATATGTGAAAAAAAAACTATATATTTAAGGTAATATTTTATAAGTATAAATAATTAATAACCGTTTGTTAAAATAGTAAGTAAAAGTCATGCTATTTGAGTCTTCCTATCAAGTCAATCAAACTAATATATTCAAATTTGTTGATAATAACTATTAATCAATATAAAACTAATCCAAAGCCTAAGTAAACTAGTAAATAGTGATATGGTTTGGTTATATATCATGTCTTGCGGTTGAATCATCATAAAAGTAGAATTTTTACAATAAATAAACCGTAATAAACTTATCTGTTATTTTATCGCAAACTAAAAATAAAATTATTTGAAGTGTAAAACATATATTGTTAAACATTATAAAAGATAATTTTCACATTCATAAAATTTAATTTATATAATAATTTAGATATTTGAATATATTTTAAATATAATTAATTTTTATAATTTCTTAATTGATAAATTTTTACTAAACATTTAGTCAAACCAATTATTGACTAAATACATTTTTCAATTAATGGTATAAATATTTATTGACTGAGGATATTCATCAAAGTAAATTCAAAGAAAATCAACGTTTTATTAAATTGAATATTTTATTTTTTTAATTAATCAAAACTCATATAGAAACAACTCGTCCCGTGATAGATTATTATTTTCAAATTTTAATTAGTCAAAACTTGGCTTATTTATGTTTTTTAATCTCATAAGTGACATTTTGTTTAATCTATTATAATTGATTTTATTTTTACGTCGACAATATTAAAAAAAAAACCCTAATTTCTATTAATACTTTATTAAATTTTAACACACACTAAAAATTAAATTTTAAGTGTAAAACATATATTGTTAAACATTATAAAACTAGAATTTTCAAATTCATAAAATTTAATTTATATAATAATTTAGATATTTGAATATATGTTAAATATAATTAATATTTATGATTTTTTAATAGATAAAGTTTTGACTAAATATTTAGTCAAACAAATTATTGACTAAATACATTTTTCAATTAATGGTATAAATATTTATGGATTGAGGATATTCAACAAAGTAAATTCAAAGAGAATCAAGGTTTTATTAAATTGAATATTGTATTTGTTTAATTAGTCAAAACTTATCCAGGACAACTCATCCCGTGATAGATTATTATATTCAAATTTTAATTAGTCAAAACTTGGCTTATTTATGTATTTTAATCTCATAAGTGACATTTTGTTTGGTCTATTATAATTGATTTTTTACGTCGACAATAATAAAAAAATAAACCTATTTTTTATTAATTCTTTATTGAAAAACATTTGTCCCGTACATGACGTTTATAATAAATTGTAATTAGTATATCATAATGATTTTCAATTTTATTAAGAATATACAAATAAATAATAATTTTAACTAATGAATTAAAAACAAATATTTTTTTAGTGTATGAATTGTATGTTCCAAAATCTTTTTTAATGACAAATTTTTATGTTAATGTTATAGTTATTTTATTTATAATTATTATCATCTTGTTTAGAAAATATTAAAATTATACTAATTTTAACTAGTTAATTATTGACAAACTGATAACTCTGCATCATATGCATAATTTTCATTGTTTTATTGTTATTTATATTTAATCATTACATAATTTAGGCATTTATCTGATATAGTTTGTTGGTTTTGTTCTTCGCTTTAATGTAATGTTTATGTTCTTATTTTCTTGATTAAATAGAGATTTTTCGTAGTTTTGCGTTGTTTTGTTGTTTTAGTGCAATGCTTAATTCTGGTGAAAAGTCAACATGAACTATGTGAAGTATTTTAGCCATATCTAGAGTTATAGATTCCAATTAGAGTCCAATTAGGGGTGGCAATTAGACCCATACCCAGTGGGTACCCGTAAAAAAAACCCACAATCGGTAGGGTAAAACCCACATAATGGATATGGGCATGGGGACGGGTAATTATCCGCAAAATTAAGCGGGTCTGGGTGCGGGTACAGGTACTATAGTACCCACCCCACCCCGCACCCGTATTTATATAAATATATTATTTATTTATTTATTTAGTTATTTATTTATTCATTATATTATTGTTTAGTTTAATTAATTTTTTTCTTTTTATGTTTTAACAACTATTAATATCATTGGACCATTACAATATTTATAATTGAAACATAAACGTTTGCAAATTTTTTAAGAATCCAATTATGATAAATAGTAAATAATTGTGATTTTATAATTAATAGTTATATCTTATTAATCGTGACTTTATAATTATACTTGCAACTTTGTATCAATTATCTCATATAATATTGTCGTATGACTTGCAATTTCACAAAATATTATTATAGATATTTAAATTTGTATTGTAACGAGTGTTCATTTGAAATGTTTTGAGTTAGAAAATATTTTGGTTTATAGTATTTTATGATTGGATTTAAGATATTTGAATAATTTTTAAATTTAATCACAATAATATAATTTATTTATCTTTTTTTTTGTTAAAGTGTGGGTAACGGGCATGGGTACGGGCACTTAAGTACCCAGAGGATATGGGCCTTTTTTTCAATTGCAGGTATGGGGACGGGTACTATAGTACCCTACCCAAACCCTACCCATTGCCATCCCTAAGTCCAACAAAGTGCAAATGAAAGCTAGGTTACATATCTACAACTTTTAAGAAGACACCAGAACCAAATTCAAACTCAAAAGAGGAGAACACATGCAAGAAATGTCAGACATCAGATGTTGTGCGTCTGAAGCTCAAATGCTTGCGCATGGGGCCCATTTCTACAATATTATCAAATCCTATCTCTGTCCAGATGCTCCTAGAGCGCAAATGCTTGGGACTGAGGCGTATGACACGCTGCAAAATGCATAAAAATGCGTTGTCTTACTTTCTAGGAAAGTTTTTGGCTATTTTGTACTTTGGAGACTTGTTCCCTACTAGAGAAACTCATAGACGGTTGCTTCTAGCACGATTGAAGGAGTTTTTATCAAGAATCATTTATGTACCTTTCTTGTAGTTTTTTTTAATCTCTATCTTTTGTATCTCTGTCATGAGTAACTAAACCATATTTGTTAGGGATGAGTGAAACAAGTTGAAACCCTTATTTTCTAATTTGATTTCTAGTTATATGATTGAGTTTATTGAATTATTTTTGTCATCTTTGTGCTTAATGCTTTATTGCTTGATCAACTTTAAACTATTTTACGATTCGTATTTTGAAAAAGAAGTGGACTTTACGAATGTTTGAGATGAGACATTCACGATATTGTAGTCTAGGGATAGATGCAGGTTCTAAAACCAATTGAATAATTTACTGAGGCAATAGTTTAATAAAAGGATTCATGTACTGTAAATCTTAATTCGAATAATAAATCCACTAACGAATTAGGAGTTACTTTGGAATTAAAGGTCATGTCACTAAGACTATAAGACAAGAATAATAAGGAGAATTCAGTTATGGGTCAATAAAGAAATTTAATAACTAGGATCAAATTAGAAAGCAAGGTTAGATTCAAAGTGAAACTCATCGCTGACATTTTTATCATTATAAAAGTTCAATACTATTATTACTCATGTTGGTTTCAAAAATTATTTCAATCTATTTGGATACATTTTATCCAATTTTAGTAATTAAATATAATTTGATAGTATAACACAATCCTTGAGTTTGACACTCGGTATTACCGTTTTACTATTACTTGCAAAGTTTCAGTACACTTGCTGAAACGCTATCATGTTTTTGGCACTGTTGCGGGGGATTGCTATATCACGACGGAGTTCTAATTTATTTACTTATTTGGAATTTTTTGCTCTGCAATAAAGTTTTTTTTTTCTTTTATTTTTAAATTTTAGAAAAAAAAACTCCTATTTTTTTTTTCTATTTTTATTTGTTGAGCTTGCTAATGTTGTGTGCTAGTGGTTTGTTTCTTCTTTGTTTGAGATAACCATCCACGATAGTGCATTGGAAGATTGTGATGAATATATTATACTACAATTATTGGGAGAGTATGATACTTGTCTTATATCCAATGAATTACGCATAACAGAGGGACATATCTTGAGGGATACATTTTTAAACGATCTCCCTCAGATGTGGCCTCTTAGGTGTGACTTTTTCAGAGAAGGAAATAGGAATTGAATTTTTTTTTAATATTGTTGAAGTTGTGGGATTTTAGAGAAAAAGGAGGAGAGAAAATAATAAGGGTTTGAATATTATTGATAATAGCTTAATGCTAACTTGATTACAAAAGACTCAATACTAATCTCTATTTATAGAGAAACATAGACTCAATCCTAAATTAGGAGTAAATCATAATAATAAAGAAAGATATTCTAAGATTCTTTATAATTATAAATTGATCATAGAAAATAACTCAAGATACTCTAATATAATATAAAAGATATTTCTAATATTCTAACACTCCCCCTCAAGCTAAAACTTACTATGTTTTAGCTTGTTACAAAAAACAATGTTTTGCTCCGTAAAATAAAAAAAAAAAGATGGAAAGGCAACTCAGAGATGCAAGTGAAGTCGAAGAGAATTGCTATAAATACAGCCTAGCCAGATAGCTGAAATGATCATCAGCCTGAGAGAAATTCATGGCAAGCAATTGAACAAAGCAAGGTCCGTTCTTCTAAAAACTACATTTGGAAGCTTCAAACCAATAATATTGAAGAGGCGTGCTTCAAGGAGAGAAAGACAAGGCCAGTACATCTGAGACAAAGATGGGGTCAGTTCATCTGGGACAAATTGTCATGCTAAAGTGTGAGTCATGAAAATAAAAGACATTGTCAGAACGACCATCAATGAAAAAGAAATCATCACTAATATGATTCATTTGTGGGAAAAGGGACACCACCAGAATGATCGTCGGTGGGAATAGAAGCCACTATTATAATCTATTAGTAAGAACTAAATTGCATGACAAACACAGAAAAATAAGCAGCGCGATTCTAATGAAATGAAACCATGATCGACCAACGGAGTGAGAAAATGCGTCTAAAATAGGAGAGATAACGATTGTTTGAACAATAACACATATTTCCGTTGATCAAAACTGGAAAGTAAGGGCAACTCTGAAACCGTGAGGTCGAGGCGAGTTCAACAAAAAAGGCTACGTCTAAAACGGATGCCGAATGCGCCGTCACGCGCAGTGAAGAGAGGCGGCGCGTGGATCTGATGTGCGGTGGACGGTGAGGCGCGTGCGGTGGCTTTCTGCAGTGCGCTTTGAGGTGTGGGCCGATTTGAAAGAGGCAAAGCTGATGGAGTGGTCGTTTCCTGGAAAAGTCGCTGGAAACAGTGGCAGTGATAGCGGCAATAACGAGCTGAACGGAAAAGGAATGATCAAGTTGGAAAAGAGAAACTGTGATTATATATTCTCAAACTGTTGGGAACTCGACAGCACAATAGAGGCGAGATCGTTCAAGGAGGATCGAAATAGGCTCTAGATACCACGTTGAAGTTGTGGGATTTTAGAGAAAAGGAGGAGAGAAAATAATAAGGGTTTGAATATTATTGATAATAGCTTAATGCTAACTTGATTACAAAAGACTCAATACTAATCTCTATTTATAGAGAAACATAGACTCAATCCTAAATTAGGAATAAATCATAATAATAAAGAGAGATATTCTAAGATTCTCTATGATTATAAATTGATCATAGAAAATAACTCAAGATACTCTAATATAATATAAAAGATATTATAAGATATTTCTAATATTCTAACAAATACTATGCTCCACCAGTAGAAGATGAAGATCTATTATCTTAGAAGCAGAAGACGACACGTGTTTCATGAAAAACATCAATTGGGAATAAATTCTACCTCCTAGAATTCTATATAAAGAATCAAATGACAAAGACTTTCACCTCAATGATGTTTTGGTTGAATTCATGAAGAATAACATGGTTTCAATTGAAAGATTTTAAAGTCAATGTGAGAGGTTACTTGAGCAAGTGGTTGAGTTTCAGAAGGTGGAAGAGAAGTTGAGGCTTAAAGATGACATCATTGTTGTGGTAGAAGAAGATAAGCAAGAGAAAAACACGAACAAGGAAAAGAAAAATGAAGTTCATGATTTAACCTATGCCTTGTTCATCAATGTCCAATTGAAAAGGACATGGAAGCACCATCATTTATTTCCCAAGCTCATGGAATTTCCAGCAAACAAAAAAAAAAAAAATAGAAGGATTATGTGTTCTTTCTGTCATATATGCACCATTGAGAGTGGTTGAGGTGCCAAGCTAATGACTTTAAAGAAGCGTTTCGTAGGAGGAAACCCATAGGTAGAGGTAAGTTTTATTTTTGCAATCTTATTTTTGTCATTTGAATTTGTTTCTTTTTAATTGTGTGTAAACATGCACTATGATAAAGAATTTTTAACAACAAAAAGTTAGTCTTAAGTTATTTGTTTCTTACTTTAAGTTTTAAATTATAATTCTCCGATCATGTTCATTGTTCAATTTGATGAGTTTCACTTATGCATAAATTGTTGAATACTCATTGGTTGTGGAAGTCTTAACAATCTTTAAAAAAAAATTGTAGTGATATGTTTGGCCTCATTTTGAAAGTTCATAATCTTTCTTATTATTCTAGTCGTGAGCTCTTGAGTCTAAACACTTTAATTCTTTGTTTTGTGATTATCCAGACATGTTTTATCTCTTCAGAACTTGCACTAATTCTGACTTGCATCACTTGTGATTTATGCCTACATTGAGGCAACTTTGTTTGGTCGTTTGAGCATTTCTAACTATCATGTGCCAATTTTTCTCCTTTGCTAGCCCCTTTGAACCTTGCCCATTTCTTTCAATTACAAGTCACATTACAAACCAAAGAGTTAGCTTTAATTAAATCACCTTACTTGGAGTTGGGTAGCAAATTGTTTGTCTTGCTTGGTAAAGTTCAAAGTTTGGGGTTACTTATGGGATAACAACCTTTTAAGTTTGAAGTTGTGATTCTCAAAGATAAATTTAAAAAAAATTAAATAATAAAAAAAATTAAAGAAGCAGGACAGGAAAAAAAATTAGTTTGTGAACTTTTATGTATAACAACTTCTTGGTTCTTTTGCCAATGTTTGAGAATCTCTGCATTGAAAGTGAGAAAGAAAAAAGTCAAATAATTTAAAAATGTGTCCCTAATTCCAAGTAGTAAAAGCCTATTATCCCAAAAATGTCATACCCTTACCCAAACCCCATTACAACCTGAAAGTTCTCCAAAAGTGTATGTGTTTGTTGCATTTTGATTGCTAACCGAGGTGCCAGCCATCACATATCAGCACAATTTACTACAGTGTAGTCTAACACAGACCTACACAACAGTTAAATCCTCATGAGGATAAGATGGACCGATCAACTCGTGGAACCATCCCGTGGCCCATCACTATCACCACTTAACGTCCTGGCCCATCACAATCACCACTGACATTGTGGTCCATCACGGTCACCACAAGCTATGAAATGCATGAGCATACTCCCCTTTTAATACTCATTTAACACTAATAATTTTTCATACTTATCACAAAGTACACTCAAAACAGATTTTCCTCAATAAAATTCATAACACACATATTATGAGTTATGAATACATAACCACATCAAACTTAATCACCACAATTTCACACATCAATCACTCATTAATCACACATATATGATCCCTATATGCAAACTAAAAATTTGAAAGGAGCCCTTACCTTAGTTGTAGCTTTTACAACCGTTTTCACTACCACGATCAAACACAGCGAAAAATCCCATTCGTGTCGACGCCTTAAATAAATTAGCTCACAAGCACCGTAGTGTAGAGAGGAGCAACTTTCCCTCCTGACACCTCTTGAATGGAAGCTTAGACCTAGAAGAAAAATGGAGGTTTGTGTTTTGTTTGTTTTTGTTTTTAACCAACACCACCACGTTTTCTTTTTAGAACAGAAGAAAGAAGAAGAAAGGAGAAGGCGAAGCTGCTAGGGAAAAAGGTTTCTTGTCTTTTCTTTTGTTTCACACACACACACATACACTGTAAGACTCATTATCATTTGTCTAGAATATGATAATTTGACTCATACTGTAACACCCCGATTTTTAACAGCGCGAGTGTATATTTTTTTTTAAAACAAATTCGAATTCATGAATATCAAAGAAATAACGAAAGAAATGCTTTTTGGATAAATATGTAAGTCGTAACATGACGACAAAAGTCGACAAATATTTACAAGCAGCGGAATAGTTTTTGAAATAAAAATCCAAAGTATTTAAACATCAAAATACACCGGGGCTATGAGGCCTATCAGACATAGCTCATACCCCTGAGATATTCTCGGCTGACACCTGTACAAAAGAACTGCCCCAATAATTTTAACTACCCCACGTCACATCAAAAAGTGGTAAATGGACCCATCAAAATAAAAGTCTAGCTGATAATATGAGGTATAGGTACAATCTTCCAAATTAAAATAAATACCTCCACGAAAGAAACACATTTATCCCATATACAACCATCTAATTTGACCATGATTTAAAAAAACCTATACAACCCGGGTGATTTCCACGCGCTCCGCAAGATCCTTCTGACACAACACCGGTCAAGTATGTCGAACTACGTGTCCATCTCTAGGGTACTACTCGGTAGGACGATCCTGGTTCTCATATGAGGGCAAATCCCAGATTTCCACAATAATTGTAAAGGTCACCAACCGAAATTAACAAATAACACTTAACATTTAAATTTTAAATGCACAAAATAACCTTTCATCTTAGCATACTCCTTGAAAGGGTTTTCATATGCCAAACATGCATAATCAAAGTTGAAAAATGAAGTTTTTAACAAAACTGCACTGTCGTATTCGAATAAAGTGCTAATTCATAAGTCAGTAGCAAAAACAACACATGTGTAGTCGACTACGAGACAGGATGTAGTTGAATACGACACAGGATGTCAGCAGCAAAAACAGCACCTCTGTATTCGAATACATCATTCTTGTAGTCGAATACATTGCTATTTCTGAAGTCAGTAGTCAAATCAGGACATCTGTATTCGAATACAACCTTCTTGTATTCGAATACACATCAGAAAAAGTGCAGCAATCAGTTTTGAAACATTTCGAAAAGTTTTCGCAATCAATCAACACTTACAACAAATCCAAAACAATCACACGTAGCAATTAAGGCACAATCACAACAACAACTGAGTATACACACGCAATCACAGGCCAGTAGTATTATTTACCGAGGTGCCATCTATCACGGGTCAGCATGATTTACTAAAAAGAAACGTACATCGTAAACGTACCGCCTATCACAGACCAGTAATGTTTACCAAGGTGCCACCTATCACGGGTCAACACGATTTACAAAAATATGCAGTCTATCACAAACCTACACGTCTCGGCAAGGATAAGATGAACCAACAAATCACATGGCATCATCTTGTGTCCCATCACGGTCACCACTATCACCATGGCACCATCGTGGTCACCATGTACTATGAAATACATGAGCATACTCTGACTCTTTCTACAACAATCATTAAGTAAATGTAGATATTAAAAGAATTCCCGTTTTTAATACTCATTTAACACTAATGATTTTCAAATTCACACAGAGCATACTCAAACATTTATTTTCCACCACCACACATCAAATTTAATCCACAATTCACATTAACTTCGATCAATTCAAATTCCACAAAAACCACACCCAGCTCAATCAACAATCACCCAAATATGTCCACAACTTTCAAACATAAATCACGCCAAATTAGTTTTCACAAACCACACCACAAACACATCAAATTTAATTTCATCAAAACACAGATAAAAGCATTAAATTCCTTTTTCACAAAATTCCAACTTCACAAATACACATATAGCATCCTATATGCAAGCTAAAAATTTGGAAGGAGCCCTTACCTTTGATGCAGCTCTAACAAGCGATTACGGCGCCACAATTAATTTCGGTAAAATCTCCGCTCGCGTCGTCGCTTCTAAAGTTTGTTCACTAGCGCCATAGCAGGAAGATGAGCAATTTTCCATTCTATCTCTTCGCGAAATAAAGCTTAGATCTAGAAGAAAAGTGAGGGTTTGTGTTTGACAGTTTTGAAATCACCAACACTGTTTTCGAATACGAGAAGAAGAATGAAGCTGAGGAATCCTTGATTTCTTACCACCATGCCTTGCATTTCTTTTCTTGAAGCAAAAGGAAGCAAATGAAAATGAAGAAGAAGGAAGAAGATGGAGTTCTTCGCGTGTCAGTGAAGGGGAAATCATTTCTTCCCTTTTCTTTTCTTTTGTTTTCTTTCCTTTCCTTCTCTTTCCTCTGTTTTTTCCTTCTTTTCCCTTTCTTTTCTCTTATATATATATATTAATTAATTAAACCAAAACAATATCTAAATATATAGATTTTTTCGATACTTGTAAAATCATCATTTCCACATCACCTCCCATCACTTCTCAAACCATTTAATGAAAATATCTACTCTCGTCGCAACTCAATTGATAGATACAATTTTCACCAACCCGAGATATTTTTAACAAAACTGTCCGGTATTAAATTCTTCGTAACATAAATAAATTATTCTTCGACAAAAGATTTTAACCGGGTCATCAAAACATTTCGGGCATTAAACTCACAAAATATCAATAACTTGGCTAAAAAGCCTTAGAGTTCAATACCAAAATACACCAAAATACATAAAGTAGAATTTAAAACTATGGGTCTTACATTACTATCCCCCTAAAATTAGTTTTGTCCTCAAAATTACACATCGATAAACAACTCAGGATGTTGTTCCCTCATATTGCTCTCCATTTCCCAAGTCGTATCTTCAGTAATTGGGTTCCAAATCACCTTGACCAACGAAACATCCTTGTTTCTCAACCGCTTAATCTTCCTATCATCAATTCTTACAGATGGTACTTCGAATGAAAAGTTATCCTTCGGTTGAATTGTATCTGGTTCGATCACATGAGAAGGATCTGCAAGGTATTCCCTTAACTACGACACGTGAAATACGTCGTGGATATTGGACAGTATCGGAGGCAATGCAATCTGATAAGCAACAGGTCCAATTCGTGCAGAAATCTGATATGGTCCAATGAATTTTGGAGTCAATTACTTCGATTTCAAGGCTCTACCAACTCCAGTCGTAGGCGTGACTCTTACAAATACATGATCACCCTGTTCGAATTCTAAAAGTCTGCGATGCTCGTCCGTATAACTCTTCTGACGATCTTGTGCAATCTTCATTTTCTCTTTTATCTTATTTCCCTTATCAATAGTTTGTTGTACCATCTCCGATCCTACAATCATACTTTCACCGTCCTTATACCAACACAAAGGTGTTTGACACTTGCGCCCATATAAAGCCTTATATGGTGCCATTCCAATACTTGTGTGGAAACTATTGTTGTAGGTAAACTCAACCAACATAAGTACATCATCCCAACTTCCTCTATCATCTAATACACATGCTCTCAAAAAATCTTTCAAGGACCGATTTGTCCTCTTAGTTTGTCCGTCCATTTGTGGATGGTAAGTTGAACTCAATCTTAGTTTCTTTCCCAATGCTTCATGCAATGCTCCCTAGAAATGTGATGTGAACTTTGGGTCACGGTCTGACACGATACTCGGTGGTACTCTTTGTAATCTCACAATCTCAGCAATGTAGATCTCAGTTAGCTGATCTACCTTATAAGTGGTCTTTACTGGTAAAAAGTGTGCAGATTTAATCAATCGATCCACTATCACCCAAATAGAATCATTCTTTCTCCTTGTTTTCGGAAATCCAGTTATAAAATCCATGGAAATGTTGTCCCATTTCCATTCAGGTATATCTAACGGCTGCAACATTCCAGCAGGTCGCTGATGTTCTACTTTCGCTTTCTGGCAAGTTAAACAATTAGATACATACTCTGCTACATGTCTCTTCATTCCTTGCCACCAATAATTCTGCCTCAAATCTTGATACATCTTTGTTTCTCCAGGATGAATACTCAAAATAACCTTTCATCTTAGCATACTCCTTGAAAGGGTTTTCATATGCCAAACATGCATAATCAAAGTTGAAAAATGACGAAGGTTGGAAATTCCTTAGTAAGTAAATGTTTGTGCAAAAGTTATGAATTGTTTTTCATACCAATGAGTGTTAGTTGTTATCCATTGTATAGTGGTAGTCATTACTCATTACATTACAGTTAAATATGTTTGTGTGGGTTGTGGCTATTATATATTATGAATGTTATACATCAAGATTTATACTTTTCATATATTTTATAATAAATATTTTTTTTCTGTCCAGCATAAGCCAATATGCTCTTTTGTTATAGCGTGGAAAACGAAGTCAATTTTGAACATGTTGATCTCTTTAGGTGAATATGTATATAAAATTCATTGCCTGCACCACTTGAGTTTGAAACTTCATTTACCTGTCATGTGACTTCTACTCGTGTCATTCTGCACATCTTAACCATGCAATAACATGAGAAGTGACTTAAGTTTAAGTTATAAGTATTTATGTGCATGTATTAATTTCTAATTTCAAAAGAAAAAAAAAACTTGTGAAGTTAAAAGGAGTTTAATGGTGTTTAGAGAGGTGGGAGATGTGACGATGTATTCCCACACTATGACACGTTAAAAGTCTTTTAATTACCTATATTTGAATCCAATGGTTTTAGTTATTCTTACCTTGAGTAATTGACTACATGAGTAGAAGGGATTGATCAACCGACGACGCATTGTCACTACAAATAGGCGATAATAACTCATCATTATTATTATGAATATTTATTGATTTTATTTTGGTTAATTAGACAAAATATCCACCCTTATATTATTAGAGTTATTTTAATGTTTATGTGTATGTTCTCATGAGGCAATATGCTTATCATTGACTTTTTATTGCCTCTGCTTATTTGGTTATAATGTATGTTGTTCTAAATGATTTTAATTATAAATTACAAATGACATACACTATAAATGTTGATTAGTTAAAAAGAAAGAAAACAAAATTGTTGTGTCAGGAATATGTGAAAAATAATTTATCTCTCCCAATATGGTTTTGTACATTTGTTCTTGATTTAAAGTAATTATATGTTAT
>NC_021167.2:14558828-14565386 GCF_000331145.2 Cicer arietinum | reverse complement strand
CGGGTGGGGAATTCCTAGGTGACTTGGAGGTAGCACTCCAAATGTCGGGAGCTACCATGCAACACACGTTTACCTCGACTGTCGCGTATATGTGTCTCGGGTTGAGTTGAGGGATCTATGAGGACAGGGCCAATTTGAATTGTTCGTCCACTTGCGTGGTTGCATAGTATCAAGCCTCCTAACCAAGTACTTCAGAGCTAGAATGGTACCAATGAAAGAGGAGGAGTCTAGAGTATAAGAGCATGCATAACATTACTTGATTTGTGTATTTACTTACTTGATGTTGTGGATTGTATCAATGTTTTACCTTGATTATTCTTGTTGGTTTTGATTTGATATGATGCGGTGTTTAATATTTTTTTACGTGTTCTTCTCATTTATTTTATACTATTAAATGTTTTCGAAGCTCACCCCTCGTTGCTTGTGTTTGGCGCTTGCGAGAGTGCAGTTATTTCAGGTTATCGATTGGGGATCCACGCTCTGAATATGTGATATTGGGTGGGAGTAATTCTTCGTATTTTGTTAAGTTATGAACAATTTAGATTTTTGTAAATTTGATTGATCAATTGTGTTATTTTTATCGGTTATTCAGAGGTAGAGATTAATTGTCTCTAAGTTTAGAACTTGTTTTTGTATCAAAAATATTTATTTAATGAACATCAACTATATTTTTATGCAAGCATTTTGTGTAACTGTGAACGTGACGTTGGAACCGCTGCGAATATCTTTAAAAACTAGTGCATTTTACTTTTTATTTCAATTTGGGTTCAGGGTGTCATAAACACCACCACTTTTTATTTTTGGAACAAAAGAAAGAAAAAGAAAGGAGAAGGCGATGCTGTCAGGGATTTAATTATAATATATATATATATATATAGTATAATTAAATAATTAGGTATATTAAAAATCGTCATCACACTCATCACATTACTCACTTCTCAGTCTACTTTTATAAAAATATCTACTCTCGCCGCAACTCAATTGACAGATGAATTTTTCAGCAACAAGTGACATTTTTAAAAAGATCTGCTCGGTATTAAATTTTTCGCAACATAATTAAATTATTATTCGACAAATAATTTTAATCGGGTCTCAAAATATATGTATATATATATATATATATATATTAAACATATTAACTCTAGCGAAATATGTTTTTAGTACTTAATTCACAAAATAAAATAAACTTGGGCTAATTGCCTAAGCAATTTACCACAAAATATCCTAAAATTGGATAAATCAGAATTCAAAAATTAAGGATCTTACTTTACTACCCTCCAAAAAGAAGCTTCATCCTCGAAACTTAAAGTAAGAGTAATAACCATACTAGGTTTGCACTCAAACTCAATATACATGATAGAACTTGTTTCGTCATGCCTACACGAATAAAGGGTCGTCTATCCCTTTTGATAGAGTGCTTAATAATTTTACCCACTATCATAGCCGGTAAGACTCGCGCGTTTCATTCAACATGATTTTGTCTACTATAACAAGAGATTAGGGATGATAAGTTCCTCATAAATATAAGATGGACCAATCAACTCATGGAACCATCCCGTGGCCCATCACGATCACCACTTAACGTCTGGCCCATCATGGTCACCACTAACACTATGGCCCATCACGGTCACCACAAGCTATGAAATACATGAGCATACTATGACTATTTTCACAACAATCATTATGTAAATGCAACATCTATCCCTTTTGATAGAGTGCTTAATAATTTTACACACTATCATAGCCGGTAAGACTCGCGCGTTTCATTCAACATGATTTTGTCTACTATAACAAGAGATTAGGGATGATAAGTTCCTCAATTCCAATACTTTTCAATTTCGCCGCGTCCTTTATTTGCAACTTGATAATTATCTTTTGATTATGACAGGTCAAACACATTGTATTCACTCCATCACTTTTCCATTTATACAAACCTTAAATTTCTACCTCGAACTTTGATACATCTTCATTATTTCGAAGTCATTACTTAGCTTACTCTTGTATGTCTTTTTTCAAAAATTGCTCTTTTCTTTGACAACCACAATTGGTAGACACCATAGTGCGTCATATCCCAAAATATCATCCAACATAACTTGAATTTCTTTTGTCTTGTTTTGTTTGTTTTTGTTTTTAACCAACACCACCACTTTTTCTTTTTAGAACAGAAGAAAGGAGAAGACGAAGCTGCCAGGTAAAAAGGTTTCCTGTCTTTTCTTTTGTTTCACACACACACACACACACACACATATATATATATATATATTATAATAAAATAATTGGGTATATTAAAAATCATCATTACACTCATCACATCACTCACTTCTTAATCTACTTTAATAAAAATATCTACTCTCGACGCAACTCAATTGACAGATGAATTTTTCTACAACAAGTGACATTTTTAAAAAGATTTGCTCGGTATTAAATTTTCGCAACATAATTAAATTATTCTTCGACAAATAATTTTAATCGGGTCTCAAAATATATATAAACATATATATATATATATATATATATTAAACATATTATTAACTCTAAAAAAATATGTTTTTGGTACTTAATTCACAAAATAAAATAAAATTGGGTTAAATGCCTAAGCAATTTAACACAAAATACCATAAAATTTTATAAATTAGAATTTAAAAATTAAGAAAGGAAAAATGTCTCATTAAGTAGGCTTGTGTTGATGTTTCACAGGTTAGAGAATTTCTTTAATGAGTTTTAATTTTAATTAGCATTTTATGTTGAATTTATTTGTTATGTCTACAATGACATTTGTGGTTGATTTTGTTGACATTTATTTGGAATGTTTGGTTTGGAGAATGGACTCATTTTGTTGAATGGTTATTAATATTTGATTGTAATGACTTTGTAACTCATTTTTATTATGTATGATTTTAATTGATTGGAGATTTACAATGAAGTATTTTATTATATATGTTGTATGTGTTGAAATTGTTTCTTAGCATCTTTTTTCAAAATTATGCCATAGCAGATATCAATTTAAACTAAATTGTATCCTTGATGGCAAGAAACATTGCAAATTGACGATAGACAAAAGCCAATAGATATAGATACTATGTTAAATGTGTAATATAAACTACGCAATATTGTAATATGTAATGAATATATATATATATATATATATATATATATATATATATATTTGAATGATTTCTCTTTGATACATCTTCATTATTTCGAAGTCATTACTTAGCTTACTCTTGTATGTCTTTTTTCAAAAATTGCTCTTTTCTTTGACAACCACAATTGGTAGACACCATAGTGCGTCATATCCCAAAATATCATCCAACATAACTTGAATTTCTTTTGTCTTTCCTCTTATTGTTAAACTTTTCTTTCTTCAAATAAGCTTGTCATCCTGGTCATTAAGAATTCCTTCAAAAGTTCAAACAAAATCTTAATTCCTCCTAATTTTCGCATTTCCTATGAAATATTCTACATCTAAAATACATCTCAAAACAATTTTCACCTCTACCGTCATTCAATTGTCCATGTGGTCAACATCTAGAGTCTTTTATTTGGTTAGCTCATCTGCCATCATACTCCGCCTTTCTTCATTATAGTGATTTCAATAAATCAAGTCTTACTCGTTCCCACCAAACTTTTCCATTCCATGATCCATTCTTCCCTTCCAAACAAACATTTAACTCTTTTGATTGACAAACACAATAATGTACCCCTTTGACATGCATTCAAGTGGTTCCTTTGAATTCATTGGCATACCCTTATAATAACAATGTCTGATTTATGGGTGAGATAATTCATTTCATGAATCCTTAATTGACATAAGCTACATACCCATGTGCTGCTCCAACAAACTTTTCATAGCACGTTTTTAAAAAAATTTGTTCACTCGCTGGATTTCTTATTCATTCTCAACCTTCACCGAGGTACCAACTAAAAGAATCCCAGCAATCGAACAACCTAAAGAACTACTTCTCAAACATTCTCAATAAGCATCTCTTAAAGAATAATTATCTTTAAACCTCATTATCATAACCTAGCAGTAAAATATCTCCAAGACCCACATACCTTCCTCATCCATCTAGTAACTGAAACACTCATTTCAAATCTTAACGCTTGACTTCCCAAATCATTTGTTACATTTCTTCCTATTCACGCTATGTCATTGAATAAAATTATAAAATCTGATCCTTGAAATCTTCAAATACTCATTACACCGTCTAAATTCATCTATTTCATCTTAAGATACAATACAAGGTCTTATTCATCATTGACTCTAACTGTCTTAGTAATATCACTAATGAAAACTCTTCTAATAATTGCACAATGTTTATTTTGTAAATCTTCAAATACTTCCATCCATAACATGAATTATTTATCAGTTGCCTACCTCAACTACCCCTATTATACAAGTTTTAGGCGTCACTTGGTCCTCCATCCAACATTGTTGATTTTAAATCGTTGACTTAAAGATTAACCATCTCAGAGTCCCAAATCAAATCTCGAATAATCCCTCTGACCTTATAAAAATATTAACACTCTCCTAGTAATTACCATCCTTTAATAGACTCTCAATGCTTACATTGCTACAATTTCTAAGTATTTTCGTAATCTGTACTTCCAATTCCACTTAATAGTAATACGCGGTTCAATATATCAAGGCATAACTCCTTATGTTCATCCGAACATCACTCAAAATTCACACTTACACGTCAATAGTTTCATCTAAAATCATTATCCATACTTATTATCTCCTAAACCACACAGAGATTTGTCACTTACCAACAAAATATATAGTCTCACTCCTACAATCGTCATGAGATTCACACTTAACAATCTAAGTCGCGAATCTAGTTTAACTCGAATGCTCGACCTTACCCCTTAAGTTATTAACTATTCCTCAAAGTGTCCTTTATCTAACCAAGGTAGTATTCACCCCTAATGTGTAGCGCCCCTTAACTTCAATTTTCGTTGACACCTAAGCACCAAATGCAATTCCAAATGGAAGCCTCATCTTCTCAACAATTCCATGGTGTTCACATCTCTTTAACAATTATCAAACTTCATCCAGTCTCGTCCTAAAATCTACCAGGAAAACATCTAATACTTTTCTTAAAAATAATTCTCCACTTAAATCTTTACTTGAAATCCCTATCAGTCTGATGTTAATCCATCCATACCCATCTTCTTTGAGTTAACACCAACAACATAGACTCTTTATCATTGGAACCACTTCATAAATCCCATGTTGTCATGATTCGCTTCAACCCTGTCTTTCCTAGACCGATCAGTTTAAGGAATTCAGAGACACTCGTTGACCAAAGTCGACTAATGTTCTATGCTTTAACTACTCTTCCAACTAAAGTGCTACAAGGCACACTGTTTCTTATAAGAAACAATAAACTACTTAAGCATATCATCCTTCACCAAAGACAATAAAACACAAAGCACACATGGACTCCAGTTACTTGATACCCATAAAATCGACTCTTGATCAACTTAGGATACCCAAATCACTGCCCTAAAGAACTATAAACCGGGGCTCTGATACCGCATGGTGTAGCCGAATACAAAATCAAGTCGGTAGCAAAATCTGCACATTTGTATTCGACTACCACACGATGTAGCCGAATACAAAATCAAGTCAGTGGCAAAAATCACTCATTTGTATTCGAATACGAAGTTAAAATTTTGAATAAAAATTGAACGTTACAAAAGTGTATTCGACTACACACTAGCTGTAGCCGGATACAACTGCGAAATAATGCAGGTTTCCAGTTCTGAAACATTTAACACTTACGATATAAAGACAAGCAACGACACATAGCAATTAAGGCATAATAACAACCAATAACAAAGTATGTATATACAATGATCATATTGTAACAAACATGACTCACGTGCCAAGCACCCTAATGCAATGCGTATATATATGCCAATGCGCATGATTCAGGAATTTCCAAAACAAAACCCTCCTCGAGGGGCGTAAACCATAATTGCACCGCCTATCACAGGACCATTACTATTACCGATGTGCCACCAATCACAGATCAACATGATTTACTAGAGTGTAGTCTATCCTAGACCTACACAACAGTTAAATCCTCGTAAAGATAAGATGGACCAATCAACTCATGGAACCATCCCGTGGCCCATCACGGTCACCACTTAACGTCTGGCCCATCATGGTCACCACTAACACTGTGGCCCATCATGGTCACCACAAGCTATGAAATACATGAGCATACTATGACTATTTTCACAACAATCATTATGTAAATGCAACTATTAAAATGCTCCCCTTTTAATACTCATTGAACACTAATAATTTTTCATACTTATCACATAGTACACTCAAAACATATTTTCCTCAATAAAATTCATAACACACATATTATTATTAGTTATGAATACATAATCATATCAAACTTAATCACCACAATTTCACACATCAATCACACATTTAGGATCCCTATATGCAAGCTAAAAATTTGAAAGGAGCCCTTACCTTAGCTATAGCTTTTACCACCGTTTTCACTACCGCGATCAAACACAGCGAAAAATCTTGTT
>NC_021167.2:14533190-14557744 GCF_000331145.2 Cicer arietinum | reverse complement strand
ATATGTGTAATATAAACTACGCAATATTGTAATATATAATGTATATATATATATATATATATATATATATATATATATATATTTGAATGATTTCTCACAGATGTTGTCTAATATTATTAATTTTAGCAATATTTTATAAATCAGATAAGGTTAAATAAATTGTTAATTAATTAACATCATGTAACTTTAAAATAATGGATTTAAAATAAATGTCACAAGAAAAATGGAATACAGATAATTTGTTCTTAAGACAATTATTATTTGTCCATTGTAATTATGTGTAGTTTGAAAGAAAAGAAAAAGTCCAATGAAGAAAGAGAGTTATTACATTCACTTTTTACCTCATTCACCTTTCACTCTCATTTGCGTCCACCATGACTTCTTCTTCAAAGGGGTAATTTTTTTTGCTTCATTTTTAGTTTCCATTTAAATATTTTGCATGTATTTTTCTTGATTTTCTTAAATTTGTTTGTTTTTATCATTTTATCTCTTTCATTTAAATGTTAATATTTCATTATTTTTTTTGAAAGCATGTTTGATTTGATGAAAGAAAACTTTTTTTTTAATAAATATATAATTTTATTGACGCATTTTTATTGCTAGGCACATTTTAGGATTAACAAAGGGACAAGTTCCTTCAAAGACCCATTAGTGCTCAGTTTTGATGATAGTTATGAATAAGACGGTGATGACAATTATTAATCAGTCGATGATGCCAGTCATGTATCAAGCGGTTATGATTCAAATGGTGATGGCAATGATGATTCGGAAGGAGATGCTATACTTAATTGGGAAATGTTTGGGAACTGAAAGTTATTGCAAGTGGAAAATGTTTGAGATGCTGTACTATTTATATAATTATAATTAGTAATTAAATATTTTCATAGTGTCTTTTCTTCAACATATTTATTACCATTCAATGTCGACTACCAAATACTTTTGAGATTACAACTTAACTCTACTTAAACTTCTCAAGTCAAAGCAAATTAAGAAGAACCTTATGCACGATCCATTAAACCACTCAACTATTCATTGTATAATTTTTTTTTTTACTAGGCACATCTAAGCCTCACACTTCTTATTTCGACTACTTATCAAAATAACCCAACATATTTATTTAAAAATAAACACTTAACTTTAATATCTTCCTAAGAATTTTAACCTGAAGTCAATAAAACAAGACATTGAAAGCAATGAATATCTCCATCGTAACAGTTAATACTCTTACAAGTTAATAAACATGAGGAAAGTATAGATAGTGTTAGACATACGAAAACATAGCTACTCTTACAAAAATTAAAACAAGTAAAACTTGACTACCAATGGCTTCGACATTTCTTGTCGCAATACCATTGTTCCATCAATCAATGATCTCAACCAATCTAGAATTGGTAACCTACCCTTAACAGAATGAAAACATGGAGGCAGAAATAATCCACATGAAATACCCAAAGATACGTTTGCACAACAAAAGCACAACAAATTACTCTCTCAGAACAAAGTCATTGCATAGTAATAGTAAAAAAAGAAATCATCAATTAACGAAGTAAGTATGTAAGCACAACGAACATATGACCCATGGTCTGATTGGACATACCTGCTCTGATACCACTAATGTAACACCCTAAACCCCAAATTAATATAAACTTTTTTTTTTTTATTTTTAAAATAATGAAATTTTAAAAAAATAAATAAATAAACTTTCAAACATTTTTTTAAATAAATAGTATCACGTAATCATGAACATGCCACATTAATCCAAAATTTTCGTCAAACTTAACAACTCGAAATTATAACAGTAGTCAATAAAATCCTTTTTGAAGCACACATACATAAGTTTAATGATAAATGTAAATATAGTCCCAACCAGATCCCACTATCAGAGCAGGAATTCCCAAACTAAAAGACGTTAACAAAAAAGCATATAATAAAATTCTTCAAGACAAGATGGCTTCCGCCACTATGATGGTACAAGTCATCACCTGCAGCTTGCAACTCGTCTGCGTCCATCGCAAACGCCAAACACAAACAACGAGGGGTGACTTTCGAAATTATGTAACAGTATAAGATAAACGAGGAGAACACACAAGAGTCAAAACATCACAAATAAAGAGGAACATTCAAGAACATAATATCCAAGGTTAATCTAATTCAATCACAATAAAATAGTTACAAGGACGAAATGTTATGCATGTCCTATACTCTATACTTCTTCATCATTTGGTACCATTCTACTATGAAGTACTTGGTTAAGAGGCATGATACTATGCCACTACAAGTGTGGACGAACAATTCATGAATGGCCAAGTCTTCATAGATCACCTCAACTCAACCAGAGACGCATATATGTGATGGCCGAGGTACTCTTGTGTTGCACGGTAGCTACCGACCTTAGGGAATAACCCACTAATCCACTTAGGAATTCCCCACTAGAGGTAACCCCAAGGTATATCAGTCTTACCTTACAGTTCGACTGTAGCCCTCCACGATCAGGCTTATTATAAGACCCATAATTTTAAAGTACACTTTATGTATTTTTGTGTATTTTGGATTTTGGCTCGGAGGCTTTTTAGCCAAAGTTAATAATATTTTGGAGTTTATATGATCAAAAGGATATTTTGATGCCGTTTAGAATTACTCGTCGATAAATAAATTAAATTAACTGCGGTGAATCTTTTACGAAGAATTTAATGTGTTTCGGGTGAAATGGTAATTTTAATAAATATGTAGATATTTGTTAAGTTATAATTAATATATATATATATATGTTTGTTTGGAGGGAAAAAGAAAGGAAATTAGAAGGAAGGAAAAGGAAAAGAAAAGGGTATAAAAAGGAAAAAGGAAGAAAGGAAAAAGAAAGGAAAGAAAGAGAAAGGAAAGAAAAAGCTAAATTCCATCTTCTTCCTCTATCACCTCACGCGCGACCATTCTCTCACCTTCTCCTCCATTTTCGTTTTTCTTTGCTTCCACTCTTCAAGATTAGAAACCCAAGGTTTGTTGAGTGTGAAAGAGAAGATTACTCAACTTCATTCTTCTTGTTTGATTCAAAAACGAAGAAAAACGGCGTTAGAGATTTTAAAACCGTCAAACACAAACCTCTCTGTTTCATCTAGATCTAAGCTCCATTTCGCGAAGAGATAGAAGGGAAATTTGCTCACTACCACGCTACGGTGCTAGGGGACCAACTTTGGAAGCGCGTTGCGAGCGGAGATTTTACCGGTTTTACTCGCGGTACCTGAAACGCACGTTAAAGCTAACGTTAAGGTAAGGGGTAATTTTTTTGCTTCATTTTTAGTTTCCATTTAAATATTTTGCATGTAGCTTTCTTGATTTTCTTAAATTTGTTTGTTTTTATCATTTTATCTCTTTCATTTAAATGTTAATATTTCATTATTTTTTTTAATAAATATATAATTTTATTGACGCATTTTTATTGCTAGGCACATTTTAGGATTAACAAAGGGATAAGTTCCTTCAAAGACCCAATAGTGCTCAGTTTTGATGATAGTTATGAATAAGATGGTGATGACAATTATGAATCAGTCGATGATGCCAGTCATGTATCAAGCGGTTATGATTCAAATGGTGATGGCAATCATGATTCGGAAGGAGATGCTATACATGAATTGGGAAATGTTTGGGAACTGAAAGTTATTGCAAGTGGAAAATGTTTGAGATGCTGTACTATTTATATAATTATAATTAGTAATTAAATATTTTCATAGTGTCTTTTCTTCAACATATTATATAATTTCTTTAAAAAATATTTTTTTATAATTTTTTGATGCAATGGCCTGACTTTCTATTTTTCAATGTTTTATACAATAGAAGCATTTATAATGTTTTCTTTATTTTTTCCTTATTAAGTTATTAACAAATTTTTAAATTGTCAAATGTAAAAAATTTGAACATCTTATTCTAAAACTAAAGTTGTTTTACATCATGTCCACATGAATTTTGTAACACCCCGTTTTTCAAAGCGTGAGTGTATTTTTTTTTTCAAAAGGAATTAAAATAAATCAGGAAAATAAATAAGGTAACACACGTTTGGATAAATATTTAAGTCGTAATACAACGACAAATAAGTCAACAGAATTTACGAGCAGCGGAAAAATTCTTAATCCATGAATTCAAAATATATACATAACAAAAGTAGTACAGTCTTCCAGTTTAAAAATAAACGCAACCCCAAAAGAAAGACATCCGTTCCCTCTGTGACAACCTAGTCTGATCATTTTACAAAACAACTAAACACCCTGAGTGATCTCCACGCGCCCCGTGAGATCCTCCTAACGTAGCTGCAGTCAAGCGTTCCCATCTCCATTTCCGTCCGTAGGGTACGAACCGGTAGGATCGTCCTGACTCTCATCTGAGGGCAAAGCCCAGATTTCCACAATAATTGTAAAGGTCACCAACCGAAAATAACAGTTAACACATAACATTTAAGTTTTAAATGCTAAAAATAACTTTTCAACTAAGCATGCACCTTATCAGGATTTTCAATATGCGAAAAGTTCATACAATACTTTGCCAATTAAAAATGAAAGCAAAATGAAGTTCTCAATCCCCTAATGAAAACATAACAAATCAAGACATGGATAAGTTAATGAGTAATCAAACATCTAACTCAAACTGAGGATTTTCACTGATCCAATCGATTGGGCAATCGATTGGGGTGAAGGATTTTAATGAAAACAGAATCCTGGGCTGAAATCAATCGATTGGGAAATCGATTGAGTGAGCACAGAGCCCCCTGGTTTTAAGCCAATCGATTTCCAAATCGATTTGGTCGAATATGGCTGAGTCCCTGACTTAAGGCCCAATCGATTGGGCAATCGATTTCTTAAAGGATTTTTGAAAACTGATTACGAAATCGATTGGCTAATCGATTTTGTCAATTTGGCCAAGCCCCTGTTTACCCATCCAATCGATTGGGAAATCGATTTCCCTGTGTATTCTTTCAAAAATTCATAACTAACTCAATCACATTCATACATAATCTCAAATCCTAACACTTAGCACTGATAACGCAATCGCTACAACATCATTAGTTTCGAAATAGTATTGCAAGCAAACATGTTATCACCAAATTCCAAAACATAACACTTAACATTTATAACACAATTAATACAACATCATGGGTTTCAAAATGGTATTGCAATCCAACATGTTATCACCAAATTCCAAAACATAACACTTAACATTTATAACACAATTAATACAACATCATGGGTTTCAAAATGGTATTGCAATCCAACATGTTATCACCAAATTCCAAAACATAACACTTATAACACAATTACTACACATACCAAATGAACCAACAATTCACAATTTAACAGGGTGTAGTCTCTCACGGACAAACACCTGTGCAGTCTCTCACGGACAAACACAATTCCCTCAGGAACGTAAGTCGTAAACGTACCACCTATCACGGGTCAGTACTGTTTACCGAGGTGCCACCTATCCCGGGTCTGCACAACTTACCAAACGTAAATCGTAAACGTACTGTCTATCACGGACCCGTACCGTTTACCAAGGTGCCACCTATCACGGGTCTGCACGATTTACCAAAACACACATAAGTAAACGAGACATTAAGAGATTCCCCATTCTTAATTCTCATTTAACTTAACGATTCTCAAAAACAAAACATTCAGTAAATAAGTCATTAAGAGATTCCCCATTCTTAATTCTCATTTAACTTAACGATTCTCAAAAACAAAACATTCAGTAAATAAGTCATTAAGAGATTCCCCATTCTTAATACTCATTTACTGAAACGATTTTCAAAAAACAAATATTAAGTAGCCGAGACATTAAGAGATTCCCCATTCTTAATACTCATTTACTGAAACGATTTTCAAAAAACAAATATTAAGTAGCCGAGACATTAAGAGATTCCCCATTCTTAATACTCATTTACTGAAACGATTTTCAAAAAACAAATATTAAGTAGCCGAGACATTAAGAGATTCCCCATTCTTAACGCCCAGTTAACTTAAACGATTTTCAAAAAAACAAATATTAAGTAACCGAGACATTAAGAGATTCCCCATTCTTAACGCCCAGTTAACTTAACAATTTTCAAAACAAAATATTAAGTAACCGAGACATTAAGAGATTCCCCATTCTTAACGCCCAGTTAACTTAAACGATTTTCAAAAAAACAAATATTAAGTAACCGAGACATTAAGAGATTCCCCATTCTCAACGCCCAGTTAACTTAAACGATTTTCAAAAAAACAAATATTAAGTAACCGAGACATTAAGAGATTCCCCATTCTTAACGCCCAGTTAACTTAAACGATTTTCAAAAACAAATATTAAGTAACCGAGACATTAAGAGATTCCCCCTCCTTAACGTCCAGTTAACTTAAACGGTTTTCAAAACAAAATATTAAGTAACCGAGACATTAAGAAATTCCCCGTTCTTAACGCCCAGTTAACTTAAACAATTTTCCAAACAAAATAATAAGTAACCGAGACATTAAGAGATTCCCCATTCTTAACGCCCAGTTAACTTAAACAATTTTCCAAACAAAATAATAAGTAACCGAGACATTAAGAGATTCCCCATTCTTAATACTCATTTAACTTAATGGTTTTCAAATTTCACACAACACAAACTCAACAAATTCTCACATCAAAACATATCAATTCATTTATTCACAAATCCAACCATACACATATCAAATTTCATCAATATCAATTAAGAGCATGTCAAAAACAACGAACACAAATCGACACAATCCACTACTCAAAACACACAAGTTTCATTTACCCAAAATCTTACACAATGACTTCAAATTCATTTACCACGAACCATTCATCAATATAAACAAAACCTAACTCTAAGGTTTTACCCATAACGCATTAGTTTCGTTTTTCCCCAAATCGATACATTAAACCCTAACAAATTCCTTCCCACACAACCACAGATAAGTCCCTAATGCAAACTAGAAGTTTGGAAGGAGCCCTTACCTCAACGTTAGCTTTAACGCGCGTTTCCGGTACCGCGAGTAATTCCGGTAAAATCTCCGCTCGCAACGCCGCTTCCAAATTAGTTCACTAGCACCGTAGCGTGGTGGTGAGCAACTTTCCCTTCTGTCTCTTCGAGAAATGAGGTTCGGATCTAGAAGAAACGGAGGGGTTTGTGTTTGGATCTCAAAAACCGTTTTTCTTCGTTTTCGAATCAAAGAGGAAGAGTGGAGTTGCGAAAACCTTGATCTAACTCTCACCCAACCTTGGGTCACTAGCTTTGAAGAAAAGGAAGCAACGAAAACGAAAAATGGAGAAGGATGGAATTTTGGGTTTTGCTCGCGTGAGGTTCAGAGGAAGGAGATGGAAATTTGGAAATTTCCTTCCTTTCTTTTTCTTTCCTTTGTTTTTCCTTTCTTCCTTTTTCCTTCCTTCCTTTATATACTATTTTCTTTTCCTTTTCCTTCCTTCTAGTTTTCCTTTCTTTTTCCCTCCAAACAAACATATATAAATATAATAAATATAACTTAACAAATATCTCAAAATCTAGATATTTATTAAATTACCGTTTCACCCGAAACGCCTTAAATTCTCCGTAAAGGATTTTCCGCAGTTAAATTCAATTTATTTATCGACGAGAAATTCTAATTGGCATCGAAATATCTTTTCGATTATAAAACTCAAAAATATTATTAACAATAAATTTAAATTAAGTGCGGTAAATCCTTTACGGAGAATTTAATGCGTTACGGGTGAAATGGTAATTTAACAAATATCTAGATATTTTGAGATATTTTCCAAGCAAACATATATATATATATATACATATATATATATATATATATATTAAATATAACTTAACAAATATCTCAAAATATCTAGATATTTGTTAAATTACCATTTCACCCGTAACGCATTAAATTCTCCGTAAAGGATTTACCGCACTTAATTTAAATTTATTTATCGACGAGTAATTATAAACGGTGTCAAAATAACTTTTTGATCCTATAAACTGCATAATATTATTAACTTTGGCTAAAAAGCCTCCGAGCCAAAATCCAAAACATATAAAATACATAAAGTGTACCTATTATTTTGTCTCCCTATTATTTTGTATTTACTTTATTGGCTAAATAACTCAAGATTGATCTTGGTTATGAAAACAGAAAACGGAGAACGTTCCTTGATTAGCTTAAAATAGAAAATCAGTTTATGTTTTATCTTAGTTAATCAATTCAGTATGATAAATAAAGAGATACGATAGAGAATACCACTCAAAGATTTTATCCTGGTTCACCCAACGTGGGTTACGTCCAGTCGTCACACTGTGAGATTTTCCACTAAGTGTTTAAAAACAAAGAACCTTCTCGATCTTACAACACCTAGTCTAGATCAACCTTGATCTATTTCAATTATCTATTACTTTCCACCCAGAAAGCAATAACAGCACCTATCTAACCCTAATAGGATGTAATCTTAAACAAACTATAAAGAAACTCTTATAGTTTGAGTTTTTACAATTTGATTGTTTTGACAGAATCTGAGATTTCTCAACTCTTGTTTGAGAATTGATTCTTTACAAAGGATTTACTGATAATTACACAATCTACCATATGAATATGAATCAACAACTGTTTTTGCGAAATAGCAGAATGTATGATAGCCTCTGTTTTGCAAAAGAGCATAATTTCAAGTATGTATGTGATTGATTTATGGATTTTTCAGCACTTCAATTTCTTGCCTTGATTCTGGATATTGGCCTTCTATTATAGGCTGTAGAAGCACCAAATGAAGGTACAAAAGAGCTGTTGGAGGTGCTCTGTATTTTGACTGAACCAATATTTCAGAATAAAAATAATCCTTCTTTGAAAACTGCTTTTTGACTTTTCTGGTTTAGCATTTAAAGCAGTTTTATCCTTTTTAGAAAAAGCCTTTGACGTTTCTTCCTTGATCTTGGATGGTACACTCTCAATCTTGAGTCTTGAATGTAGCTAGAGAAGTTTGGAGAAGAATTATAAGCCATTTCATAAGAGATACACTGCTGCTGGAATTGTGCAGAAAACGGAGAATGTTTAACGTTCTGGGTCTGTCAGTTTGAACTTTCTTGAGCTTCAATAGTCAATCTGGAGTTCCCGTTTTAATCATTTTGGATGTCCTTTGCAATTGTCTTGTCATATGTCAAGGTTGATCGAACTTTCTTGATAGTTTGTTCTTTGGAGTTACAAACTGTCTTGATTTTTGTCTGTCTTTGAGTTCTTTTATTTTAGAGATCTGATAACCTTCTTGAGCTTGAATGAATCCTACTTGTTCCTTGCCATGTACTAATTAGATATGAATAAATTTCCAGGGCAGACTCTTTGTTAAAGAGGTAGAAAAAGTTTGATCAATATGATGTGATGAACATTTTTTGAAGCTGGAGATCATTCTCTATTTTGATGCAGAATGATCTTGTTGCTGTCTTTTCTGCTTTGCTTGCTTCTGTTCTTAATTAAATCCACTCAAAAACACATGTTAAATTAACATAACATTTTAGAATCATAATTAACTTTCTTAATTAACCTTTGTTTATTTTCATCAAAACTTTAAATATAGAGTTTGTCTCAACAATATCCCCCTTTTTGATGATGACAAACATGTTAATTTAGATTTTAATTCTGATTCTAATATCAAGTATGTAAAAGAGCTTTAACAGCTCCCCCTCAATTTGTGCATTTTTTAAATTAACAGAATTTAAAACAATGTATGCAATAAACTAGTTTTTCATTTAATTGTGAACAAAGATACATCACTATGAGCAGAATTACATAATCAGGCTTTTCTAATTCAGATAAAAGCTAACTTAATTCTCCCCTTTTGTCATACAAAAAGATAGCAGTAAAACAACTAAGAAGCTAAGGAGGGAGAAGATCCTTCTGAAGGGAAGGATTTTCCCGGATGAGGAACTTGAGAAGGATGAGGAATCGGATGAGGAGGTGGAGGTGGAATTCCCATCTTGGGAGAAAGGTGGTCTGTCAGCCAAGTGCTCAATAGAGCAGTTTCTTGATCGTGCTGAACTTGTTGTGCCATTATGATCTGAAGAGCAGCCATGATGTCAGAGTTGGAGGGTTCAGTTAAGGGAGGAGAAGAGTGAAGGTGAGTAGAGGGTTGAGAAGTGGTAGCAACAACAGTGTTGGATGGAATAGGCGTTGTAGAGATGGACGGAAAAGAGGCAAAGGAGGATGAGACAAAGGGTAAGGGACCAATAGATGTGTTAGAGGGTCCAACAATTGCTGGAAAGTTTAAAAACTAACTGATGCCGAAAATGGAAGAGCTGGTATTTTGAGGGGAGATAAACAGTGGAGACATGGTAGACAAATGTGGATTAGAGAGGAAGTTACCAAAGTCGTGAGTAAGCAGTGAAGTGTTTGAGAATAAGAGGGAATAGCTGAGGATGGTAGGGTGGATGTTTTAGGAAAGAGGTTTGAAGGAGTTTGGATATTTTCTGGAGAACGTTCTGGAGGTGGTGGAGAACGTTCTGGATTTGGTGAAGAATGTTCTGGTGTTGGGATTTTTGTTGTGTTTTCCTCAGGATCAATAGGATGTGTTGAGAATGGAACATGGTTTGTAGTAGGTCGTCTACCTGCTGAGCGTTTGCGTTTTAAGAAGGTGGGAAAGGAGGATGGAGGAGTAGGCGTTTGAGCAGAGGAGGTTTTGCGCATGTGAGAGAGATTTTTGGTGGAAAATTTTGAGATTTTGATCATAGATGTTTTAGACGCAAGGGAGACTCCAAAGTACCTGAAGACCTTAGTCAGGACCATGCCATAAGGCACATTATTTTTCCTGTAGTCTTTGGTGGCTGCACAAATCATGTGTTGGAGAATCACATAGGGTAAATTCAGTCTCTTGTAGTTAAGGAGATGATGGATGAGCAAGGCGTCATTATCAGAGACATACTCATGACTTCCACAGTGAGGAATCAAAGTATGTTGGCACATGTTATTAAACACTTTAGGAAGGGGCTTAAGATATGTGGACAAGTAACGAGTGGAGTTTTCTTCAAGCAAATCATATAAGACTTCAGTCTTGTGAAGATTCAAGGCTGAGTACCAGTGGTCACCAAAAACAGATGGACCTTCGGTGGGTAACTGAAGAATGGAGCCCAGAATGTCTAGAGTCAGTTTGATCTCCACTCCCTTAATCGTAGAAATATTAGAGATTTTCCAGCAAATGTCTTGGCATTGCAATAAAATGCACGAACAACATCTAGGTAATAAGATTCATATATTTGTAAGAAGGATGTCCATCAAAGAGCATCAGTGTGATGCTGAACAGCATTGTCGTCAACAACGAGATTGTCAAAAACAAAGACTCGTCCAATCCCAAGTGGGCGTTGAGCCCATTTTTCATTGAAAAGTTTAGATTTTTAATTGAAAAGTTTAGATTTTTCAGGGGAAATCAGAGGAGGAGTAGTTTGTTTGGGTTTCTTAGAGGGAGGAGACGGTTCAGAGGCAGATGAAGTGGAAGTAGAAGAAGATTGAGGAGATGGAGAATGTTTGGTGTGTGTTTGTGGGGAAGATTGTGGGTGGGGAGAGGATGCTGGAGGAGGGATTGAGTGAGCAGGAGAACGTTCTCGTGGTGGGGAACATTGTGGAGAATGTTCTGGAGAGGTGGGTTTCTGACAGTTTTTTAGGTTTTGTTTACGGGCAAGAGTTTTTCTTCTATGAGGATTTGGAAGTTTTTTGCGAGCAAGGTATTGAGCAATGGTCATTGTGATTTTTGTTTTCATGGTTTTGGTTTGTGGTTTGGGTTGAGAGAGGGGTTCATTTTGTTTGGTAGGAGGAGAAACAATGTCATTGATCGATCTCCGTTTTTGGTGTGGAGGAGTTGATTGTGAGGGTTTAGAGGAGAAAGCAGATTTTGAAGGTGTGGTAGGTTTAGTGGTTGTTGGTGCTTGTGCTGAAGTTGATGATGGATGTTGTGGTGGTGGTGTTGTTGCTAATGGCGTATTTTTTATTGGTGTGTTTGTTGATGGCTCTGGTTGTGTTGGTGGTTTTGCTGATGGGGGGCATGAATCAGAGGAATCATCAGTCTCAGAATCTGAGATGATGAAGTAATGAGGTTTAAGGTTCAAAGGTTTTGAAGTTCCAATTCCAGATTGAACTCTCATGGACCGTCGTGGAGTATTTTGAGTGCGTAAATGTGGAGGCACTTGAGCGATGTTTGGTGTGGGGCGAGTATACAATGGTGGAAGAAGAATAGACAGAGGATTGAGATTGAGGATTTCTTGACTGGTGTGAGAAGGAAGAGAGGCAGAGGAAGTGTGTGGTGGTGTTGGTCGAGGTGGTGGAGAGGGTGAACGCTCTACAGATTCGTATGAAGAAGATGAAGAGGATGGTGTGCAGGGAGAGGCATTTTTGTGTGTTGATTGTTTGGTTCGCGCCATAGTTGTTATGTGGATGGAAGATTGAGGGTGAAGAAGATGAATAGTAACACTGGTATTTAGAGAGAAAGGCAGTGCAACTTTGGGAAACAAAAAGGAGATGAAGGGATGAAAGAGACAGTCAGATTGTCTGACTTGAGGAGAGGAAGAGAAAAGGAGAATAATGATGATTTTGCTGCCCAATAGAAACTGTTTCTACCTACGAAAAGAGGAAAAGCATTTTAGGGAATTGAAAAGTGTATGTGTCAGCACTCTACCTTCAGACAAAAAGGCATGTTTAAATGCCAAGATTTGCCTTTTTGATTTTGAGAGGGAAAAGAAAAACTGTTGGTTTTTTCAGAACGGAGTATGATGAGTCGCGAAAAGGAGACTGATAAACGTTCTCCGTTTTCTGCAGAAGCAGAATTTATCCAGAATTTTCTGGATTGAAACTATCCTCCACAAGAGGCTTTGTGAAAATGTCAGCAAGTTGATTTTGAGTATCAACAAAGATTAATTCAACGTCTTTCTTATTGACATGATCACGAATTAAATGATGTTTTATTTCAATATGTTTTGATCTAGAATGCTGAATTGGATTTTTGGACAAATTTATAGCACTTGTATTATCACAATAAATTGGAATACTGGAATAGCTTACAGAGTAATCTTGAAGTTGGTTTTTAATCCACAAAACTTGTGAACAGCAGTTTGCCGCTGACACATATTCGGCCTCAGTTGTGGATAGTGCTATGGTGTTTTGTTTTCTGCACGACCAACTGATTAATGCTTCGCCTAAGAACTGACATGCTCCACTCGTGCTTTTTCTTTCAATTTTATCTCCGGCATAATCAGCATCACAGTATGCTATAATATCAAAATGTAAACCTTTTCTATACCAAAGACCAAGATTAGTTGTTCCAACAAGATATCTAAAAATACGTTTTACTACTGTTAAATGGGAATCTTTTGGCGCTGATTGAAATCGAGCGCATAATCCTACTACAAACACTATATTTGGTCTGCTAGCAGTTAGATATAACAAGGAACCAATCATTCCTCGATATTCCTTCTCAGAAACGGACTTGTCATTTTCATCATTTTCTAAAGAAGTAGATGGATGCATAGGAGTTGTCATAATTTTTGACTCATTCATTTTATATTTAATCAACAGATCTTTGATGTACTTTTCTTGACAAATAAAAATGCCTTTTTCATATTGTTTAATTTGTAAACTAAGAAAGTATCTTAATTCACCCATCATGCTCATTTCAAATTCACTTTGCATAAGTTTTGAGAAATTTTCACACAATTTTTCATTTGTTGATCCAAAAATGATGTCATCAACATATACTTGAACAATGAGTAAATCATTTCCCTCTGTTTTCTTAAATAAAGTAGTATCGATTTTTCCTCTTTGAAAATCATTTTTAATTAGAAATGAACTCAGCCGTTCATACCAAGCCCTTGGTGCTTGTTTTAAGCCATATAGTGCTTTGGTAAGTTTGAAAACATGATTTGGTTTTGATTGACTTTCAAAACCTGGGGGCTGTTTTACATACACCTGTTCATTTAAAAATCCATTCAAGAAGGCACTTTTAACACCCATTTGAAATAGTTTGATAAGTTTATGAGATGCATATGCAAGAAGTATTCTAATAGCTTCTAACCTTGCAACTGGAGCAAAGGTTTCATCATAGTCTATACCTTCTTGTTGATTGTAGCCTTGAGCTACTAATCTTGCTTTGTTTCTAATAACCTTACCTTCTTCATCAAGTTTGTTTCTAAACACCCATCGAGTGCCAACGACTGTTTGATCTAATGGATCTGGTACTAGAGTCCAAACTTCATTTTTCTCAAACTGTAGTAGTTCTTCCTTCATGGCATTTACCCCAAGATTGATCAATAATTGCATCTTTGATTGATTTTGGTTCAATCTGAGATATCATTGCCATGTTGTTTTCATCATTCTTGAATGATTTTCTGGTTCTGGTTCCATCAATCATGTCTCTAATGATCTGGGTTTGAGGATGATCTTCAATTGTTTTCCAGCTTTTTGGTGGAGAATGAAACGGAGATTGTTTATCAATCTCTGTTTTCTGCAAATTGTTTTGCTGTTGTGTTTCAATTGGAGTTTCTTCTTCCTCATCCTTTTTACTTATCTCTAAGTCATCAAACTCATCAAATAATATATGCATACTTATTTCAACAACGTTAGTTCTTAAAATGAACACTCTATAACCTTTAGATTCGGTTGAGTATCCAAGAAAGATTGCTTTGTCAGATTTTGCATCAAATTTTCCAATAAGATCTTTGTTGTTTAAAATGTAACAATAACACCCAAAAATGTGAAAGTAAGAGATGTTTGGTTTTCTGTTTTTCCAGATTTCCTATGGAGTTTTGTTGATGATTTTTCTGATAGACACACGGTTTAAGATATAGCAAGATGTGTTTATGGCTTCAGCCCAAAAGTATCTTTCAACATTTGATTCTTCTAAAATAGTTTTTGCCATTTCTTGTAGTGTTCTATTTTTTCTTTCAACAACTCCATTTTGTTGTGGTGTTCTTGCACATGAAAGATTGTGAGATATACCGAGTTCATCAAAAATGTTTTTGAATGAAGCATTGATGAATTCTCCTCCATGATCACTCCTTACAAAAATGATGCTGGATTCTTTTTCATTTTGAACTTTTTTACAAAATGTTTTGAATGCTTCAAAAGCATCATCCTTTTGTTTTAAAAACAGAACCCGTGTAAATCTTGAGAAATCATCAACAATAACAAAACCATATTTCATTCCTCCTAGACTTGTTGTTTTGACAGGCGCAAATAAATCTATGTGAAGTAGTTCGAGAGTTCTATTTGTTGTTACAAAATCTTTTGCGTGAAAGCTACTTTTGACTTGCTTACCTTTGGCACAAGCTTCACATATTTTATCTTTCTCAAAATTAAGTTTTGGTAAGCCTCTAACAAGATCAAGTTTGGAAATTTTTGAAATGGTTTTCATACTTATATGCCCAACCCTTTTATACCAAATCTATTTATCTTTATTGATTGATATAAAGCATGATTCATCAGGTAGTTCTTCAAGATATAAAACACATAAATTTTTCTTTCGTATTCCAGAAAACAGAATTTCTCCAGTTTTAGCTTTCTTGATTTCACATACCTTTGGTTTAAAAACGACTTCGCATCCATTGTCACATAGCTGACTTATGCTTAATAAATTGTGTTTTAAACCTTCCACATATTGAACATCATTTATTTGAGCAGAGTTTGTCTTACCAATGGTTCCATTACCTTTAATTTGAGCTTGATTATCATTGCCAAAAGTGACCGAACCACCATCCTTCGTGATGAAAGTTATGAAACAGTTTGTATCTCCTGTCATGTGCCTTGAACAGCCACTGTCCAAGAACCAAGGCTTTCTCTTTATATTTGGAAAACCAACCTGCATGTGATATTATTTCAGCCTTAGGTACCCACTTTGTTTTGGGTCCTTGAGAGTTAGTTTTAACATTTTCTTTGAAATGGTATATCATTCCTTTATTTTTAAAACTATCTGTGTTTTTAGTTGTTGGTTTTGAAATTGATTTAACAATGTAGGTTTCAGAATATTTAAGCTTTGGTTTAAAAGAGTTTCCAAAGCGTACAGCTTGTGATTTGGAACTTTCTCCTTTGGGAGCCATTCTGGAGATTGTTCTCCTTTTTGCTATTTTTTGAGCACTGTTTTGACAGAACGATTCCTTTTTTCAAATACCTTTTTTCTTTCAATCTTTTCATCTCTTTTTCTAAAATAGCAAGCAAATTCCAGATGTCCAAGTTTTTTACAATATGAGCATCTAGTCTTGCATTTTTCTTCCTTTCTTTCTGGGACAAAGAAATTTTCATATAGCTTGGGTTTTTGGTTTTGATTAAAATCAAGGCCAGCTTTATCAAAAATTCCTATTTGAGATCCCATGATGTTATGAAAGGTTTCAGTGGCTTTAATGAAATTTAGTAAATCTGTTTTGAGAAGTTCGTTTTCATTTTTTAGTCGAACGTTCTCCGTTTGTAGTGCAGAACGTTCTTGACATTCTTGATTTTAAAAAATCTTTGTTTCTTTCAACTCTTGAATGATATTTTTAACAAATTATTCTTAGCCTGGCTTTCTTCTTTTTCCTCTTTTTCTTTATAAAATTGTTCTCTTAAAGAACTACATTTTTGAATAAGAAGATTTGAGTCATTTAACAAGTTTTCAAATTCTTTTCCCATTTGTTCACATAAATGACAAGGTTCAGAATTCATTACCTCTTCTTCCTCTGTTTTTGCCATTAAGCATATGTTGGCTTCTTCTTCTTCTTCTTCTTCAGTTTCTGATTCTTCTGAATCATCCCATGTTGCCATCATTGATTTCTTTTTGAAGGGAAATCGTTTTGGTGGATTTCTGTTCAAGGGACATTCTGCTTTGTAATGTCCTAATTTGTTGCATCCAAAGCATGTAACTTGACTCTTGTCAACCTCTGTTTTAGGAATTTTGTTTTGAAATTCCTTCTTGATCTGATCTCTTCTTCTCATCATTCTCTATATTCTTCTAGTGAGAAGCGCAATTTCATCAGCATCTTCCTGTTCATTTTCTTCTGGTTCTTTCTCTAATTGTACTGTGATTTTGTCTTGAGAAGCTTTTAGTGTTATTGCCTTTCCTTTCTTGACTGGTTTGTCTTCTTGTAACAGTACTTCATGTGATCTTAATGTTCCAATTAATTCTTCCAGAGGCAGTGATTCAAGGTTCTTGGCTTGACTTATAGCTGTTACCATTGGTCTCCAAATGTTTGGAAGGCACCTCATGATCTTTCTTACTCTTTCTTGCACTGTGTAAGCTTTGCCAAGAGAACACATTTCGTTTACTATTGTAGTGAATCTTGAGTACATTTCATCAATAGTTTCTCCTTCTTGCATTTCGAACAGTTCAAATTTCCTTATACCAATGTTTATTCTTGTTTCTTTGACATGGCTTGTTCCTTCATGATGAGTTTGTAATGTATCCCAAACTTCTTTTGCAGTTTTGCATTCATCTACCCTTTCACTTTCTTCCCTGCTTAAAGCACATGATAAGAATAATTGGGCTTTAGAATTTAAAAGTACCTTAGCTTTATCATCTGTTGTCCAGTCTGTTTCCCTTTTCAAGGCAGAGTTTGAGTCCTTTTGATCAACCCTTGGTATGAAATCTCCATCTGTAATGATGCGCCACATTCCTGTGTCTTGAGACTTTAAGAACAGCTGCATTTTAGTTTTCCAAAAGTAGTAGTCTGATCCATCAAAGAATGGTGGTCTGTTTGAGGATCCTCCTTCAACAATGTATTTTGCTTTCGACATTTTTCTAGATCTTTTCTCTAACACTTGTTAGGTGTTTTTGAACTTTCTAGAGACCGAGCTCTGATGCCAATTGAAGTAACAATGTCGATTTACAAGAAAGGGGGGTTTGAATTGTAAATGCACCTTTTAAAAATTCCTGTTAAAACTTAATAAAATAACTCAACATTGATCTTGGTTATGAAAACAGAAAACAGAGAACGTTCTTGGATTTTGATATAAAACGGAGAACATTCCTTGATTAGCTTAAAACAGAAAATCAGTTTATGTTTTATCTTAGTTAATCAATTCAGTATGATAAACAAAGAGATAGGATAGAGAATACCACTCAAAGATTTTATCCTGGTTCACCCAACGTGGGTTACGTCAAGTCCTCACACTGTGAGATTTTCCACTAAGTGTTTAAAAACAAAGAACCTTCTTGATCTTACAACACCTAGTCTAGATCAACCTTGATCTATTTCAATTATCTATTACTTTCCACCCAGAAAGCAATAACAGGACCTATCTAACCTTGATAGGATGTAATCTTAAACAAACTATAAAGAAACTCTTATAGTTTGAGTTTTTACAATTTGATTGTTTTGACAGAATCTGAGATTTCTCAACTCTTGTTTGAGAATTGATTCTTTACAAAGGATTTACTGATAATTACGCAATCTACTATATGAATATGAATCACAAACTGTTTTTGCGAAATAGCAGAATGTATGATAGCCTCTATTTTGCAAAAGAGCGGAATTTCAAGTATGTATGTGATTGATTTATGGATTTTTCAGCACTTCAATTTCTTGCCTTGATTCTGGATATTGGCCTTCTATTTATAGGCTGTAGAAGCACTGAATGAAGGTACAAAAGAACTGTTGGAGGTGCTCTATATTTTGACTGAACCAATATTTCAAAATAAAAATAATCCTTCTTTGAAAACTGCTTTTTGACTTTTCTGGTTTAGCATTTAAAGCAGTTTTTATCCTTTTAAGAAAAAGCCTTTGACGTTTCTTCCTTGATCTTGGATGGTACACTCTCAATCTTGAGTCTTGAATGTAGCTAGAGAAGTTTGGAGAAGAATTATAAGCCATTTTAGAAGAGATACACTGCTGCTGGAATTGTGCAGAAAACGGAGAATGATTAACGTTCTGGGTCTGTCAGTTTGAACTTTCTTGAGCTTCAATAATCAATCTGGAGTTCCCATTTTAATCATTCTAGATGTCCTTTGCAATTGTCTTGTCATATGTCAAGTTTGATCGAACTTTCTTGATAGTTTGTTTTTTGGAGTTACAAACTGTCTTGATTTTTGTCTGTCTTTGAGTTCTTTTATTTTAGAGATCTGATAACCTTCTTGAGCTTGAATGAATCCTACTTGTTCCTTGCCATGTACTGATTAGATATGAATAAATTTCCAGGGCAGACTCTTTGTTAAAGAGGTAGAAAAAGTTTGATCAATATGATGTGATGAACATTTTTTGAAGCTGGAGATCATTCTCTGTTTTGATGCAGAATGATCTTGTTGCTGTCTTTTCTGCTTTGCTTGATTCTGTTCTTAATTAAATCCACTCAAAAACACATGTTAAACTAACATAACATTTTAGAATCATAATTAACTTTCTTAATTAACCTTTGTTTATTTTCATCAAAACTTTAAATATAGAGTTTGTCTCAACAATTTACTCCTGATAATTTGTAACTTTTGGATACAACTCATTTGTTTTTCTTTAACTAATATTCTTTTGGACATTTTAAACACTTTTTTTCAAGTTCTTAAACCATAAGATTATTTTTCTTATTTGATCTTTGACATTTTCAATTCCTCCATGCTTTCTCAATTCTCACCTTCAAATATCAATAAAAAAATGTGATATTATATAACTTCTTGGTGACTTCTTCAACAGGTTCAAAGTTTATGTTCAGGTCATTTTTTTTCTCCACATAATTTTATTCTTCTTCTATTTCTATTTCTCTTTTTTTTTCTATGTCATTCAGTTCTAATTTAATGTGCACAACTTGGTATCTTTTGGTTTAAGTATTTTCTCATTACTTTATATCTTAAATTTTTCTATGTTTTCAATATATGTACTCCGGTATTTTTTAACTTTTAGATATAAATCGTTTGATTTTTTTAACTAACATTATTTTGGATCCATTGAAAACTTTCGAATTCATAGACCACAAAATGCTTTTTATATATGATCTTTGCTATTTTCAATTCCTTTATTCTTTTAGATTTTTAGGTCAACTATATGTAATGGATATAGACAAACCTATAGTTCATTTTAGCCAATAGTTTACAATCACTACAAAATAAATTACCTATTGTGACACTCGAAATTTGTGATGCCCTTTTTGCTTGTCACTAAATATTACTTTTAGCTACAGCTAGAACAGACAATCACCTTTTCCCTTTATAATTGTATGTTTTTTCTTAAGAGAACACTCGTGGACAGACATTTCTTTTTCTCATAATAAATCAAGGTAAAACCATTTTCCTCTTCTCTAACAAAATCAATTTCCACTTCTTCAATACAAAATCGATTTTCCTCTTCAATCAAGATTCATGTTTCCTCTTAACCGTAAATTGAAGGTCGGAGCCCTAAATCGATGAATCTACAGCTATAGATGCTCTATCGCGTGAACACTCATCTAAACATAGAATTGTGGTATGATATTACATATTTTCGTCATTTGCAACTTCGTTTCATCATTACAAATCTTCTTTTTTAGGTTATGCTTTTTTACTTCTCAATTGCAATTATCAATTGAGTATCTTCTAAGTGATTTGAAGTTATTGAACATAGCAATCGTGCATTAGTAGATCATACATTGAAGCCATATTTTCAAACCAATTTGAAGTTTCAAAGATTGCAGCTCACATGTTTCTTTCATCCATTTTCATATTTAGATCATGAAAAAAATAGTGGAAGAGATTTTGGATGTGGAGCAAATAGTTCTTTATGGATGGTGATGTTATCCTTGATGTTTCTTCGTTGATGTTCTAAAACTTCATCGAATAAGTAGATTTTCATTTCTTCTACTTCGTTTTTGATTACTTCTTCCACCTTTGATTTCCTATTTCCTTAAATAGCTTTTTATGTGAATTTATAATATTTTCGTGATCTAACTAGTTTTATATGTATATGGCATACAGTGGAATTTGACATCATTTATCTATGATTTTGTTGGTTTCTTTTGGTTGATTTCAGCTCATATTTCACTTGTTTCTTTGTCTTACCTCTACCTTGAACAATTGGATTTAGTTGCTTGGTTTTATTATTATTTTGTATTGATGCACCCTTTTTTAACATTACAAAAATTAGGATTTTTATAGCAATGTTGAGATTGATTTTGTTCTCCTAAGAGTTCTTCAGCTTAGAGGCTGAAGTTACAGGTTCATATTTCTATTTTGTTAAAAATATATTTCATCTTTAATTCATAGTGTATAGCTATTTCTGTAAGACCCATAATTTTAAAGTACCCTTTTATGTATTTTTGGTATATTTTGGATTTTGGCTCGGAGGCTTTTAAGCCAAAGTTAATAATATTTTGGAGTTTTATAATCAAAAAGATATTTCGATGCCAATTAGAATTTCTCGTCGATAAATAAATTGAATTTAACTGCGGAAAATACTTTACGGTTAATTTAAGGCGTTTCGGGTGAAACGGTAATTTAATAAATATCTAGATTTTGAGATATTTGTTAAGTTATATTTATTATATTTATATATGTTTGTTTGGAGGGAAAAAGAAAGGAAAACTAGAAGGAAGGAAAAGGAAAAGAAAATAGTATATAAAGGAAGGAAGGAAAAAGGAAGAAAGGAAAAGCAAAGGAAAGAAATAGAAAGGAAGGAAAACCTAAAATTTCCATCTCCTTCCTCAGGTTCACGCAAGAAAACCAAATTTCCATCCTTCTCCATTTCTTCGTTTTCGTTGCTTCCTTTCCTTCAAAGCTAGTGACCCAAGGTTGGGTGAGAGTTAGATCAAGGTTTTCGTAACTCCACTCTTCCTCTTTGATTCAAAAACGAAGAAAAACGGTTTTGAGATCCAAACACAAACCCCTCCGTTTCTCCTAGATCCAAACCTCTTTTCTCGAAGAGATAGAAGGGAAAGTTGCTCACCACCACGCTACGGTGCTAGTGAACTAATTTGGAAGCGGCGTTGCGAGCGGAGATTTTACCGGAATTTCTCGCGGTACCGGAAACGCACGATAAAGCTAACGTTGAGGTAAGGGCTCCTTCCAAACTTCTAGCTTGCATTAGGGACTTATCTGTAGTTGTGTGGGAAGGAATTTGTTAGGGTTAAATGTATCGATTTGGGGAAAAACGAAACTAGGGCGTTATGGGTAAAACCTTAGAGTTAGGTTTTGTTTATAGTGATGAATGTTTCGTGGTAAATGAATTTGAATGTCATTGTGTATGATTATGGGTAAATGAAATTTGATGTATCTGGGTGTTATGTTGCGTGATTTGTGTTCGTTGTATTTGGTGTGTTCGTACTTGATGTTTGTTAATTGGTGTGGTTGTTGTGAATTATGGTTTGAATGTGAAAGTATGTTTGAATTTGTTTCTGTGGAATTTGAAAACCATTAGAGTTAAACGAGTATTAAAAATGGGGAATCTTTTAATACCTCGGTTTACTTAATGTGTATTTGAGGAAAATGTTTAAGTTAACTGGGCGTTGAGAATGGGGAATCTCTTAATGTCTCGGTTACTTAACTATCGTTTTTGAAAATCGTTTCGGTAAATGAGTATTAAGAATGGGGAATCTCTTAATATGACTGTTTGCTTAACGTTTTGTTTTGAAAATCATTAAGTTAAATCGGTATTAAGAACGGGGAATCTCTTAATGACTTATTTAATTAATGTTGTTTGAAAGTCGTTTAAGTTAAATGGGTATTAAAAATGGGGAATCTTTTAATATCTGCATTTGCTTAACGATTGTTGTGAATGGAGTCTGTGTATGCTCATGCATTTCATTTGGTAAATTGTGTCGACCCGTGATAGGTGACACCTTGGTAAACTGTACTGACCCGTGATAGGTTGTACGTTTACGATTTACTATTTAGTAATTCGTGTTGACCCGTGATAGGTGACACCATGGTAACTGTACTGACCCGTGATAGGTGGTACGTTTACGAGTTACTATTTAGAAAATCGAGTTGACCCGTGATAGGTGACACCATGGTAACTGTACTGACCCGTGATAGGTGGTACATTTACGATTTACATTTTTGGTGAATTGTGCTGACCCGTGATAGGTGGCACCTTGGTAAACTGTACGGACCCGTGATAGGTTGTACGTTTGCGATTTATATTTTAGTAAATCGTGTTGACCCGTGATAGGTGACACCATGGTAACTGTACTGACCCGTGATAGGTGGTACATTTACGATTTACATTTTTGGTGAATTGTGCTGACCCGTGATAGGTGGCACCTCGGTAATTGGTACTTTGGCCTGCGATAGGCGGTACAATTATGATTTACGGCCCTTCGAGGAGGGTTTTGGTTTGGAATTCCGAGTCCATGCATTTTGGCATATACGCATTGCATTAGGGTGCCTGGCACGCGAGTCATGTTTGATTTGAGTTTATGATTGAGTGATTCGAATTTTGATTTATCGTGATAACTGAGATGAAGGTGTTAAGTGCTATGTGTTGTGTATTGTGTGTGAGTATGATGGTTATCGAACCTTTGTGTGTCGTAGTAATCGCGTAGAAATTGCTAAGTGTTAAGTGGTGAACTTGATTAGGAATGACTTAGGTTAATTCATGAATTTTTGGAAAACTGATCAGGGAAATCGATTTCCCAATCGATTGGATGGAAGTCAGGGGCTTGGCCAAATGAACAAAATCGATTAGCCAATCGATTTCGAAAACAATTTTCAAAGGAATCAGTTAAGAAATCGATTGCCCAATCGATTAGGCCTTAAGTCAGGGGCTCAGGAACCAATCAATCGATTTACCAATCGATTGAATTCAGCCCAGGATTCTGTTTTCATTAAGAATCCCTCACCAAATCGATTAGGAAATCGATTGGCTCGAAACCAGGGGCTCAGGAACCAATCAATCGATTTACCAATCGATTGAATTCAGCCCAGGATTCTGTTTTCATTAAAAATCTTCACCCCAATCGATTGCCCAATCGATTGGCTCAGTGAAAATCCTCATTTTTAGTTGTATGATTAATTGCTCATGAATCTATCCATGTTTTGTTTTATCATGTGTTAATTAGGAGATCGAGAACTGCATTTTACCTTCATTTTCATTGGCAATGTAATGTATGAACTTTTCGCACATTGAAAATCCTGTTAAGGTGCATGCTTAGTTAAAAAGTTGTTTTGAGCATTCAAAAACTTAATTGCTATGTGTTATCTGTTATTTTCTGGTTGGTGACCCTTTACACTATTGTGGAAATCTGGGCTTTGCCCTCAGATGAGAGTCAGGACGGCCCTACTGGTTCGTACCCTACGGACAGGGATGGAGATGGGAACGCTTGACTGCTGTTGTGTTAGGAGGATCTCACGGGGCGCGTGGAGATTACTCAGGGTGTATAGTTTTTGGTAGGATGATCAGATTAGGATGATGTATAGGGACTAGGGGTCCTTCTTTTTGGTTTGGAGTATTTTAGTTTTGGAAAACTGTACTTATACAAATATTATCAGTTTTATATCATCTTTGAATGGGTCCCATGTACCATTTGATGTTTATGTAGAAATGTTTTGGATTTGTAATTGGAGAAACTTTTCCGCTGCTTGTAATTTATAATGACTCAATTATTTATCCAAAAGCATTTCCTGATTTATTCTTTGTTCGTTTTAATTACTTTTAGAAA
>NC_021167.2:14525051-14531257 GCF_000331145.2 Cicer arietinum | reverse complement strand
GCTTTTAGAGACCTACACTTGAACGTAGAGTTCGGACCGGGAATTTTGAAATTCGGAATGATTAAGATCTCGAGTGGATTACTTGAAGACATTGCGAATTCTCAGGATGACGTCTTAATTCAAGAGAAGAGGAATCTAATAGTACAAGGGAAGACGACTGAGTTCAAGATCGGGGCAGATAATGTTTTGCGGTGTAATGGTAGGATTTGTGTACCAGCCATTACAGATATGCGGAAAACGATTCTAGAAGAGGCGCATAAGAGTAAGCTGAGTATTCATCCTGGGGCAACAAAGATGTATCAGGATTTGAGGCAGAATTATTGGTGGCCAGGAATGAAGAAACATGTGGCGGAATATGTATCCACTTGTCTAACTTGTCAGAAAGCGAAGGTGGAACATCAGCGACCTGCTGGAATGTTGCAACCTTTAGATATACCTGAATGGAAGTGGGACAGCATTTCCATGGATTTTATAACCGGATTACCAAAGACAAGGAGAAAGAATGATTCCATATGGGTGATAGTGGATCGACTAACTAAATCTGCTCACTTTTTGCCGGTAAGGACCACCTATAAGGTAGATCAGCTAACGGAGATCTACATTGCTGAAATTGTGAGGTTACACGGGGTACCATCGAGCATTGTATCAGACCGTGATCCGAAGTTCACATCGCATTTTTGGGGAGCATTGCACGAAGCGTTGGGAACGAAGCTACGATTGAGTTCAGCTTACCATCCACAAACGGACGGACAGACTGAAAGGACGAATCAGTCCTTGGAAGATCTGTTGAGAGCATGTGTTTTAGATGATAGAGGAAGTTGGGATGATGTACTTCCGTTGATTGAGTTCACTTACAACAATAGTTTCCACGCAAGTATTGGAATGGCACCATATGAAGCTTTATACGGACGCAAGTGTCAGACGCCCTTGTGTTGGTATAAAGACGGTGAGAATATGATTGTCGGACCAGAGATGGTGCAACAGACCACAGCTAAAGTAAGGAAGATCAAGGAGAAAATGAAGACTTCACAAGATCGCCAGAAGAGTTACGCGGACAAGCGTCGCAGACTTTTGGAATTCGAACAGGGTGACCATGTATTTCTGAGAGTCACACCTACTACTGGAGTAGGTAGAGCCTTGAAATCGAAGAAGTTGACTCCGAAATTCATTGGACCATATCAGATTTCTGCACGAATTGGGCCGGTTGCTTATCGGATTGCATTACCTCCGATACTGTCCAATATCCATGACGTGTTTCATGTGTCGCAGTTGAGGAAATATCTCGCAGATCCATCTCACGTGATCGAACCAGACACAATCCAGCTAAAGGATAACCTGTCGTTCGAAGTACCACCCGTGAGAATTGATGACAGGAAGATTAAGCGGTTGAGGACCAAGGATGTTTCGTTGGTCAAGGTGATCTGGAACCCAATTACTGGAGATGCGACTTGGGAACTGGAGAGCAAGATGAGGGAACAACACCCAGAGTTATTTATCGATGCATAGTTTCGAGGACGAAACTAATTTTAGGGGGGGAGTAATGTAAGACCCATAATTTTAAAGTACCTTTTATGTATTTTTGGTATATTTTGGATTTTGGCTCGGAGGCTTTTAAGCCAAAGTTAATAATATTTTGGAGTTTTATAATCAAAAAGATATTTCGATGCCAATTAGAATTTCTCGTCGATAAATAAATTGAATTTAACTGCGGAAAATCCTTTACGGAGAATTTAAGGCGTTTCGGGTGAAACGGTAATTTAATAAATATCTAGATTTTGAGATATTTGTTAAGTTATATTTATTATATTTATATATGTTTGTTTGGAGGGAAAAAGAAAGGAAAACTAGAAGGAAGGAAAAGGAAAAGAAAATAGTATATAAAGGAAGGAAGGAAAAAGGAAGAAAGGAAAAACAAAGGAAAGAAAAACAAAGGAAGGAAATTCTAAAATTTCCATCTCCTTCCTCTGAGCCTCACGCAAGCAACCCAAAAATCCATCCTTCTCCATTTTTCGTTTTCGTTGCTTCCTTTCCTTCAAAACTAGTGACCCAAGGTTGGGTGTGAGTTAGATCAAGGTTTTCGCAACTCCACTCTTCCTCTTTGATTCGAAAACGAAGAAAAACGGTTTTGAGATCCAAACACAAACCCCTCTGTTTCTTCTAGATCCAAACCTCATTTCTCGAAGAGATAGAAGGGAAAGTTGCTCACCACCACGCTACGGTGCTAGTGAACTAATTTGGAAGCGGCGTTGCGAGCGGAGATTTTACCGGAATTACTCGCGGTACCGGAAACGCGCGTTAAAGCTAACGTTGAGGTAAGGGCTCCTTCCAAACTTCTAGCTTGCATTAGGGACTTATCTGTAGTTGTGTGGGAAGGAATTTGTTAGGGTTAAATGTATCGATTTGGGGAAAAACGAAACTAGTGCGTTATGGGTAAAAACCTTAGAGTTAGGTTTTGTTTATAGTGATGAATGTTTCGTGGTAAATGAAATTTGATGTATCTGGGTGTTATGTTGCGTGATTTGTGTTCGTTGTATTTGGTGTGTTCGTACTTGATGTTTGTTAATTGGTGTGGTTGTTGTGAATTATGGTTTGAATGTGAAAGTATGTTTGAATTTGTTTCTGTGGAATTTGAAAACCATTAGAGTTAAACGAGTATTAAAAATGGGGAATCTTTTAATACCTCGGTTTACTTAATGTGTATTTGAGGAAAATGTTTAAGTTAACTGGGCGTTGAGAATGGGGAATCTCTTAATGTCTCGGTTACTTAACTATCGTTTTTGAAAATCGTTTCGGTAAATGAGTATTAAGAATGGGGAATCTCTTAATGACTCGTTTACTGAATGTTTTGCGAGAAAATCGTTTAAGTCAAAAGTATATTAAGAATGGGGAATCTCTTAATATGACTGTTTGCTTAACGTTTTGTTTTGAAAATCATTAAGTTAAATCGGTATTAAGAACGGGGAATCTCTTAATGACTTATTTAATTAATGTTGTTTGAAAGTCGTTTAAGTTAAATGGGTATTAAAAATGGGGAATCTTTTAATATCTGCATTTGCTTAACGATTGTTGTGAATGGAGTCTGTGTATGCTCATGCATTTCATTTGGTAAATTGTGTCGACCCGTGATAGGTGACACCTTGGTAAACTGTACTGACCCGTGATAGGTTGTACGTTTACGATTTACTATTTAGTAATTCGTGTTGACCCGTGATAGGTGACACCTTGGTAAACTGTACTGACCCGTGATAGGTGGTACGTTTACGAGTTACTATTTAGTAAATCGTGTTGACCCGTGATAGGTGACACCTTGGTAAACTGTACTGACCCGTGATAGGTGGTACATTTACGATTTACATTTTTGGTGAATTGTGCTGACCCGTGATAGGTGGCACCTAGGTAAACAGTACTGGTCTGTGATAGGCGGTACGTTTACGATTCCCGCTTTTTCTTTTAGTAAATCGTGTTGACCCGTGATAGGTGACACCTCGGTAAACTGTACTGACCCGTGATAGGTGGTACGTTTATGATTTACGCATTTTAGTAAATCGTGCTGACCCGTGATAGGTGGCACCTCGGTAATTGGTACTTTGGCCTGCGATAGGCGGTACAATTATGATTTACGGCCCTTCGAGGAGGGTTTTGGTTTGGAATTCCGAGTCCATGCATTTTGGCATATACGCATTGCATTAGGGTGCTTGGCACACGAGTCGTGTTTGATTGAGTTTTATGATTGAGTGATTTGAATTTGATTTATCGTGTTAATTGCGTTGAAAATGCTAAGTGTTATGTGTTGATTATTGTGTGTAAGTATGATGGTTATCGAGATCCCAATTGCCGTGGTAATCGCGTAGAAATTGCTAAGTGTTAAGTTGTGAACTTGATTAGGAATGACTTAGGTTAATTCATGAATTTTTGGAAAAATGATCAGGGAAATCGATTTCCCAATCGATTGGATGGAAGTCAGGGGCTTGGCCAAATGAACAAAATCGATTAGCCAATCGATTTTGTAATCAGTTTTCGAAAAATCCCTTACGAAATCGATTGCCCAATCGATTGGCCATTAAGTCAGGGGCTCAGCTATCCTGTCAATCGATTGCCCAATCGATTGAATCAAGCCAGAGTTCAAAATTTCACTAAAAACCTTCAGGAAATCGATTTGGAAATCGATTGGTATTAAGTCAGGGGCTCCGTTATCCTGTCAATCGATTGCCAAATCGATTGATTCAGCCCAGGATTCTATTTTCATTAAAAATCTTCACCCCAATCGATTGCCCAATCGATTGGCTCAGTGAAAATCCTCAGTTTTAGTTGTATGATTAATTGCTCATGAATCTATCCATGTCTTGTTTTATTATGTGTTAATTAGGAGATCGAGAACTGCATTTTACCTTCATTTTCATTGGCAATGTACTATATGAACTTTTCGCATATTGAAAATCCTGTTAAGGTGCATGCTTAGTTGAAAAGTTGTTTTGAGCATTCAAAAACTTAATTGCTATGTGTTAACTGTTATTTTCTGGTTGGTGACCCTTTACACTATTGTGGAAATCTGGGCTTTGCCCTCAGATGAGAGTCAGGACGGCCCTACCGGTTCGTACCCTACGAACAGGGATGGAGATGGGAACGCTTGACTGCTGTTACGTTAGGAGGATCTCACGGGGCACGTGGAGATTACTCAGGGTGTATAGCGTTTTGGTAGGATGATCAGATTAGGATGATGTATAGGGACTAGGGGTCCTTCTTTTTGGTTTGAAGTATTTTTAGTTTGGAAAACTGTACTTATACAAATATTATCAGTTTGATATCATCTTTGGACGGGTTCCATGTACCAATTGATGTTGTGTAAATGTTTTTGATTTATAATTGGAGAAACTTTTCCGCTGCGTAAATTGTAATGACTCAATTATTTATCCAAAGATATTTCCTCATTTGTTTTACTTTGTTTTAATTTAATTTTTTAAAAAAAAAAAAAATATACCCTCGCTTTGAAAAACGGGGTGTTACAATTTCTGTAATAAAAAATAAAATAAAGTGAAATGTTTTTCATATAAGCTTTTAAGTTGTTTTCAAAAGCTATTGTGGAGAGTTTAGGGAAATAAGTTGAAAACATCTTATAGACATGTCATAAGTTGTTTTCATAATTTTTCTCAAATAGTTTTCCAAGTTCTTATTCTAGTAGATAAGTTCAAATAAGACAATCCAAATTCGAAATTGTAGATAAGTATGTTTGAAGTTATATTCTTTATCAGTATAGGATATGCAACATATCCTCATAGTTCAAATGTATCTTCCTGAAATAAGACTAAAACAACAAAGCTCGGCACAAAACACATTTAATCTTTTCTGAAAAACTTTCATAATGCATCTAATTTTGATTGACTGCAAATGTTAAAAGGTCAGCTTTATTAAAATTTGTTAATTTTTTTTGCTTAAAGATAAAAAAAAGCTTACTTAGTACAACGATGGATGCTTTTATGTTTACTATGTGGAAAATTTTACTTTGAAAAGGTTAAAAATGTTAACTCTTCCCTTATGTATATTTGTATCCTCAATTTATTTCATGTATATATATATTCATAATTTATTCAACATATCTTAATTTAAAAGTACGGGTTTAATAGAGGATAACATTTTCAGAGGATGTCATTGCATTTCTTCAATCAAAGGATAAGGCCAAGTTTGATCAGCAAAGGATGTTGAACAGTTGACTTCTTCAAAGTTCAGGGCTCGGAGGATTGACTTAAGATAGTTGACTTTTAATAGTGTTGACTTGAAGTGTTGACCATATGATCAACTAGGTTGCAAGAATAATCATGTGCAAAATTATCATAGTGAGTTTGATCAGTTCGATTCACCAGAGACACATTAAGAGTGCCTTGATCAAAGTCATAGTGCATTTTTTTAATTTGTTGATTCTTTTGCTTTTTTCATCATAGGATGCAGCGATGAGCCTTTAAACTATTATAAAAGACTCTGCACAAGTGGAAAAATGGGTGAGATTTGAGAGTTGGTTTTGGTAGGTGTTTGGGAAGGTTATTTTTAGAAGTTGATGTTGTGGAGGTTGTGTTTTGTTGAGGTGAGACAAGAAATTCAGTGTTTAGAGGATACAAGTTGCTTTGTAGCGAGAGATTTAAACAAGTTCTCCTCCAAGGCAATTAAAAAGGAATCGTTAGAGGTATCTATGTCAGATGATACATTGATTGAGA
>NC_021167.2:14520441-14525009 GCF_000331145.2 Cicer arietinum | reverse complement strand
TTCAGCAGATGGTTCAGGTACATAGGAGGTTGCAGTTAAAGTTAAAGAAAATGGTTGGTTTGGGTTAGTAAGTACTAAGGTTTCAGAACATATTTTCCTCAATAGTACACTCAATACTCATTTAACACTAATAAAGAAATTTATTTTGTAAGTACTAAAGTTAAAGCTATTTTGTTTGGGTTAGTAAGTGTTAAAGTTAAAGAAAGCTATTTTGTAACGGTTGTCACAAAGTTGGCTAATGCTAATAAGATTGTGCTTTAATCTTTCAACATATAGAAAATTTTCAATTGAAGGAGATGGGATTGCACCAACTTTTCCAATGTCCAACATTTTGTCCTTGTTGTTATCTCCATAGATCACATAGCCTTTTGATTCAAGAGTTAGAGCTGAAAATTTTGTTTTGTCATCGATAATGTGTTTTGAACATCCACTATCCAAGTACCATATATTATAGGTACTTTGTATGCATTCCTACAAAATAGGGTCATAATTTGTTAGGTACCCAAAGTGCTTTGGTCCTTGAGTATTAGTATATTTCTTTACCCACACATAATGCCCATTTGGAACACCAAAATTCCTAAAATGACAAGCATTAGGTGTGTGGCCAGTTAGACCACAATAAAAGTATGTAGGAATATATTTACTTCTAAATTTAGGCATGAGATTTCTTTTGAACAAAATTCTTCTTATAATAATGATGATCATTTTTCATAATTACAAATTTCTTTGTTGGATTGATCCCTTGCCTTAACAAAGATGGTTTTATTAATATGTGGTTTATCAAATTTTGTGTAACCAAGACCATTCTTGTCATTGGAATATCTTTGCATATTAAGAATATTTTCCATCAAACTTGTCCCTTTTCATATCTTTCAATGACTCTATTTAGTTGGACAATTTTGAAAGAAAGAGAATCACACTTATTGCATGTAAAATTCTGTTTTAATTTTTCACAATATTTTCCCATAGTGTTAATTTTTTCTTTAAGAAATGAAATTTGTTTCTTTTGAGTTTACATTGTTTTGTACATAATTTTGATTTTCATAAGTAATTCTTTTATTGCATTTTGATCATCATTATACACAATAATTAATTCACTATTAGTATCATTATTTTGAGAAGAATCTTTGTTACTAACCTCTTCTTCTTCGTCGGATTGGTGTAATGCCATCAAAGCAAAATTTGCACATTCGTCACTTTTTGAATCCGTGGATGAACGGACTTCATTGTCGTCCCATGCAATATAGGCCTTTTTGAATTCTTTTTTCCTGAGAGCATTTTTCTTGAAAACATTTGGACACTCTGCTTTTATGTGTCTTTGTTTGCCACACTCAAAACAAGTAAAGTTTTGATTTGTAGTGGAGACATCCTTCTTCCTCAAAGTTTTCCTTTTCGTGAAAGTTTTATTGTTTTGAAAGAAGTTACCAAGTTTCTTTACTAGGAAGGTGATGTTCTCATCTCCATCTGAATTCTCAACATCGATTTTCTCTTTAGACTCTGCTTCTAAGCCAATGCTCTTTGGCTTCTTTTTTTGAATTTCATTATTTTCTAGCCTTCCAAGTTCAATTTCATGCTCTTGAAGTTTTAAAAAATGTGCAGAAAGAGACATCTTTGATAGGCTTTTCTTTTTGGAAATTGTCGTTACTTCAGGTTGCCAAGCCCTTGTTAATGATCTTAGAACTTTCAGGTTCAATTCATCATTATTGAAGATCTTGCCAAGCCATAATATATTCTATAGTCCATAATATATTCTATAGGCTGCATTCGAAACAGTTCATATTCTATAGGCTATAATATATTCTATAGGCTGCATTCGAAACAGTTCATATTCGAAACAGTTCATCTTGAGAAATTTTTTTCCACAAGTCCATAATATATTCTATAGGCTGCATTCGAAACAGTTCATATTCTTGAGATAATGTATTTAGTTTAGAACATTTTACCTCAATAATTCCTTCATGAGTTACTTAAAGAGTATCCCATATTTCTTTGGCAATTTTGTAATGAGATGTAACACCCCAATTTTTCATTACCTTATTTTAAATAGTATAATGATACAATACTATTTTTTTTTATATATGAATGTTAATATGTGTTCTAATTTCTTTAGGTGTGTCTTGTGTGTTTGTCTTAGTAATTGATTTAACTCATTAATATTAACTATGTTTAACTTGCAAAAATAAATAAAATAATATATATATTTAGATAAAATAATACAAGGAGTGAATTTGTGTTACTACACTAATTGTTACCTTTAAGCTAATAGAGTGAGTTTATAATAATAATAATAATAATAATAATAATAATAATAATAATAATAATAATAATAATAATATAATACTAATAGTAATAATAGTAAATTAATAATGGTAAGAATTGGATATGGGCTAAGTGGAATTGCCCATTTTGGAGAACAAGGCCTAGCAACAAAACCTAACATTACTGAAATATATATATATATAAGTAATGGGACTTTGGCCAAGGGTTGCCGCCATACTGGGGATTCATTCCAAGAAACATAATTCCCAGAATAAGAAAAACACACAAACAATGTGCCAAATCATTTTCCTTCTATATTTCATCCCATAATTCCTCCTTACTAGTCAATAAGGTTGTTTGCAATCATCTGTCTCATAGTAATATTGGGTATGTATTCCTCTATTCCAATTTTTATTAATAATATGATTGGATGATTGAATTATATTACTGGACATATATTATGAAGTTAATTTGCATCTAAAGAATTCATTTTATTTTAGCTATAATTAAAAGAGATTTATCGTAAGCATCCATTTAAATAAATATTATCAATTTCATTACATATATGCTATATGATTCTGCTTTAATTTAATTAAAATTATACATTATTTTATGTTATTATAATTATAAGTATGTTTTGTAGCAAGAATTGCCCTCTGCAGTTTTTTTAAAGTAACAGACTTGCCCAATATATTTTTATACGAATCTTGATTTTACTAACCTAATAATGCTTTAATTTAATTCTGCATTTTTTTTCTTTACATGACTTCGGTAACATAATTTTTATACGGTAAGCATAAGCATGTATGGTATTAAATATATTTCTGACTTGTAGTGCAAATAGTAAATAATTTAATTATTTAGATGATTTATTTATTTATTATTTATTTATTTCTTTATTTATTATTTATTTTATTATTTATTTATTTATTTTCTTATTTATTTATTTATTATTCATTTACTTATTTATTTATTATTTATTTTGTTATTTATTTATTCATTTACGTATTTATTTATTTATTATTTATTTATTTACTCATTTATTCATTTATTTATTTATTTATTTAATTATTTATTTTATTATTTATTTGTAACACCCCGTTTTTTAAAGCGAGGGTGTATTTTTTTTTTAAAAGAAATTAAAATAAATCAGAGAATTAAATAAGGTAATACCTTTGGATAAATAATTGAGTCATTATAATTTACAAGCAGCGGAAAAGTTTCTCAAAATATGAATCCAAAATATTTACACATCAAAAAGTGGTACATGTAACCCATCAAAAATAACATGTCAAGCTGACAATATTAGTATAGGTACAGTGTTCCATTTTAAAATAAATACAATTCAAAAGAAAGACGTATGTTCCCTCTATGTCAACCTAATCTGATCATTCTACAAAAACTATAGCTATACACCCTGAGTGATCTCCACGCGCCCCGTGAGATCCTCCTAACATAGCTCCAGTCAAGCATTCCCATCTACATTCCCATCCGTAGGGTACGAACCGGTAGGATCGTCCTGACTCTCATCTGAGGGCAAAGCCCAGATTTCCACAATAGTTGTAAAGGGCCACAAACCGAAATTAACAGTTAACACATAACATTTAAGTTTTTAAATGCACAAAATAACCTTTCAACTAGCATGCACCTTAAAAGGGTTTTCCATATGATAAAAGTTCATATAACACTTGCCAAGTACGAATGAAATCAAAATAAAGTTCTCAATCCATCAAGTAACACATAACTGAACAAGACATTGATAAATCAATTGAGCAATCTGTTATCTAACTCAAAATAAGAATTTCTACTAAGCCAATCGATTTCCTGAAGGTTTTTAGTGAAATTTGAACTCTGGGCTTAATTCAATCGATTGGGCAATTGATTGACAGAATAGCTGAGCCACTGACTTAATGCCAATCGATTTCCAAATCGATTTTGTCAGTTTTGCTGAGTTCCTGACTTAAGGCCAATCGATTTCCAAATCGATTTCTTAAATGGTTTTGAAAAACATAGTGTAAAATCGATTGGCAAATCGATTATGTCAAATTCATAAAGTGTACTTTAAAATTATGGGTCTTACATAAACTAACTCAAAATCATTCATACACAATTCCACATCTTAACACTTAGCAATTCCTACGCGATCACCACAAAAAATTGGGTTTCGAATTAGTTTCGCAATCCATCACACTTACACACGATAATCAATACATAAAACTTAGCAATTCCAACACAATTACCACGACAACTTGAGTTTCGAAATAGTTTACAATCAGTCACACTTACACACAAAATCAATACATAACACT
>NC_021167.2:14518027-14519473 GCF_000331145.2 Cicer arietinum | reverse complement strand
ACGCCCAGTTATCTTAAACGATTTTTCAAAACAACATTAAGTAACCCAGAGATTAAGAGATTCCCCATTCTTAATATCCAGTTAACTTAAACGATTTTCACAAACACACATTAAGTAAACCGAGATATTAAAAGATTCCCCATTTTTAATACTCGTTTAACTCTAATGGTTTTCAAATTTCACAACAAAACCAACTCAAAACATTTTATCAAATTCAATTCACAATCCACACCAAAACACATCAAATTTCATCGGTATTAACTTAGAACACGTCAAATACGACGAACACAAATCAACACAACATAACACTCAAACACATCAAATTTCATTTACCCATAATCATACACAAATGAGTTAAGTTCATTTTCCACGAAACATCCATCAAATATAACCAAAACCTAACTCTAAGATTTTACCCATAAAGTCTTAGATCCATTTTCCCCCAAATCAATACTCAAACCCTAACAAGATCCTTTCCACACAATCACAGATAAGTCCCTAAATGCAAACTAAAAGTTTGGAAGGAGCCCTTACCTTAACGTTAGCTTTAACGTGCGTTTCCGGTACCGCGAGTAAATCCGGTAAAAATCTCCGCTCGCAACGTCGCCTCCAAGTTGGTCCCCTAGCATCGTAGCGTGGTAGTGAGCAACTTTCCCTTCTAACTCTTCGCGAAACGAAGCTTAGATCTAGATGAAACGGAGAGGTTTGTGTTTGAATCCCTAATACCGTTTTTCTTCGTTTTCGAATCAAAGAGGAAGAGTGAAGTTAAGAAATCCTTATCCTAACACTCACCAAGCTTTGGGTTTCTAAACTTGAAGAAAGAAAGCAAAGAAGGACGAAAATGGAGGAGAAGAAGGAAATTGGTGCGCGTGAGTGACAGAGGAAGAAGATGGAAAAATCAGATTTTCCTTCCTTTCTTTTTCTTTCCTTTGTTTTTCCTTTCTTCCTTTTTCCTTCTTTCCTTTTTATATCCTTTTCTTTTCCTTTTCCTTCCTTCTATTTTCCTTTCTTTTTCCCTCCAACCAAACATAAATATATATTAAATATAACTTAACAAATATCTCAAAATATCTAGATATTTGTTAAATTACCATTTCACCCGTAACGCATTAAATTCTCCGTAAAGGATTCACCGCAGTTAATTTAATTTATTCATCGACGAGTAATTCCAAACGGCATCAAAATAACTTTTTGATCATATAAACTTCAAAATATTATTAACTTTGGCTAAAAAGCCTCCCAGCTCAAAATCCAAAATACATAAAAATACATAAAAATACATAAAGTGTACTTTAAAATTATGGGTCTTACATAAACTAACTCAAAATCATTCATACACAATTCCACATCTTAACACTTAGCAATTCCTACGCGATCACCACGACAAATTGGGTTTCGAATTAGTTTCGCAATCCATCACACTTACACACGATAATCAATACATAA
>NC_021167.2:14498886-14517453 GCF_000331145.2 Cicer arietinum | reverse complement strand
GTGTTTGACGGTTTTGAAATCCATAACACCGTTTTTGAATCTGGGAAGAAGGAAGGAGTTGGGAACTTGATCTTTCTCACCCACTAGCCTTGGGTTTCAATTCTCGAACTTAAAGGAAGCAAAGAAGATGAAGATGGAAGAAGGAGGAAGAATGGGTGGTCACGCGACAGAGGAAGAAGATGGATCTTGATTTTCTTTCTTTCCCTTTTCCTTTCTTTCTTTTTCCCTCCTTTCTATTTCTTTTCTTTCTATTTCCTTTTCTTTCTTCTTTCCCTCCAACCATATATATATATATATATATATATATATATATTACTTACAATATACACATATATATTTATATATTAATATATTATAATTAAAACAAAACCAACAATTATCTAACAACTCTTACCCCCATCATTTCATTTCTCTTAGTCTAATTTAATAAAAAAATCTACTCTCGTCGCAACTCAATTGTCCGGTATTAAATCCTTCGTAACGGAAGTAAATTATTTTCGGACCATTAATTTTAATCCAAATTCCAAAAATATATTTTTGGCATTTAACTCACTCAATACCAAAAACTGGGCTAACAGCCTAAGAAATTCCACACAAAATACCCTAAAATTGCATAATTTAGGATTTAAAAACTATGGTTCTTACAATATTTATCCATTTATTTATTATTTATTTATTCATTTACTTATTTAGTTACTTATTTTATTATCTATTTATCCATTTAATTATTATTTATTCATTATTTATTTTATTATTTACCTACTTATTTATTTATTTATTTTATTATTTATTTATTCATTTGCTTATTTATTTAATTATTATTTATTTATTCATTACTTATTTATTTATTTATTATTTATTTTATTAATTATTTATCCATTTATTTATTTATTTATTCATTTATTTATAGTAAGTAATTTATTTGTATTTGGTGGTTGTGTGGCTATAATTCTCTTGCGGGCTATTAGAGACGACGACCGACAAAGAAATGACCCGTTAGTAGATCAAATTCGTTGGACAAAATCTTCAGTCGAGGTAAGGGGTGAGATGAGGTTCGATTTTATGAGTATAAAATAACGTGAGATGAACAGGAATACCGAAATTCCCAGATTTTCATTCGGGGCTTACTACGTATGGTTGAGCCCTATTGAGTAATAATAATTAATTAATAATATATGAATGGTAATAGCGAGGACTAAAATATAATTTAGAAACCTATAGAATTGTTGTGAGTTAATTTATATTAAGATTGCATGTTATTTGATTTTATGAATTTGTACTAATTGTTATTGTATGAATGATATGTACTTGAGTGTTCTTATTACTTGATTGAAATTGTGATATTACTTGAATGTGCCACTTAAATGATTCCTTGCCATGTGATTGATGTAACTCCCCAAATTTTATAATAAACTATTTTATTAATTAAATAGGATTTTAAATAATTAATTTGATGTTAAAATTATTTTATAATATATGTTGATAAATTTTGGAATAATTTTCGTCATATGGGTGCTTTCTACTATGTGCTAGTTTTATAAATAATATATTAAATGAGAGATATAAATAATAAATATTATAATTTATTATCTGATATATTTTTAAACAATAATAGTATTTTAGTGTAATATTTTAAAGAAAAAGATTTTATGCGATTTTACGTTTATATACGCGTACCCAATTAATGTAATATTTTTATGCACGTAGTTATATTTTAATTATTTATAACTATTTTCTATTTTTAGTTATTTAGTTTATAAATAATTATCTTGAGATAGTAGTAGTATTTTATTAAATCTTGATTTTTATATACTTGTTATGGCATTATGATTTTATATTTATTTATTTTGAATTAGTAATTAATATAAATTTCTGATTTTATATTTACTTATTTTATAATTTCAAATATTTTCTAACGTAGTAATTTAATTTAAGTATTTGGAAAAATAAGTATAATTATAGTGATTAATTTGAATATGAGAGTTTTGGTTATTAATGTATTTTAAAAGATTAATTATTTAATTTTATAAATTATTTGTTTTTAAATATTAATAATGTTTTACTAATGAAATTGTGTTTTAAAAAAAATAATAATAAAATAAAAATAGTAACAGTAAAACCTAAAAGCAGGCTAATGAGTTTGACCCATGTGTGTAAAGAATTTAAATTGTTAATACAATAAAAGAAAAGAACAAGAAAGGAAGCTTACGGCCATCACTAGTCAAACCAAGAGAAACCAACAACAATTCTATCGTTTGGCACCGGTGATCGATAACTGTCCCAGAAAACTTTCTCCATTTTCTTCCAAATTTGAGTATGTTGTTTCTTATATTTAGTTAGTCAATTAAACTAAATTTTCCAGATTTTTAACAACCTCAATTTCTTTCTAAAATACCTGAATTCTCCGTTTGTAGAATTCATTATTTTGCACCGTTCTTCTTTACCGTAAGTTGGATTTGAGTGAAACCAACGCCAAAACGACTGTGTGAAAAGTGTCTATATTATCCACTGATTGGTTTTCTAACTTATGGTAATTTTCCTTGACCGATTTTTAAATTTAGTTTTTTTAGAATATCTTCTCATAATTTATTTTGACGTTTACCCATAAACTGTCGAGTTAGATCGATTGAAAGACAAAGAGTCAAAGAACAAAGACTGTTTGATCATGGAATCGTATTCATAGGTGAAAGCGTCGAAATAAGGTAATGGGTGAGAGAGCGTTTGAATTCATGAGTATAATATGTTGTGAGATGAGCGGGGAAAACCGTATTACCCAACGATTCATTCGGGGCTCGCTACGTACAACAGTAGCCCTTTGAGTGATAAATTAATTAATATGCAAAGTGGAAATTGTGAGATTAAAATATAGAATAGAAATACTTATAAGGTGTTGATTGATTCGTTAAACGTGTGGTATTTAATATTATTGTGATATTTGATTTAATTTCGTTAAATGTTGGGCATTTGATATTATTGTGATATTTGATCTAATTTCGTTAAATATGTGGCATTTGATGTTATTGTGATGTTTGATTTATTATCATTAAATTGGTGATATTTGATATTATTGTGATATTGGATGCCGAATGAATTTTATGTATATGTTTGATTAGACATGTTTAGGTGATGTGATAATAAAAGGTGGATGCATTTTTATACGTTTTATGTGATTATGATGATGTATAATTAATAATAATGATGTTATAAATTTGTGATAAGTCTATGTGATGATGTATGATTGATGAGATTGATTTTATAAAATTGTGACGAGTATATGTGATGACGTGTGATTAATGATAGTGATGTTATAAATTGTGATGAGAATATTGTGATTCCAATTTGTGTTTGGGATGAAAGTCTTAATGGAGTACCATAGGCCAACGAGGGGAGAAAATAAATATTGAGAATTTGTGAAGTGTAGATTATTTTGTCATCATATAGGTACGGCCTGACAAGCCTAGTGATTCCGGAAAAGTACAACTGAATGAGCCTGATCGTGGCAGTCTACTGTCGAGCCTTAAGGCAAGATTGTTAGACCTTGGAGGTATTCGGGTGGGGAATTCCTATGTGACTTGGATGTCGCACTCCAAATATCGGGAGCTACCATGCAACACAGGTTTACCTCGACTATCGCGTATATGTGTCTCGGTTTGAGTTGAGGGGATCTTTGAGGAAAGGGCCAATTTGAATTGTCCGTCCACCGAGATGGTGGCATAGTATCAAGCCTCCTAACCAAGTACTTCAGAGTTAGAATGGTACCACATTGTGAAGTAGAGTCTAAGCTCATGCATAGCATTGCATTTTATTGTGATTGTTTTGTTGTGATTAATATGTATCGTGGGTGGTGATAATCTCTTTTATTGATTTTCCTTGAGTGATTTTGACTTTTTAATGTGATATTTTTTTGATGGAATGTTTGTGTAATGATACGGTTCTATTATGATTGTTTGCGTGTTCTTCTTACTTGTATTATGTTGTCATCACGATTTCGAAACTCACCTCATTCGTTGTTTGTGTTTGACTGGCTTTGCCCTGCGTTTGCAAAATCGCAGTTATTACAGGTTAATGAATCTTGAAGTGCAAGTTTGGGAGGAACCACGCTCTGATAGGTGATATCGGGAATAAGGGCTTAAATTGTATTTTACTTATTTAATTTGAAAGGAATTTTTGTATGAAAATCTTAGAAGTACTGGTAAGTTTTTAAATTAAATCAAGTAATAATACTTAAATCAAGCTTATTGAGATTACACTATTTTAATGGAGAAAATAAGTTTAAAGTGTTCCTTTTGATTTTTGAGAAACGTGATATCCTAAGTTAAAATAAAAAGCATTTATTTTCTTGGAAATATATTTTTATTTATCTACTACAAATTTTATAGAAATATAATATAAATTATTATATATATTATTTTGGGATTTAGGGTGTCACAATTGATGAAACTGAATTGTGTATTATGAGTAATGTAAACCGAATAGTGGGATTTTATTGTGATTGACTGATATACATATATAATGATGAATTTTGTGAAGTCAAACTGAAACTTATTGAGTTGTGATTTGGAGTTAGAACTATTTTGTCATCATATAGGGAGGTTTTGATAAACCTAGTGATTCAGGGAAGTAAAACCGAATGAGCCTGATCGTGGAGCACTACAGTCGAACTGTAAGGTAAGACTGATAGACCTTGGGGGTACCTCTAGTGGGGAATTCCTAAGTGGATTAGTGGGTTATTCCCTAAGGTCGGGAGCTACCGTGCAACACAAGAGTACCCCGACCATCGCGTATATGTGTCTCGGGTTGAGTTGAGGGGATCTATGAGGACTTGGCCATTCATGAATTGTCCATCCACCCTTGTAGTGGCATAGTATCAGGCCTCCTAACCAAGTACTTCAGAGTAGAATGGTACCAAATGATGAAGTATAGAGTATAGGACATGCATAACATTTCATCATTGTGATTGTCTTATTGTGAATGAATTTGATGAACCGTTGATATTATACACTTGGCTGCTTTTGAGGTTGTGATAATTTGATTGCTTGCGTGTTCTCCCCGTGTATTTTACATTGTTACATAATTTCGATACTCACCCCTCGTTGTTTGTGTTTTGCGTTTGCGATGGACGCAGACGAGTTGTAAGTTGCAGGTGATGACTAGTACCATCGGAGAGGCGGAAGCCATCATGTCTTGGAGACCCTTATTATTATGCAATGTGTTGATGTTATTTTTAGCATTTTTATTTTGGGAATTCCCACTCTAATAGTGACATCGGGTTGGGACTACTTAATTTAACACATAAGTATGTGTACTTCAAAAAAGATTTTGTAGTCTGATACTGTGATTTCAGGTTGTTAAGTTTGATGGAACCTTTGAATTTATTCGACGTGTTTGTGATTATGTGATACTTTTTACCTTAAAAAAAATGTTTGAAAGTTTATATTTATTTATTTGTTTTGAAATAATTTCATTGTGTAGAAAAGAAGGAAATAAAAATAAATTTTTATGGGGTTTAGGGTGTCACATGAGACACGCGAAAGAATTCATCCATTCCAAATGTTGATTGTAACATGTTTTTGGCCATTTTGTCAAATAGAACTTTCCTTTTGTCATCATTTACCAATGAGGCTTATTATTATTTCTTCTTTATTGTTGATGACTGTTTTTGGGACATAAGGGTCATTTTCTACTGCATCCCAAATATCATCTCCTTGTACCTCAAGATATGCATTCATGCATATCTTCCAGAAGTCATAATGTTCTCCAACAAAGCAAGGTGATTTTTTGCTACTACCACCATCTCTAAAAACTGATTGTGCGAATGCCATGAATAAGGATTGAGGAGCAAATTACCATAACCTTCTCTGATACCAATTGTTTGTATAGAGGCACACCTAAGAATGGGGGGTCAATTAGGTAGTTAGAAAATTTCTAGTTTTTAGAGACTTTGTGGATTATTTTTCTGTTTAGGATTAGTGTATGGAAAAATTTAAATGAAAAAAAAAATAAAGAACACAACAATTTATCCTAGTTCGCCATACAACCAAGGGTACATTCAGTCCTCTTGCACACCACAAGAGATTTTCCGCTATTTGTTAGAATAAGTACAAGTATAACTCTAAGACTTCTGTTACAAACTTCTAACAATCAACCTAAGATAACACACCACTATCCTAGTTTACAACACTTGAAGAAAGTACACCAATTTCCTCAATTTAAACAATAACTTGATTGGTTTTACAACAATGACTTTGACTGAAATCAAGAGTGTATAACAATTGAGTACAATGATAAGAGTCTAATATAATTTCAAGTACAATAGAGAACCTTTCTCAATGATATGACAATATAGATATGTACTTGAAATATGAATGTAAGACTTTGAATAATTCAAAATATTTCAGAAATTTTGTTCAAAGTTGTTCTAAAATTTATGTAAAGATTAATAAGTAAAAATTGAATATGTGAAGTATTTATACTCCTTAGACACCACTTCATATTAGTGGCAATCGTTCCTAGAGGTTTGATGAAAATATCCAATGAACCAAATTGAATATGAACTGAAAAGTTGCATTGCTTTGCAGTTGTATTCGGCTACAACATGAGTGTAGTCGAATACACCTCTATAACGTTCAGTTTTATTTGAAAATTTCAACCTTGTCGTTGACATGGTTTTGTCGTTGACATGGTTTTGTATTCGGCTACATCATGTTGTAGTCGAATACAAAAGTGTAGTTTTAATTACTGACTTAGTATTTGTATTCAGTTACACCAGCTCGTAGTCGAATACAAATATGCAGTTTTTGCTACTAACTTGAGTTTGAATTCGGCTACAAGATGTTGTAGTAGAATACAATTTTGAATTTTTTTTTAAAAAAAAAACTTGATTTTCAAACATTGTTCAAACAGTTTGACGCTAAAAATGGAAGGTTCTCATGTGCATTTGTAATATAATAATATTATATTGCATCATGTACCTTAAATTATAAGTCTTTTAGCATGTTGACCATAGTTGATATGTTTGTTGATTTCTTTTTGAGCTTGCAACTTGATCACTTTCCTTGGTCTTTGTCTTCATAAAAAACATAAGTATTTTACATATTGTTAGATTGTTACTTCCTTTGTCAAACCTTTTCAAGGTGATTGCATTAATAATAAAGTTTTTGACTTTATGATGCATCTTTTAATGTTTCTTTTGTTCAATGTTCAACTATTTTCTAGGTATTTCAACATCATTGTTCTTGGTTGCAACATATATAGTTGTAACGCCCCAAATTTTTTATTAAAAACATTACTTAAAAATACTTATTTCTTAGAAAAATCACGACTATTTTATTTTAATTATTTAAGTAAGAATAATGTAACTACTATTCATTTTAATTATTAGTAAATCATAAACCCCAAAATAATATACATAATAATTTATATCACCTTTTTACTAAAATTCACAGCGGATAAACAAAAAAAAACTTCTTCAAAAGAAAAGAAACTTTTATGAGTTATTAGGACATCACGTTTCTCAAAATGCCAATTGAATACTTTAAACTTTTTCTCCTATAGAACAATGCAATTTCAATAAACATGATTTAACTATAATTCCTTAATTTAATTCCAAACACTTAGTAATACTTGTATAGATTTCATTAATTAAATAAGTAAAATACAATTTATAAATCTCATTCCCAATAAAACCTGTCAAAGTGGGGCTTCTCCTAAACTTGAACTTCAAGACTCATTAACCTGCAATAATTGCGGTTTCGCAAACGCAAGGCCAAGTTAGTCAAACACAAACAACGAATGAGGTGAGTTTTAAAATCATGTTAATAGTATAATATAAGTAAGAAGAATACACAAATAATCAACAAATAGTCGTATTAAACACATCACAATAGAATAAACCATTTCAAGAAAAAAATCATATCATAAAGTCAAAATCACTCAAGGAGAATCAATATCTCATTATAACATCAAATCATCTAAGATAAATTATTATCACATTAAATGCACATTAACCACAACCAAACAATCACAAGATGGTGCAATGTTATGCATGTTCCTAATAACTAAATGATCTGGATATAATACCTGTCATTAATGCAATTTCCACACAAAAAATCACCCATAGCAATGGGGAAAATAAACATGCCACAAAGGCAACTTCCACACAGAAAATCATTCATACCAATGGGGAAATAAACCTGCCACAAAGGCAACTTCCATGAAGATGCATATGCCATGACATGATGGTGCATTGTCAAAATAAAATATTCCCACACAACTCACTAAGATGCATATGTCATGACCTGTTGATGTATCATCCAAATTAAACATTCTCACACAGCCCACTAAGATTAAGTCAAATGATCCAAAATAACTTATACGAAATAACCACCTTATTCAAATATCACTAAATTATACATCACAAGTTCTTATCAAGAAAATCAAATATTCTTAAACAACCATCATAAAAATCAAAGCTTCCACCCCACATATCATGAAGATCATATATTCATACACAATTATCCTAAAGATCAAAGCTTCAACTACACATATCAAGAAATCATATATTTACAAAAGTATCATAAAAATTAAAAACTGTAATTTGTTACATCAGAAAAATTTAAACTTTCTTCACATACATAGAGAAATTAAAACCTTCATATATGCTACACATAAATTCCAATTTTAGCATATATATCATAATTAAGACTTTCAACACATTAAAAATAAAAACTTAAACTTTCTTCACATATATCACACAATTGCATAATTTAAATCAGACAACAATCTAATAAAAGTTTCTAAAACATATTTTAATCTTACAAACCATAATTAGTCAAATTAATTCAATTACTACTAATTAGAGCTACCGTCGTGCGTAGCAAGTCCCAAATGAATTGTTGGGAAATACGGTTTTCTCGTTCATCTCACATTATAATATACTCATGAAATCAAACGGCCTCTCACCCCTTACCTTTTTTCTGACGCTTTCACACATGAATACGAGTCTGCAAGAAAAAGCATATGTTCTTTGATTTCTTGTCCTTCAATCGATCTAACTCAACAATTTATGGGTAAACGCCAAAAATAAATTATGAAAACACATTCTAAAAGTGTCAATTTTCAAAACTGAATCAAGTTAAATTACCTAAAGCAGAAAATAATCATGGTATAACAATGTCATCGTTCACACGGTCGTTTTGTTGTTGGTTTCACACAAATCGGTCTTACGGTGAAGAAGAACAGTTCAAAATAATGAATTCCATAAACGGAGAAGTTGAATATTTTATAGTGAACTTTGGATGGTTAAAAATCTGAAAAAGTATGTTTAATTGAATTGTTAAATGAATGGAACAACATACTGAAATTTGAGTGAAAATGGAGAAAGTTTTATGGAACAATTATCGATCAACGGTGCCAAACGACAGTCCTAATTTTTGTTTCTTCCATGGCATGTTGTTTCCCTATGTAGCGACCCCAAATGAATTATGGGAAATACGGTTTTCCTGTTCATCTCACTTAATTTACACTCATGAATTTGAACTCACTTTCACCCTATACCTCAGTTTGATGCTTTCGTACAATATAAGAATCAGAACATTTAACAACCATGGCATGTCAACAACGCGCAATAAACGAGTTCAAAAGCATAAGAAGTTGCAAAGTCGATGACTGAAAATTTATGCCGAGCATAAAAATCCGTGCTACATAATTAATAAAATGTTAGGAGAAGAAACATATTCAAAATGAAGTGATATAAGTTATTAGGAAAGGTCTCATGGATGCGCTGGAGCGCTAGCAGGGTCCGAAATGAGCTTCACCGATACACGCAAATGAATAATACTTCTTGAAGGTTTTGACGAGAGGAAACCAAAAACGATATCAGTTTTTCAAGACGATGAACGTGATGGCCGAAATTCAATTAAACAACTGCGACAATGGTGGAAACCCGTTTTTTAAATTGTAATGGTTGGCGATTTCAAGCATATGTAACGGAAGAGGGTGTTTTGTGGAGTCCAAATATGGTCTCGGTTTTCAATGGTGAGAGTTGTGGTGGCCAGATCTTTGATCAAAAGGGAAAAAGTGTGATTTTTGACAAAGAGGAATAAGGCGTTTCAACTTGCGTTTCAGGTTAGGAATGAAAAATGAGATCAAAATATCATAAATGTGGTCTCAGTTTTGCACGATACTCACTATAATGGTCATGGTCAAGGAGAGAAGATGGAGAGAAAATAGGTTATGGATGCAGAGGTGCATACTCTTGTATATGGCTTAATACATAAAACACATTTTACTCATTTCTCTTATTTTATTTTTTTGAAAAAAAAGTAAAACCAAGAATTACCAAAACTAATTTCCTTAATACTTTTTTTGATACAATTTCATTATAAAATATTGCTAATATTTGGAAAATATTCTTTTAAAATACACTAATAACCAAAATTCTCATGTTCAAAATAATAACTACAATGATTGTTATACTATTTTACAAAATAATCACATAAAAATACTACTATCTTTATAGAATTTTCAAAATGATAAAATAAATAAATATAACTTTAATAATTTGATATTAATTACTAAATCACAATAAATATGCATAAAATCACCATACCATAGAAAATATATAAAAATAAAGGAAATCAATGTCAATATTACTAATATGTTATTATAATTATATATAAAATAAATAAATAATTAAAATATGATATATTTAGAAATTATTAAATACAATTAAGTGCACATTTAATATTAGTCAAACTCATAAGAAAATATCAGATTAATTAAGAACCTACACGTAGATTAAAATTGGCTAAAATCTTATTCTTTAAAATATTACACTAAAGTTATTTTATTTTTAGAAAAATATATAAAATAAAAAATATAATATTTGTTTTTTTTTATTACTCATTATTTAATATGTATAATTGATAAACATATATTCTAAAATAATATAAACACCAAATTAATTATTAAAAATATTATTTCATTTATAAAATAGTATATTATAAAATTTGGGGTGTTACACTCAATACCCTCAAGTAAATTATTTATGAAGATAAACAAATGTGTAATAATTTATCAATTATTTATTCCTTTGATAGCAAGTACCCTTTTGACCAATCATTCATGTTACTATTGGCTTTATAATCCAATTGCAAGGTTCACATAAATCTCTACCTGCTATGTATATGTCAAATTACCATTTAAATTCACCATTTCAGTTAAAGGAATAATAGAACTGTGATATGCCAAAAAACTATTTTAAAAAGTCCAACCATAGATATGATCAAACAAAAGAACATGAACTCTAAGATCATTATCAGCAGATTAGCAATGAACAACTAAGTCCAAAATATTTTCCAATCTATTAGTAATACTCACATAATTTCCAATAACATTGTGCATGAACAGCAAAGTCAACATACATATCAAAAAGAATTTTTTGGATAAATAAAACATTGCACCTTCAATTAATCTTTTCTTTGAAAGTGAATAATCTTTAATATATGAAAGTTAAATTAATTGATTGAAGAAAATCATATATTTATAGATTGATTGTTGGAAATAATACAAATATATAAAAAAAATCATTTAAATAATACTTTATGAGTATAAATAATTAATTACTGTTTGTTAAAAATAGTAAGTAAAAGTCATGCTATTTGAATCTTCCTATCAAGTCAATCAAACTAAGCTAATCAAATATGCTAATAATAACTATTAACCAATATAAAATTATCGAAAGCCTATAAACTAATAAATACCAAACTAATTTATTTATACATCACGTCTTGGGTTCGAATCAAGAATTTTATTATTGTGTTTGTAAGTTTTAGGTAGTATTTTTGTATACCACTTTGTTACGTAAAAAAAATTATCAAGTATAGTATCGGTCCTCGTTGTCTTTTACATTTGAAGGGTGTAAATAATGTATTTCGTAAAAAGACTTTTTTATGTAGAGATGGTATAAAAATAGTAAATATATTTTTATTGCAAACTAAAAATTAAAATTCTTTAAGTGTAAAACTTATTGTTGAACATTATAAAAGTAGAATTTTAACATTCATAAAATTTAGTTTATATAATAATTAGGATATTTAAATACATTTTAAATATTAATATTTATGATTTTTTAATAGATAAAGTTTTGACTAAATATTTATTCAAACAATTTATGGACCAAATAAATTTTTCAATTAATGGTATAAATATTTATGAAACAAAGTATTGATCGAAAAAATTCAACAAAGTAAATAGAATATTGTATTTTTAGTCAATATTGAATAGTGTGACACCCTAAACCCCAAAATAATATATATATTAATTTATATTATATTTCTATAAATTTGTAGTAGATAAATAAAAATATGTTTACAAGAAAATAAAAACTTAATTTTTAACTTAGGATATCACGTTTCTCAAAATACACATGTAACAATTCAACTTTGTTCCTCAATTAAAATAGTGCAATATCAATGAACTTGATTTAAGTATTATTACTTGATTTGATTTAAAAACTTACTAGTATTTCTAAGATTTTCATACAAAAATTCATTTCAAATTAAATAAGTAAAATACAATTTAAGCCCTTATCTCCAGTATCACCTATCAGAGCGTAGTTCCTCCCAAACTTGAACTTCAAGATTCATTAACCTGTAACAACTGCGATTTTGCAAACGCAGGGCCAAACCAGTCAAACACAAACAACAAAGGAGGTGAGTTTCGAAATCGTGTTAATAGTATAATATAAGTAAGAAGAACACACAACAATTATAATAGACCGTATCATAATCACATTACGATATATCAAAATATTTAAGTAAATAGTATCATATTATAACATCAAATTCACTCAAGTAAAATAATCATCTCATTATAATATGTGTCAAATCATCTAAGAGTAATTATCATTACTTTTGAAATACATCAATCACAACAAAACAATCACAAGGAAATGCAATACTATGCATGAGCTTAGACTCTACATCATAATGTGGTACCATTCTAAATCTGAAGTACTTGGTTAGGAGGCTTGATACTATGCCACCATCCCGGTGGACGGACAATTCAAATTCGCCCTGTCCTTATAGATCCCCTCAACTCAACCCGAGACACATATACGTGACAGTCGAGGTAAACGTGTGTTGCGTGGTAGCTCCTGACATTTGGAGTGCTACATCCAAGTCACCTAGGAATTCCTCACCGGAATACCTCCAAGGTCTAACAATCTTGCCTTAAGGCTTGACAGCAGACCGCCACGATCAGGCTCATTCAGTTGTACTTCCCCGAAATCGCTAGGCTTGTCAGGCCCTACCTATATGATGACAAAATAATCTCCACTTCACAAATTCACAATATTTATTTTCTCCTCTCGTTGGTATATGATACTCCATTAATACACGAATACGATTCCACGAGCAAAAGTAGATCAAAGAGTAAAATAGATCAAAGAGTAAAATATAATATTTATTATTTATATATTGCTCATGTAATCTAATATTTATAAAACTAGCACATCATAGAAATCATGCCTTTAAGGAAAATTAATCATAAAACTAATCAACATATATTATAAAATAATTTTAACACCAAATTAATTATCTAAATTCCTATTTAATTAATAAAATAGTTTATTATAAAATTTGGGGTGTTACAAATAGTCAATTTAGGGAAAAACTAATCTTGATTTATAACATTTAACTTAATTAATTTTACAAATATTGTAGTTTAACTACAAATATTGACAACAAAAAAGTTAAGAAGAGCTAATTTATTTATTATATTGAACTAGTAAAATACCGGTTTGTGATCATATAAATCTAGTGTTGAGAGTATTTCCCTATGCGACACAAACAATAATATATTTACTTATATAAATTATGAATATGTTTAGAAAATTAGAAGTAGTGGGAGATGAAGACTTGTAAAATATGATGAATGCACAACTTTCTTCTTTGCGTGCTATATGTCTAAAATAAAGAGAACCATATAAAAATCGGTCGTAATTATATAGATAAACTAGTCTCATGTATGATAATGAATTTGATTTTTTATAAGTGAGAACTTATCATGTGGAAACCTAAATATGTATGATATCAGTTTTTACAAATATGTATGATTTTTTATTGACGAGAGGAATGAAAACATGATATCGATTTTTTAAGACGATAAATGTGCTATCTGAAATTCAAGAAAACAATCGCGACAATGGTGGAAACCCATTTTTTAAATTGTAATGGATGGCGATTTCAATAATATGTAATGAAAGAGAGTGTTTCGTGGAGTTCAAATATGGTATCAGTTTTCATTAGTAACAGTCGTGATTGTACCACCCAATTTCTTATTATATTTTAGTAATATAATAATAATAATAATAATAATAATAAAAAAAAAATAATAATAATAAATATTATTATTATTATTATTATTATTATTATTATTATTATTATTATTATTATTATATGTGTGTTTGATGTAACACCCTAAATTTTATGATAAACTATTTTATTAATTAAATAGGATTTTAAATAATTAATTTGATGTGAAAATTAGTATAAAATATATGTTAATAAACTTTGTGATTAATTTCTGTTATATAGGTGATTTTTATGATGTGCTAGTTTTATATATACTAGATTACATGAGCGATATAAATAATAAATATTATATTTTATTATTTGATATATTTTTAAAATAAATAATAGTATTTAGTTAATATATAGTTTAAAGAAAAAGATTTTATATGATTTTACGTGTATATACGCACACTCAATTAATATATCATTCTTTTATACGTTTGACTATTATTAAATGTGTACTTAATTATATTTATTTAATTCTAAATATAGTTTATTTTAATTATTTACTTTATAAATAATTATCTTGAGATAGTGGTAATATTGTGTTTGATTTCCTATATTTTTATATACTTATTGTGATATTGTGATTATATATATATTTAGTATGATTTAGTATTTAATATAAAGTGTCGATTTTATACTTATTTATTTTATAATTTTGAATATTCTCTAATTGTGATAGTATTTAATGTGAGTATTAGAAAGAAAAAAACTATCATTAGAGTGATTATTTTGAATATGAAGGTTTTGATTATTAATATATTTTTAACGGTTATTACTTTATTTTATAAAATTTTAGTTTAGAAATATTAGCAATATTTAGTAATTAAAATATGTTAAAAAAAATGTTAAAACATTAGTTTTATTAATTATTGGTTTTATTTAAAAATAAATAAAGGGACCAATGAGTTTTAACCATGTGTGAACCCTAATTGTTAATAAAATAAAACAACAAAAAAAGGGGAATTGGACGGGCAGCTTTGAAACCAAAGTTGAAACACAAGAACAACCTATCGTTTGGCATCGGTGATCGATAACTATCCAGAAAACTTTCTCTATTTTCGCTCAAATATGAGTATGTTATTTCATTCATTTAACTAGTCCATTAAACATAATTTTCCAGAATTTTAACAACCCCAATTTCTCTCTAAAATACCCGACTTCTCCGTTTGTAGAATTTGTTATTTTGCCCCGTTCTCCTTCACCGTAAGTTCGATTTGAGTGAAACCAACGCCAAAACGACCGTGTGAAAAGTGGCTATATTATGCACTAATTGGTTTTCTGATTTATGGTAATTTTCCTTGACCGAATTTCGAATTTAGTTTTTAGAGTATCTTCTCTTATTTTACTTTCAACGTTTACCCATAAACTGTCGAGTTAGATCGATTGATGGACAAAGAGTCAATGAATAAAGGCTGTTTGCTCATGAATCCTATTGGTGTGTGAAAGCGTCGAAATAAGGTAAGGGGTGAGAGAGCGTTTGAATTCATGAGTGTAATATATTGTGAGATGAACGGGAAAACCATATTTCCCAACGATTCATCAGGGGCTCGCTACGTATGGCAGTAGCCCTTTGAGGGATAAATTAATTAATGTGAAAATATGGAAATTGTGAGATTAAAATATAAAATAGAAATATTTGTAGGGTGTTGATTGATTTAATTTATTTGAATGTGTGATATTGATATTATTGTGATATTGGGTGTCGAATTAAATTTATATATGTGTGATTAGATGTGTTTATGTGATGTGATAACAAAAGATGGATGTGTTTTGATAATTTTATGTAATGATGATGATGTACGATTAATAATTGTGACGTTATAAATTTGTGATAATGTTCTAATTGATGATAGTGATGCTATAAATTTGTGATGAGTTTATGTGATGATGATGATAGTGTTGTTCTAAACCGTGATGACAATATTGAATTAACCTCATAGTTGATGAAATAATGGTGATTTCAATTTGTGTTTGAGATGACTGTTTTAATGGAGTATCATATACCAACGATGAGAGAAAATAAATATTGTAAATTTGTGAAGTGGAGATTATTTTGTCATCATATAGGTAGGGCCTGACAAGCCTAGTGATTATGGGGAAGTACAACTGAATGAGCCTGATTGTGGCGGTCTGCTGTTGAGCTTTAAGGCAAGATTGTTAGACCTTGGAGGTATTCGGGTGGGGAATTCCTAGGTGACTTGGAGGTAGCACTCCAAATGTTGGGAGCTACCACGCAACACACGTTTACCTCGATTGTCACGTATGTGTCTCGGGTTGAGTTGAGGGGATCTATGAGGACAGAGCCAATTTGAATTGTCTGTCCACCGGGATGGTGGCATAGTATCTAGCCTCCTAACCAAGTACTTCAGAGTTAGAATGGTACCATATTGTGAAGTAGAGTCTAAGCTCATGCATAGCATTGCATTTTCTTGTGATTGTTTTGTTGTGATTAATATGTATTATGTGTGATAATAATTTATGCGATGATTTGATGTTACAGTGAAGTGTATTGATTTTCTTTGATTTTGAATATATAATGTGATGTTTTTCCTTGAAGAATGTTTGTGTAATGATATGGTTTATTGATGATTAATTACGTGTTCATCTTATTTATATTATACTATCAACATGATTTCAAAACTCACCTCCTTCGTTGTTTGTGTTTGACTGGTTTGGCCATGCGTTTGCGAAATCGCAGTTATTACAGGTTAATGAGTCTCAAAGTTCAAGTTTGGGAGGAATCCCGCTCTGATAGGTGATACCGGGAATTAAGAGTTGTAATGTGTATTTTACTTATGTTATTATAAATGACTTTTTATATGAAAACTTAGTACGAGTAAGTCTTGGGAATTAAATCAAGAAATTCTAGTTAAATCAACTTCATTGATATTGTACTATTTTAATTGAGGAACAAAGTTGAATTGTTACATGTGTATTTAGAGAAACATGATATCCTAAATTAGATATTAAAGTTTTTATTATCTTTAATAGATTTTCTTTATCCGGTGCAAGTTTTCTTCAAATAATTTAGTATATATTATTATAAATGTTATTTTGGGATTTTGGGTGTCACATTTGATATAACTGATAATTTTTCATGCTACCTTAAAATTATCTAAACTATTAGTGTTAAAAACATTTTTGTTTTTTTTTTTTTCCTTAAAACCAAATAAAAATAGTAATAATAATAAAACCTAGGATGGTATACTATGTATATATATATATATAGATAAGCGAATAGTTGTTACCAATAGCCGCCTTCCAATACCAAACCACATCTGGTATGCCTTTCTTCCTCTCCTTTACTTGTTTAGGCAATCGAGAATTCATAATAATAATTAAACTAGTACCCTTCCTATTCAGAATTAATCCAAAACTTAGTGATACATTTAGCTAGGCTAGTAGGCGTATTAGCTAACCTTATAGGCTTACATATGTATATACATAGCTGAAAACAAACTCTGCTACACTAATCCGTCATGCTGAACTTTTTGTTATGCATTTTAATTTAAATCCATCCCTACATATTAACAAATCAACCACAATCAAATAATTACATCTTAATTAAGTCTATTACACACGGATAGTTGTTCTCGCTCGTGATTTTTTCGGCTACTACTATCGAATTAAAGAATCAAGCATATATTACTTTTTTTACAGGATCTTGATTTCGTTTGGTTAGTCTCTCATTATTTTTAAATTATTGTCAAAACCTACCTTTTGTGTCACTATTAGTTGAGCTCTCTTTCGATGATTTAGTTACCGTTCTTTCCATTTTTTTTTGTTGATAATTGAGGTTCATGATTAAAATAAAATACTAACTATATTTTATTTATTAATTATATTATGTTTGAATGTCAATTATTTATAGAATAAATAATATTAATAAGAATAGTGTTTTCAACATAATTAGTAAAATTGGTTTGCAAAGGTATCATAGCATAAAATGGTCCAAATAAATACTACTTTCTTGCTGATTATATTGCACAAAATGGTCCAAATACCAATTATTTCTTGTTGACTTCTAAAACAAAGAACTTGCACATATCACTTTATTTAATTTAACTTATTTATTTTTTTACATGTTTATTTTGTTATTTCATAGTTCATGTTATCAGTATTCCTTAATACTACATACAATATTATTATTAGCATACTTGTTTTAGCATATTACATTGAGTTTAAATAAATAGAGTTAAATTAATGT
>NC_021167.2:14482001-14498386 GCF_000331145.2 Cicer arietinum | reverse complement strand
TCTCCAAAATATTATTAACTTTGGCTAAAAAGCCTCCGAGCCAAAATCCAAAATACACAAAAATACATAAAGCACACTTTAAAATTACGGGTCTGACATCTAACAATCTTGCCTTAAGGCTCGACAGCACACCGCCACGATCAGACTCATTCAGTTGTACTTCCCCGAAATCACTAGGCTTGTCAGGCCCAACCTATATGATGACAAAATAATCTCCACTTCACAAATTCTCAATATTTATTTTCTCCCCTCGTTGGCCTATGGTACTCCATTAAGACCTTCATCTCAAACACAAATTAGAATCACAATATTCTCATCACAATTTATAACATCACTATCATTAATCACATGTCATCACATATACTCATCACAATCTTATAATATCAATCTCATCAATCATACATCATCACGTAGACTTATCACAAATTTATAACATCATTATTGTTAATTATTCATTACCATAATCACATAAAACTTATCAAAGTGCATCCACCTTTTATTATAACATCGCCTAAACATGTCTAATCAAACATATACATAAAATTCATTCGACATCCAATATCACAATAATATCAAATATCACACATTTAACGATAATAAATCGAATATCGCAATAATATCAAATATCACACATTTAACGATAATAAATCAAATATCACAATAATATCAAATGCCCAACATTTAACGAAATTAAATCAAATATCACAATAATATTAAATACCACACTTTAACGAATCAACCAACACCTTATAAGTATTTCTATTCCATATTTTAATCTCACAATTTCCATATTTTCACATTAATTAATTTATCCCTCAAAGGGCTTACGTAGCGAGCCCCAGATGAATTGTTGGGAAATACGGTTTCCCCGTTCATTTCACAATATATTACACTCATGAATTCAAACGCTCTCTCACCCCTTACCTTATTTTGACGCTTTCACCTATGAATATGATTCCACGACCAAACAGTCTTTGTTCTTTGACTCTTTGTCCTTCAATCGATCTAACTCGACAGTTTATGTGTAAACGTCAAAAATAAATTATGAGGAGATATTCTAAAAAACTAAATTTAAAAATCGGTCAAAGAAAATTACAATAAATCAGAAAACCAATCCGTGGATAATATAGCCACTTTTCACACGGTCGTTTTGGCATTGGTTTCACTCAAATCGGACTTACGGTGAAGAAGAACGGTTCAAACTAAGTAATTTAACATGCGGAGAAGTCGGGGATTTTAGAGAGAAATTTGGATCGTTAAAAATCTGAGGAAGTATGTTTATTTCACTACTTAAATGAATAAAATGACATACTGAAATTCAGACGAGAACGGAGAAACTTTTCATGAACAATTATCGATCGTCAGTGTCAAACTATAGGTGGTTGTAGTGTTTCTCTTTGGTTTTACGGCTGCTGCAGCTCCTTTCTTACTTTTCTTAACATAAATGGGTCAAGTTCATTTGTCCCTTATTTAATATATGTTTTACTATTATTATTTTTATCTTTATAAAACAAAATTAATTGTTACTTAATCTCATTTTTCTAATACTCTTCCAAACATCATTAAATTTTCAAAACATTACTAATATTTCATAATTAATATATGCTAAATTAGAATAATTAAAATAATCAATATAAAAAAAACATATTACTAATAATTAAAACTCTCACATTCAAAATAATATCTATAATTATACTTATTTCTCAAAATACTCACATGATAATAATACCATCATATTAGATAATAGTCAAAATTATAAAATAAATAAAAATTACACCAACACTCTATATTAATTACTAAATCATAATAAATATATATAAAATCATAGTGTCATAAAAAGGTATATAAAAATAAAAGAAATCAAACACAATATCAATTCTATCTCAAGATATTATTTATAAAAAAAAATAACTAAAAATAGAAAGTAGTTATAAATAATTGAAATATAACTACGTGCATACTTAATATCAGTCAAACGCACACAAAAATATTACATTAATTGGGTACACGTATATACACATAAAATCGCATAAAATATTTTTCTTTAAACTATATATTACACTAAAATACTATTATTTTCCAAAAAAAAAAATAGATCAAAGAGTAAAATATAATATTTATTATTTATATCGTTCATGTAATCTAATATTTATAAAACTAGCACATCATAGAAATCATGCCTATAAGGAAAATTAATTATAAAACTAATCAATATATATTATAAAATAGTTTTAACACCAAATTAATTATCTAAATTCCTATTTAATTAATAAAATAGTTTATTATAAAATTTGGGGTGTTACAATACTGGGAATTAAGAGTTGTAATGTGTATTTTACTTATGTTATTATAAATAACTTTTTATATGAAAACTTAGTACGAGTAAGTCTTGGGAATTAAATCAAGAAATTATAGTTAAATCAAGTTCATTGATATTGTACTATTTTAATTGACGAACAAAGTTGAATTGTTACATGTGTATTTAGAGAAACGTGATATCCTAAATTAGATATTAAAGTTTTTATTCTCTTTAACAGATTTTCTTTATCCGCTGCAAGTTTTCTTCAAATAATTTAGTATATATTATTATAAATGTTATTTTGGGGTTTAGAGTGTCACACAAGTCACCTAGGAATTCCTCACCCGAATACCTCCAAGGTTTAAAAATCTTTCCTTAAGGCTCAACATCAGACCGCCACGATTAGGCTCATTCAGTTTTACTTCTCCAGAATCACTAGGCTTGTCAGACCCTACCTACATGATGACAAAATAATCTTCACTTCACAAATTTTCAATAATTATTTTCTCCTCTCGTTAGCTTAGACTACTCTGTTAAGAGCATCATATTTATGAATCGTCTCTATTTCATCAATTATGTGATACTTAAATATTCTCATGACAATTTTATAACATCATTGTCATCAAGCAAAAATTATCATTATCATCACATAAACATATATCATACCATGCATTCTTTTTTTTTTATTATCACATCATATAAATTCGTCTAATCAAACATATGCACATAATTTCATTCGACATCCAACAATAATGGCAAATATCAACTACCACACAATTATCGAAAATTAAATCAATCAACACCTTAAAAACATTTCTATTTCACATATTAATATCACAATTCTCATATTTCACTTTAATCCATTTATCTCTCAAATGGCTATTGGCGTACTTAGCGAGCCCTGAATGAATCGTTGGGAAATACGGTTTTCCCGTTCATCTCACAATATATCATACTCGTGAATTTAAACGCTCTCTCACCCCTGACCTTATTTCTATGCTTTCACACATGAATACAATTCCACGAGCAACCAACATTTTTCCTTTTACTATTTATCCTTCAATCGATCTAACTCGACAGTTTATGGGTAAACGTCAAAAATAAATTATGAGAAGACACTCTAAAAACTAAATTTTGAAATTCGGTCAAGGAAACTTACCATATATTAGAAAACCAACTAATGGATAATATAGCCCCTTTTCGCACAATCGTTTTGGCATTGGTTTCACTCAAATCGTACTTACGGTGAATAAGAACAATGCAAAATAGTGAATTTCACAAACGGAGAAATATGATATTTTACAGAGAAATTGGAATAGTTAAAAATTTGGGAAAGTGGGTTTAATTGACTTGCTACATAAGTGAAACAACATACTGAAATTTGGACAAAAAAAGAGAAAATTTTCTGGACAGTGATCGACAATCGTTATCAATTTTTTCTTCTTATCATGCGAACTTGCGGTGCGCTTTACATTTCAATTTTGTTATTGTAGATTTTCTTTCCTAGGTTAGGTTATATTTGATTTTTTTAATATATTAGTTGTTATTAACCTAACTCTTTGAACTCATTTTATTTTATTTTTTTTACAAGACCAATTAATTACACACTTATTTTGATTTATTTATTTGCCACTAAAATAATATCTTTCAAAATATCAAATTAAAAGATTATTATACTATGAAAATAGTTAAAATGATAATAAAAGAATATAACATCAAATATTTTATATAAGTCTCACTAAATCAATTAAATACGTATAAAATATACACAACTTAACAAGTACACATATAAAGAAAATTAAGCACAATATTATTAATATTTCAAAACTAATAATTTATCCAAAAAAAATTAATTAAAGCAATTACTATATTTAGTAATATATGCATTTTAAGGCATCTTAACATCAAAAATATGTTTTAACACTTTTATAATAAAAATAGATACTCTAAAATATTCAAAATAGTTATTTATAATAGTATTAATTAAAGTAATAAATAGTTAGAAGTAATTAAAATATAATTATGTACACATATTTGTCATTTATGTCATTTAGTTAAATGCATATAAAAATATCATTTTCATTACCTGCGCGTGTATACACGTAAAATCATCTAAAATCTTACTTTTTAAAATATTTGCACTAAAATACAATTATTTTTAGAAATATATGTAAAATAAAATATTTGTTATTTACATTACTCATTTAGTCCAAGATGTACAAGGTTAACATATCATATAAACCACATGTATAAAGAAAATTGATCAATATATATTCTAAAATAACTTTAACACCAAATTAATTATTCAAAATTCTATTTCACTAATAAAATAATTTATTATAAAATTTGGGGTGTTACATTTACTACTTGGAGCTAAGTACATATTTTTAAATTATTCTGCTATTTTCTTTCTAACTTTCATTGTGAACATTCTCAAACATTGACAAAATAACCAAGAAGTTGTTATTGATCAAAGTTCACAAACTGATTTTATTCCTTTCCCTCTTCTTTTGTTTTTTTTTTTTATTATTTTTTAAATTTTCTTTTTGAGAATCACAACCCCAAACTTAAAAAGTTGTTATCCCATGAGTAACCCCAAACTTAGAACTTTACCAAGATAAGATAAAAAATTTGCTACCTAACTCCAAGTACGATGATTTAACTAAAGTCAATTATTTTCCTTGTAATGTGGCTTGTAACTGAAAGAAAATGGCAAGGCTCAAAGGCGCTAGCAAAGGATAAAAATTTGCATAGGATAGTTAGAAATGCTCAAACGACCAAACAAAATTGCATCAATGTATGCATAAATCACAAGTGATGCAACCTAAAATTATGGCAAGTTCTAAAGAGATAACACATGTCTGGATAATCACACAACAAATAATTAAAGTGTTTAGACTCAAAAGCTCACATCTAGGATAATAAGAGAGAGTATGAACTTGCAAAATGAGGCCAAACATGTCACTACAATTTTTTTTTTAAAGATTGTTTAGACTTCCACAACCAATGAGTAATCAACAATTTATGCATAAATGAAACTCATCAAATTGAACAATGAACATGATCAGAGAAACAAATTCACGTTGTTAAATTTTTTTCATCATAGTGTATGTTTACACACAATTATATGAAACAAATTCAAATAACAAAAATAAGATTGCAAAAATAAAACTTACCTCTACCTATGTGTTTCCTCCCACGAAGTGCTTCTTTAATGTCATTAACTTGGCGCCTCAACCATTGTCAAATTGGCATATATGACAGAAAAAACATATAATCCTTTTTTTTTTGTAGCAATTCCATGCGGTTGGGAAATGAATGATGGTGCTTCCATGTCCTTTTCAATTGGACATTGATGAACAAGGTAGAGATTAAATCATGAACTTCATCAATCTTTTCATCTTCTTTTCCTTGTTCGTGTTTTGCTCTTGCTTATCTTCTTCTACCACAACAATAAAGTCATCTTTAATCCTCAACTTCTCTTCCATTTTCTCAAACTCAACCACTTGTTCAAATAACCTCTCCCATTAACTTTAAAATCTATCAATTGAAACCATATTATTCTTCACGAATTCAACCAAAACATGCTTGAGGTTAAAGTCCTTGTCATCTGATTCTTTGGATAGAATTTTAGAAGGTAGAATTTATTCCCAATTGATCTTTTTCATGTAACACTTGTCGTCTTCTGTTTTTATGACCAATAGATCTTCATCTTCTAGTGGTGGGACATAGTACTCAAAATAAATTTCATTCCTATGTCATTCTCCATAAAAGTCACACCTAAGAGGTCGCATCTGAGGATGATCTTTTAAATATATCTCTCAATATTTGTCCCTCAATTATGTGTAATTCATCATATATAAGACAAGTATCATACTCTTCCAATATTTGTAGTAGAATGTAATCATTACAATCTTCCATGCTCTATCGTGGATAATTATCTCAAACAAAGAAGAAACAAACCACTAGGACACAACACTAGCAACCTCAACAAATAAAAATAGAAAATAAAGAATAAAAAAAGGAGTTTTTCTCCTTAAAGTTACAAATAAAATAAAACAAAAATTTTATTGCAGACCAAACAATTCCAAATAAGTAAATAAATAAGAACTCAATACTGATATAGCAATCTCTCGCAACAGTGCCAAAAACTTGATAGCATTTCAACAAGTGTATTGAGTGATTGCAAGTAATAATAATATGGTAAGTCTGAGTGTCGAACTCAAGGATTGTGTTATACTATCAAATTATATTTAATTACTAAAATTGAATAAAAAGTATCTGAATAGATTGAAATATGTTTTGAAACTAACAAGAGTAATAATAGTATTGAACTATTATAATGAGAAAAATGTCAACGATGAGTTTCACTTTGAATCCAACCTTGATTTCTAATTTGATCCTAGTTACTAAATTCTTTTATTGAACCATTACTGAATTATCTTTATTATTCTTGTCTTATTGTCTTAGTGACATAACATTTAATTTCAAAGTAACTCCTAATTCTTAAGTGAATTTATTATTCAAATTTAGATTTACAGTACAAGAATCCTTTTATTAAACTATTGCCTCAACAAATTATTCAATTGGATTCAGAACCTGCATCTATCCCTAGACTACAATATCGTGAATATCTCATCTCAAGCATTCGTAAAGTCCACTTCCATTTCAAAATACAAACATAAAACAGTTTAAAAGTTGATAAAGGCAATAAAGCATTAAGCACATAGATGAGAGAAAAAAATCAATAAACTCATTCATATAACTAGTAACCAAATCAGAAAAATAAGGGTTTCATCTTGTTTCACTCAGTTCTAAAAAATAAGGTTTAGTTATTCATGACAAAGATACAAAAGATAGAGATTAAAGAAAAATTATAAGAAAGATTCATGAATGCTTCAATTGTGTTAGAACCATCCGTCTATGAGTTTCTCTGCTAGGACACAAATCTCCAAACTTCAAAATAGCCAAAAACTTACATAGAAAGTGAGAAAACGCATTCTTATGCATTATGCATCGTGTCATACGCCTTAAGCACAAGCATTTGCGCTCTAGGCGCATCTGGGCATAGACATGATGTGATAATATTGTACAAATTCTCCCCATGCACAATCATTTGCGCTTTAGACGTACAACATATGATGTATGACGCTTCTTGCATGTTTCTCCTCTTTTGAGTTTGAATTTGGTTCTTGTGTCTTCATAAAAGTAGTAGATATCGAACCTAGCTTTCATTTGCACTTTGTTGGACTCTAATTGGCATCTACAACTCTAGTTATGGCTAAAATACTCCACATAGTTCATGTTGACTTTTCACCAAAATTCAGCATTGCACTATAACAACGAAACAACACAAAACTATGAAAAGTCTCTACTTAATCAAGAAAATAAGAACATAAATATTTCATTAAAGTCAAGAACAAAAACAAAAAACTATATCAAATAAATTCCTAAATTATGTAATGATTAAAGCTAAATAACACTAAAAACAACGAAAAATATGCATATGATGCAGAGTTATCAGTTTGTCGATAATTAACTTCTAAACAAGATGATAATTATTATAACTAAAATAACTATAACATTAACATAAAAATGAGAGCAATTATAACTCAAATAACTATAGTTTATTTCACAATTCAAATTTTTAACATATTTTTTTAAATTAGTCATTAAAGAATATTTTGGAACATACAATTCGTACACTAAACAAATGTTTACTTTTAATCCATTAGTTAAAATTGTTATATATTTATATCTTCTTAATAAAATTGAAAATTGTGACACCCTAAACCCCAAAATAATATATATAATATTCCGATTAAATTTGCAGCGGATGAATAAAAATCTATTTCCAATAAAATAAAAACTTTTATTTTAATTTAGGATATCCCGTTTCTAAAAAATAAAATAGAACACTTTAAACTTATTTTTTCCATTAAAATAGTGCAATCTCGATAAGCTTGATTTAAGTATAATTACTTGATTTAATTCTAAAGAATAACTAGTACTTCTAAGGTTTTCATACAAAAATGTGTTTCAAATTAAATAAGTAAAATACAAATTAAAATCATTATTCTCGATATCACCTATCAGAGCGGAGTTCCTCCCAAACTTGAACTTCAAGACTCATTAACCTGTAATAATTGCGATTTCGCAAACGCAGGGCCAAGCCAATCAAACATAAACAACGAAGGAGGTGAGTTTCAAAATCATATTGTTAGTATAATACAAGTAAGAAGAACATGCAGAAAAATAATCATAAGAGAATTGTATTATTACACAAACATTGCTCAAGAAAATTATCACATCAGAAAGTCAAAATCACTCAAGGAAAATCAATACCTTTCACTATTACATCAAATCATCTAAGATAAATTATAATCACATGCGATACACATTAATCACAACAAAACAATCACAAGAAAAATGCAATGATAAGCATGAGCTTAGACTCTACTTCACAATGTGGTACCATTCTAACTGTGAAGTACTTGGTTAGGAGACTTGATACTATGCCACCATCCCGGTGGACGGACAATTCAAATTGGCCATGTCCTCATAGATCCTCTCAACTCAACCCGAGACACATATACGTGACAGTCGAGGTAAATGTGTGTTGCGTGGTAGCTAGCTCCCAATATTTAGAGTGCTACCTCCAAGTCACCTAGGAACTCCTCACCCGAATACCTCCAAGGTCTAACAATCTTGCCTTAAGGCTCAACAGCAGACCGCCACGATTAGGCTCATTCAATTGTACTTCCCTAGAATCACTAGGCTTGTCAGGACCTACCTATATGATAACAAAATAATCTTCAATTCACAAATTCTCAATATTTATTTTCTCCCTTCGTTAGCTTAGACTACTCCGTTAAGAGCATCATCTTTATAAATCATCACTATTTCATCATATATGGGGTACTTCAGTATTCTCATCACAATTTTATAACATCATTAATCATACATAATCATAATCATCATATAAACTCAACACAATTTTATAACAACACTAATCATACATAATCATAATAATCATATAAACTCATCACAATTTTATATCATCACTATCATCGGTCAAAAATCATCATTATCATCCTGCATACATATATCATATCATGCATCCATATTTTATTATCACATCAAATAAATTTGTCTAATCAAACATATGCATCAAATTCATTTGAAATCAAATATGACAATAATATCAAATACCACACATTTAACAAAATTAAATTAATCAACACCTTATAAATATTTCTATTACATATTTTAATCTCACAATTTCTATATTTTTGCTTTAATCAATTTATCATTCAAAGGGCTACTGCTGTACGTATCGCGCCCTAGTTGAATCGTTGAGAAATACGGTTTTCCCATTCATCTCACAATTTATTATACTCATGAATTCAAACATTCTCTCACCCCTTACCTTATTTTGATGCTTTCATACAAGAGTACGATTCCAAAAGTAAACAATCTTTTTTCTTTGACTTTTTGCCCTTCAATCGATCTAATCAACAATTTGGTCAAGGAAAATTACAATAAATCAGAAAATCAATCAGTGGATAATATAGCCACTTTTCACACGATCATTTTGGCATTGGTTTCACTCAAATCGGACATACGATGAAGAAGAACGGTGAAAAATAACGAATTATGTAAACGAATAAGTCGGATATTTTAGGGAGAAATTGAGGTTGTTAAAAATATGAAAAATTGAGTTTAATTGATTAGCTAAATTAGTAAAACAACATAATGAAATTTGGACGAAAACGGAGAAAGTTTTCTGAGATAGATATCGATAACTGGTAAAAATAATTTACACAAAATAATTTACACAATCTCCTTAATAAACCATTTTTAATATTTCAAAATAAATATTCTATACAATAAAGTAATTAAAGAAATTGATCTTTTAAAATAATTTAATAAAAAAAAACTGATATTCGGAATAATAACTATAATTTTACTTATTCTGTAAAAATATTCACATTAAAATAATGTCATAATAGTAAAAATTATAATAAATATATAAAAAAAATCACAATGAGTATATAAAAATAACAGGAATCAAACACAATATTACTAATATCCCAAGATAATTAATTACAAAATAAATAACTAAAAAAATTGGAAATAATTGTAAATAATTAAAATATAACTATGTGCATCATTAGTATCCACCAAATGTACATAAAAATATCACATCAATTATGAGCGCACATATACACGTAAAATCGCCTAAAATCTTATGCATTAAGATTTGTACACTAAAATACTATTACTTCACATCAATTATGAGCGCACATATACACGTAAAATCGCCTAAAATCTTATGCATTAAGATTTGTACACTAAAATACTATTACTTTTGGAAAAATATATAAAATAATAAAATATAATATTTATTATTTATATCCCTCATTTAGTCAAATATGTATAAGAGTAACACATCATAGAAAATATACATATAAAGAAAATTAATCCTAAAATTAATCAACATTTATTCTAAAATGATTTTAACACCAAATTAATTATTTAAAATCTTATTTCATTAATAAAATAGTTTATTATAAAATTTGCAGTGTCGCAAAAATAATTATAATATACTAATTACAATTTATTATAATCGTCAAGCACGAGACAATTTTTCAATAATGAATTAGTAAAAATTAAGTTTTTTTTTTTTAATATTGTCAATGTAAAAATGAAATCAATTAATATAGACCAGACAAAATGTCACATATGAGACTAAAAAACATAAATAAGACAAATTTTGACTAATTAAAATTTGAAAATAATAATCTATCACGAGACGAGTTGTTCTCGATAAGTTTTGACTAATTAAAAAAATACAATATTCAATTTAATAAAACATTAGTTCTCTTTGACTTTACTTTGTTGAATATCCTCACTCAATAAATATTTATACCATTAATGGAAAAATATATTTAGTCATTAATTTGTTTGACTAAATATTTAGTTAAAAATTTATCTATTAAAAAATCATAAATATTAATTATATTTATAATGTTTAACAATATATGTTTTACAGTTAAAAAAATTTAATTTTTAGTTTGTGTTAAAATAATAGATAAGTTTATCACAGTTTATTTAATGTAAAAATTATATTTTTATAATGATTCAAACCCAAGATATGATTTATAACCAAACCATATCAGTATTTACAAATAGGGATGGGAATAGGCTAGGTCGTGCAACAAGGGACTATGGCATGGCCTATTTATGGTTTGGCCTATTTAATAAAAAGGCTAGGCTCAGGATATTTTTAAAGCTTATTTATTTAAATAGCTCAAGCTCAGGCTTATAAAAAAGCCTATTGTGCCTGACAGACCGGCTTATATATATTTTATTATTTATTAAATGTTATTTTGTATTATTATATTATTAATAATATTTCCTATTTTAAATTCTATCAATTAGGCAATCACTCAGTAGTCATTTCATATTCGGTAACCGTTCCATATTTGGTATTTGTTCCATATTCGGTAATCATTCAATTAGTCAATCACTCAATAGTCTTTCCATATTTGTTTGAGGTAATAATAGGTGCATTTGTTTCAAAAAAAAAATCTATTCTTTGAAATCAAAAATTATATTTTAGGGTTTAAAGGATGTTTGTTTCAGATTTTTTTAAAAATTATTTTGTTAGAAAAATTACTTTTTGTTTAATATATATAGATATGTACATTGATATTGGTATGTGGAGAGCATCATGTGGTATGAGTAAAATATTTAAATATTTTAATGTGAATAAGGCTTTTAAATAGGCTTTCAGGCCATGCCAGACTTTTAAAATGGCCAGGTCAGGCCGGAAAAAAAAAAAAAAAAAAAAAAAAAAAAAAAAAAAAAAAAAAAAAAAAAAAAAAAAAAAAAAAAAAAAAAAAAAAAAAAAAAAAAAAAAAAAAAAAAAAAAAAAAAAAAAAAAACCAATGATAGGTCGTAGGCCAAGCTTAGGCCTGAACAATTAATCGTAGGTCAGGCTCAGGCCTTTCAAAGCCTGGTCTGGTCTGGCCTATTTCCACCCCTATTTACAAGATTACTTAGGCTTTGGATAAGTTTTATATTGGTTAATAGTTATTATCAACATATTTGAATATCTTAATTTGATTCACTTGATAGGAAGATTCAAATAGCATGACTTTTACTTACTATTTTAACAAATGGTTATTAATTGTTTATACTGATAAAATGTTACCTTAAATAATTTATTTTTTTTACATATTTGTATCCTTTCCAAAAATTATTCTATAAATATAAGATTTTCTTTGATCAATTATTTGAATTTTCATATATTAAAGATTATTCACTTTCAAAGAAAAGATTAATTGAAGGCGCAATGTCTTTATTTATCCAAAAATTTCTTTTGATATGTGTATTGACGTTGTTGTTCATGCACAATGTTCTTGGAAATCATGTGAGTATTGTTAACGGATTGAAATCTCGTACGGACTTAGAAGTGCATTGCAAATCTCATGATGATGATCTTGGAGTTCATGTTCTTAAGTTTAACACGTCGTTTGGTTTTTCTTTTAAAGATACCTTTTTTGGCCAAACACTATTCTTTTGTTCCTTCAAGTGGAGCACTGAATTTAAATGGTTTGACATATACATGGCAGGAGATCCATGTAAAACTTGCAATTGGATTATATTTGAAACAGGACCATGTAGGAACGATAACGTAGGTACTTGCTATCCGTGGAATAAATAATTGATAATGTGTTACACATTGGTTTATCTTCATAAATAATGCACTTGAAAGTATTGCGTGTAACACCTCAAATTTTATAATAAACTACATTATAAATGTTGATCAATAATGTACTTGAGGGTATTGAGTGTTACAAATTACTTTAGAATATATGTTGATCAATTTTATGATTAACTTTCTTTGTACGTTTCTTTTCTATGATATGCTAATTTTTTACATATTTGAATAAATGAGAAATATGAAAAACAAATATTATATTTTTTATTTTATATATTTTTCTAACAACAATAGTATTTTAGTGTAATATTTTAAAGAATAAGATTTTAGGCAATTTTTCGTCTACGTGTGCATTCGTAATTAATGTGATATTTTCTCATGCGTTTGACTAATGTTAAATATTCACTTAATTATATTTAATTATTTATAAATATATCTTATTTTAATTATTTATTTTATAAATAATTATTACGTGATATTAGTAATATTGATATTGACTTTCTTTATTTTTATATATTTTCTATGGCATGATGATTTTATGCATATTTATTGTCATTTAGTAATTAATATTAAATTTTTTATGTAATATTTATTTATTTTATCGTTTTGACTATTCTATAAATATAGTAGTATTTTTATGTAATAACTTTGTAAAATAGTATAGTAATGATTGTAGTTATTCTTTTGAATATGAGAGTTTTGGTTATTAGTGTATTTTAAAAGATTAATTACTTTAATTAATTTATTTTATAAAATAATAGTTTTGAAATATTAGCAATATTTTAATAATGAAATTGTATTAAAAAAAAGTATAAAAGAAATTAGTTTTGGTAATTATTGGTTTTATTTTTTTCAAAAAAATAAAATAAAAGAAAGGTACAAATGTGTTTTATGGATTAAGCTATATACAAAAGTAAAAGGTAATTAAATAATAATAATAATAATAATATAATACTAATAAATTATAAAAAATTATTTAATAAATGAAATAATATTTTAAATAATTAATTTTGTGTTTATATTATTTTAGAATATATCTAGTTCAATTTTATGATTAATTTTCTTTGTACGTTTCTTTTCTATGATTTGCTTATTTCATATATATTTGAATAAATGAGTAATCTGAAAAACAAATATTATACTTTTTATTTTATATATTTTTATTACAATAATACTATTTTAGTGTAATATTTTCAAGAATAAGATTTTAGGCAATTTTTTATCTACGTTTACATTCATAATTAATGTAATATTTTCTCATGCGCTTGACTAATGTTAAACATTCACTTAATTATATTTAATTCTTTCTACATGTATCTTATTTTAATTATTTATGTTATAAATAGTTATCATGAGATACTAGTAATATTAATATTCACTTTCTTTATTTTTATATATTTTCTATGGCATGGTGATTTTATGCATATTTATTGTCATTTAGTAATTAATATTAAATTGTTGATTTGGTATTTTTTATTCTATCATTTTGACTATTCTATAAAGATAGTAGTATTTTTATATGATTACTTTGTAAAATAGTGTAGTAGTTATTGTAGTTATTATTTTGAATATGAGAGTTTTGGTTATTAGTGTATTTTATAAGATTAATTACTTTATTAATTTATTTTATAAAATAATAGTTATGAAATATTTGCAATAATTTAGAAATGAAATTGTATTAAAAAAAGTATAAAAGAAATTAGTTTTGATAATTATTGGTTTTATTTCTTTCAAAAATATAAAATAAAAGAAAGTTGTAAATGTGTTTTATGGATTAAGCTATATACAAGAGTAAAAGGTAATAATAATAATAATAATAATAATAATAATAATAATAATAATAATAATAATATTAATAATAACAACAATAATATTAATAATAATAATAATTATTATTATTATAATTTATAATAAACTATTTATAAATGAATTATTATTGTAATTATAATTCATTTTGTGTTTATATTATTTTAGAATATATGTTGTATAATTTTATAATTAAATTTTCTTCATATGTTTCTTTTTTATGATGTGATAATTTTATATATATCTGAATAGATGAGTAACATGAAATACAAATATTATATTTTTTATTTTTTATATTTTTCTAAGAATAATAGTATTTTCGTGTAATATTTTAAAGAATAAGATTTTAGACGATTTTTCGTCTACATGTGCTTTCCTAATTAATGTAATACTATCTCATGCGTTTGACTAATGTTAAATATTCACTTAATTATATTTAACTATTAATAAATATATCTTATTAAAAATATTTATTTTATAAATAATTATTATGAGATATTAGTAATATTGATATTGACTTTCTTTATTTTTATATATTTTCTTTGGCATCGTGATTTTATGCATATTTATTGTCATTTAGTAATTAATATTAAATTGTTGATGTGATATTTATTTATTTTATCGTTTTGATTATTATAAAGATAGTAGTATTTTTATGTGATTACTTTGTAAAATAGTATAGTTATGATTGTAGTTATTATTTTGAATATGAGAGTTTTGGTTATTAGTGTATTTTAAATGATTAATTACTTTAATTAATTTGTTTTATAAAATAATAGTTTTGAAATATTTACAATATTTTAGTAATGAAATTGTATTAAAAAAAAGTATAAAAGAAATTAGTTTTGATAATTATTGGTTTTATTTCTTTCAAAAAACTAAAATAAAAGAAAGGTGTAAATGTGTTTTATGGATTAAACTATATACAAGAGTAAAAGGTAAATAAATAATAATAATAATAATAATAATAAAATTAATAATTTATAATAAACTCTTTTATAAATGAAATAATATTTTAAATAATTAATTTTGTGTTTATATTATTTTAGAATATATATTGATTAATTTTATGATTAATTTTTTTCGTATGTTTCGTTTCTATGATGTACTAATTTTATACATATTTGAATAAATGAGTAATAGGAAAAAAAAAAGTTATATTTCTTTTTTATTTTTTATATTTTTCTAACAATAATAGTATTTTAGTGTAATATTTTAAAGAATAAGATTTTAGGCAATTTTTCATCTACGTGTGCGTTTGTAATTGATGTAATATTTTTTCATGCATTTGACTAATGTTAATTATGTACTTAATTATAGTTAATTATTTCTAAATATATCTTATTTTAATTCCCTTGACTACTTCTTTACTGCCACAACTCATAACCAGTCAAGGGACAAGGCTGTGAGCTCTCAGAATAAGAGTTCCAGTGTGAATGATCAGCCTAAAGGCTCGGTTCCTAGCACAAGGATTGGGGATAACAAGAAGCAGATGAAACTCCTCAAATTAATTAGGAAAGACCAGAAGAAAATTCTTCAGCGCTTCACTCA
>NC_021167.2:14479922-14481400 GCF_000331145.2 Cicer arietinum | reverse complement strand
TAGTAATTATTTTGAATATGAGAGTTTTAGTTATTAGTGTATTTTAAAAGATTAATTTCTTTAATTAGTTTATTTTATAAAGTAATAGTTTTGAAATATTAGCAATATTTAATAATGAAATTGTATTAAAAAAAGTATAAAAGAAATTAGTTTTGGTAATTATTCGTTTTATTTTTTTTTTCAAAAAATTAAAATAAAAGAAAGGTGTATATGTGTTTTATGGATTAAGTCATATACAAGAGTAAAAGATAATTTAATAATAATAATAATAATAATAATAATAATAATAATAATAATAATAATAATAATAATAATAATAATAATAATAATAATAATAATAATAATAATAATAATGAACAAAAAAACATAACAAAAAAGGGAAGACCCGTTTTTTCTCCATCTTCTCATAACCTATTTTTTCTCCATCTTCTCTCTTCAACCATGACCATTATCGTAGATGTCCTGCAAAATCGAAACCACATTTGTGATCCTTTTAATCTTCTCTTTGATTCTTAACCTGAATCGCTAGTTGAAATGCCTTATTCTTCTTTGTCAAAAATCACACATTCACCTTTTGATAAAGATTTCGGCCATCACTGTGACACCCTAAACCCCAAATAAAAAAAAAATTAATTTTCTTATTTTTTTAAAACAGTGAAATTCTTTAAATAAATAAATTAACAAACTTCCGAACATATATTTTTTTTATTAAGGTAAAGAGTATCATGTAATCATAAACATTTCACATAATCCAAAATTTCCATCAAACTTAACAACTCGAAATCATAACAATACTCAACAAAATCCTTTTGAAGTACACATACATAAGTTTAATATTAAGTGCAAATGTAGTCCCAACCCAAAGTCACTATCAGACCAGGAATTCCCAAAATAAAATACACTCAAAATAACGTGAACACAATGCAAATAACAAAAGTCTTCAAGATAGGATGACTTCTGCCTCTCTGTTGGTACTAGTCATCACCTACAGGTTACAACTCGTCTGCGTCCATCACAAATGTCAAACACAAACAACGAAGGGTGAATATTGAAATTATGTAATAGTATAAGATAAATGAGGAGAACACCCAATTAGTCAAATCAACACAAACAAGAGAAACACTCAAGATCATAATATCAAAGGTTAATCTAAATCAATCACAATAGAACAATCACAAGGATGAAATGCTATGCATGTCCTATACTCTATACTTCATCATCATTTGGTACCATTCTACTCTGAAGTACTTGGTTAGGAGGCCTGATACTATGCCACTACAAGAGTGGACTGACAATTCACTAATGGCCAAGTCCTCATAGATCTCCTCAATTCAACCCAAGACACATATATGCGACGATCGGGATACTCTTGTGTTGCACGGTGGCTCCCGGCCTTAGGGAATAACCCACTAATCCACTTAGGAATTCCCCACTAGATGTACCACCAAGGTTTATCAGCCTTACCTTACAGTTCGACT
>NC_021167.2:14476493-14479422 GCF_000331145.2 Cicer arietinum | reverse complement strand
TAATATCTGCATTTGCTTAACGATTGTTGTGAATGGAGTCTGTGTAAGCTCATGCCTTTCATTTGGTAAATTGTGTCGACCCGTGATAGGTGACACCTTGGTAAACTGTGCTGACCCGTGATAGGTGGTACGTTTACGATTTACGTTTTTGGTAAATTGTGTTGACCCGTGATAGGTGACACCTTGGTAAACTGTGCTGACCCGTGATAGGTGGTACGTTTACGATTTACGTTTTTGGTAAATTGTGTTGACCCGTGATAGGTGACACCTTGGTAAACTGTATTGACCCGTGATAGGTGGTACGTTTACGATTTACGTTTTTGGTAAATTGTGTTGACCCGTGATAGGTGACACCATGGTAACTGTACTGACCCGTGATAGGTGGTACATTTACGATTTACATTTTTGGTGGATTGTGCTGACCCGTGATAGGTGGCACCTCGGTAAACAGTACTGGTCTGTGATAGGCGGTACGTTTACGATTCCCGCTTTTTCTTTTAGTAAATCGTGTTGACCCGTGATAGGTGACACCATGGTAACTGTACTGACCCGTGATAGGTGGTACGTTTACGATTTACGTTTTTGGTAAATTGTGTTGACCCGTGATAGGTGACACCATGGTAACTGTACTGACCCGTGATAGGTGGTACGTTTACGATTTACGTTTTTGGTGAATTGTGCTGACCCGTGATAGGTGGCACCTCGGTAAATAGTATTGGTCTGTGATAGGCGGTACGTTTACGATTCACGCTTTTTCTTTTAGTAAATCGTGTTGACCCGTGATAGGTGACACCTCGGTAAACTGTACTGACCCGTGATAGGTGGTACGTTTATGATTTACGCATTTTAGTAAATCGTGCTGACCCGTGATAGGTGGCACCTCGGTAATTGGTACTTTGGCCTGCGATAGGCGGTACAATTATGATTTACGGCCCTTCGAGGAGGGTTTTGGTTTGGAATTCCGAGTCCATGCATTTTGGCATATACGCATTGCATTAGGGTGCTTGGCACGCGAGTCGTGTTTGATTCGAGTCTATGTTTGAGTGTTTTGAATTTTGATTTATCGTGGTAATCGCGTTGAAGGTGCTAAGTGTTATGTGTTAATTATTGTGTGTAAGTATGATGGTTTTCGAAATCCCATTTGCCGTGGTAATCGCGTAGGAATTGCTAAGTGTTAGGTTGTGGACTTGATTAGAAATGACTTGAGTTAATTCATAAATTTTTGGAAAAATGATCAGGGAAATCGATTTCCCAATCGATTGGATGGTAAACAGGGACTTGGCCAAATGGACAAAATCGATTAGCCAATCGATTTTGTAATCAGTTTTCGAAAATCATTTACGAAATCGATTGCCCAATCGATTGGGCCTTAAGTCAGGGACTCATCCATATTCGACCAAATCGATTTGGAAATCGATTGGCTTAAAACCTGGGGGCTCAGTACTCACTCAATCGATTGCCAAATCGATTGATTCAGCCCAGGATTCTATTTTCATTAAAAACCTTCACCCCAATCGATTTCCCAATCGATTGGCTCCGTGAAAATCCTCAGTTCGAGTTAGACGATTGATTACTCATTAACTTACCCATGTCTTGATTTGTTATGTGTTAATTAGGAGATTGAGAACCTCATTTTACTTTCATTTTAATTGGCAAGTATTGTATGAACCTTTCGCATATTGAAAATCCTGTTAAGGTGCATGCTTAGTTGAAAAGTTATTTTGAGCATTTAAAAACTTAATTTCTATGTGTTAACTGTTATTTTTTTGGTTGGTGACCCTTTACAATTATTGTGAAATTAGGGCTTTGCCCTCAAGATGAGAGTCAGGACGGTCCTACCGGTTCGTACCCTACGGACGGGAATGGAGATGGGAACGCTTGACTGCAGTTACGTTAGGAGGATCTCACGGGGCGCGTGGAGATCACTCAAGGTGTATAGCTTTTTGGTAGGATGATCAGATTAGGATGATGTATAGGGACTAGGTGTCCTTCTTTTTGGATTGGAGTATTTTTAGTTTGGAAAACTGTACTTATACTAATATTGTCAGTTTGACATCTTCTTTGAATGGGTTCCATGTACCATTTGTTGTTGTGTAAATACTTTGGAGTTATAATTGGAGAAACTTTTCCGCTGTTTGTAAATTATAATGACTCAATTATTTATCCAAAGGCATTTTCTTGTTTATTTCTCTGTTTCAGTTTAATTTCTTTTTTTTTTTTAAAAAAATACACCCTCGCTTTGAAAAACGGGGCATTACATTGTGGTATCAGAGCCTTGGTTTGGTTTTCTTTGGGGGCTGTGGAACCTTGGTTATAGATTGTAGGTCGACCTATAAGTTGGGAGTTGTTATCTGATCATGTGTCGGTTTAAGAGTTAAATTTTGTTTATCATACATCGCATAAAATTTTATACTTTACTACATACGAGTCAAATATTAAATTCAATCTCACAAAAATTGGGGTTTTATTAGTCTACATTTATTTTCTTTTAAAATACAAGTAGTCACGATTATTTATTTCATGTCATTCAACTAACGGCCTAACTATAATTTGTGTGGGAAAAACCCTTACCTTTGCCGCTTTTCTTCCTAGTACAAAGCTCTAAGCCCCACCAAGTCGTTCACAAGGAAAATCAGTTATAAGCTTTTGATGCCGAAAAAGAGGAGGTGATGGTGATGGTGGCTAGGATTTTGGTTTTATTTATAAAAGGGTTTGTGAAATAGGGTTCGTAGTAGCGGCTAGGGTTCAGTATTCTTTTCGTAGTAGTGGGCCTAAATGAGGATTAGAAAGTAGACAATATTATTGTTGTTATTATTGTTGTTGTCGTTGTTGTTGTTGTTATTATTATTATTATTATTATTATTATTATTATTATTATTATTATTATTATTATTATTATTATTATTATTATTATTATTATTATTATTAT
>NC_021167.2:14458650-14475113 GCF_000331145.2 Cicer arietinum | reverse complement strand
TAAATTAAATATATATAAAATTATCAAACCATAAGAAACTCACACATATAAGGACAACTAATCATAAAATTAATCAATATATATTCTAAAATAATTTTAACACCAAATTAATTTCTTTAAAATTCTATTCAATTAATAAAATAGTTGATTATGAAATTTGGGATGTTACAATTCTACCCAACTTAGATAAATTTCGTCCTCGAAATTTGTAATGAAGAAAAAGCAAATCATTATTTAAATTACCACAATCAAGATTGAAGCTTAGTCTCTGAACTACACATATCACATTTAACATTCAATTATGGACGACCATACCATAGAGTCACTCACTATAATCTACAAATAAAACATATAGACTTAATTGATTATTACTTACTAGATTTAATTGGGGTGAAATGAAACATATTTCAAGTACATTGTTAGCTTCTACTAGATAATTATTCCTAATAACTTTATCAACTAATGTAATTCGAACAAGACAAATAATTATCACACGTATTTTAATATTGATAATTTCTAATTATTTTTAAATAGTAAATTTAGAGGATGTTACATGATGCTTGTCAATGAGTACCTGGACATATTTCCAAAGAAATTCCAGGATTGCCACCGGTAAGAGAAGTGGAATTTTTCATTGATTTGCACCTAGGAACCGGACCAATTTCGATTGCGCCGTATCAAATTTCACCATTGGAATTAAATGAGCTCAAAAGCCAAATTGAAAATTTGTTGGAGAAGAAATTCATTAGACCAAGTGTATCACCATGGGGCGCTCCAGTGTTGTTAGTTAAGAAGAAAGACGGAAGCTCGCGCTTATGTTTGGATTATAGACAACTTAATAAGGCAACTATTAAGAATCGTTATCCTTTGCCACACATTGGTGATTTGATGGATCAATTGAGAGGAGCCGTGGTATTTTTGAAGATTGACTTGAAGTCGGGTTACCATCAGATTTGGGTGAGGGAAGGAGATATTCAGAAAACTTCTTTCAGAACCCGTTATGGACATTATGAATATCTTGTTATGTCGTTTGGAGTTACCAATGCACCAATAATTTTTATGAACTACATGAACTGAATCTTTAGTCCATTCCTAGATAAATTTGTTGTGGTGTTCATTGATGATATATTAATTTATTCAAGGACTGAGGAAGAACATGGAGAACATTTGCGCCAAGTTCTTGAAATTTTACGCGAGAAGCAATTGTATGCCAATATGTCGATGTGTGAGTTTTGGCTAGAAGAAGTGAATTTCTTAGGACATGTGATAACCAAGGAAGGAATCGTTGTGGATCCGACAAAGATTGAGACATTTCTTGCCTGGAAACAGCCTCAGACTATCACTGACATACGAAGTTTTGTAGGACTAGCAGGGTACTACAGGAGGTTTATTAAAGGTTTTGCTAAGATTGTAGCTCTATTAACACAACTTACTAAAAAGGGTCAACCGTTCGCATGGACAGAGAAGTGAGAGGAAAATTTTCAGTTACTAAAGAAAAAGTTGACTACCTCACCAGTATTGGTATTACCGCAATCAGAAGAACCATATGAAGTTTACTGTGATCCGTCTCACCAAGGTTTGGGATGTTTTCGGATGCAACACAAGAAAGCTGTAGCTTACGCCTCAAGACAATTGAAGATTCATGAAAGAAACTATCCTACTCATGACTTGGAGCTTGCTGCTGTAGTTTTTGCATTGAAGATCTGGAGGCACTATTTATATGGATGCACGTTCACAATGTTCAGTGACCATAAAAGTTTGAAATATTTGTTTGATCAGAAGGAATTGAACATGCGTCAGAGACGATGGGTGGATACTCTCAAGGATTTTGATTTCACACTACATTACCACCCTGGGAAGGCCAATGTAGTGGCTGATGCATTAAGTAGAAGAAGTGTGTCAGTATCTTCAACAATGATGGCTAGACAACAAGAGTTGTGGGAAGCTTTTAGAGACCTACACTTGAACGTAGAGTTTGCACCAGGAATTTTGAAATTCGGAATGATTAAGATTTTGAGTGGACTACTTGAAGACATTGTGAATTCTCAAGATGACGTCTTGATTCAAGAGAAAAGGAACCTAATAATGCAAGGGAAGAAAACTGAATTTAAGATCTGACCAGATAACATTTTGTGATGTAATGGTAGGATTTGTGTACCAGAAATTACAGATATGAGGAAAACAATTTTAGAAGAGGCTCATATGAGTAAATTGAGTATTCATCCTGGAGCAACAAAGATGTATTAGGATTTGTGGCAGAATTATTGGTGGCCAGGAATGAAGAGACATGTAGCGGAGTATGTATCAACTTGTTTAACTTGTCAGAAAGCAAAAGTGGAACATCAGCGACCTGCTAGAATGTTGCAACCTTTAGATATACCTGAATGGAAGTGGGACATCATTTCCATGGATTTTGTAACTGGATTTCCGAAAACAAGGAGAAAGAATTATTCTATTTGGGTGATAGTGGATCGACTAACTAAATCCGCACACTTTTTACTCGTAAAGACCATCTATAAAGTAGATAAGCTAACTGAGATCTACATTGTTGAGATTGTGAGATTACATGGAGTACCGTCGAGTATCATATCAGACCGTGACCCGAAGTTCACGTCGCATTTTTGGGGAGCATTGCATGAAGCGTTGGGAACGAAACTAAGATTGAGTTCAGCTTACCATCCACAAACGGACGGACAGAATGAGAGGAAAAATCAGTCCTTGGAAGATCTATTGAGAGCATGTGTATTAGATGATAGAGGGAGTTGGGATGATGTACTTTCGTTGGTTGAGTTTACCTACAACAATAGTTTCCGTGCAAGTATTGGAATGGCACCATATGAGGCTTTATATAGGCGCAAGTGTCAAACGCCTTTGTGTTGGTATAAGGACGGTGAAAGTATGATTGTAGGACCAAAGATGGTACAACAGACTATAGATATGGTCAAGAAGATAAAAGAGAAAATCAGGATTTCACAAGATCATCAGAAGAGTTATGCGGACAAGCACCACAGACTTTTAGAATTCGAACAGGGTGACCATGTATTTCTAAGAGTCACGCCTACGAATGGAGTTGGTAGAGCCTTGAAATCGAAGAAATTGACTCTGAAATTCATTGGACCATATCAGATTTTTGCATGGATTGGATCTGCTGCATATCGGATTGCATTGCCTCCGATACTGTCCAATATCCACGACGTGTTTCATGTGTCGCAGTTAAGAAAATACCTTGCACATCTGTCCCATGTGATCAAACCAGACACAATTCAATTGAAGGATAACTTGTCATTCGAAGTATTACATGTAAGAATTGATGACATGAAGGTTAAGCGATTGAGGAACAAGGATGTTTTGTTGGTCAAGATGATTTGGAACCCAATTACTGGAGATGCGACTTGGGAACTAGAGAGCAAGATGAGGGAACAACACCTTGAGTTGTTTATCGACGCGTAGTTTCGAGGACGAAACCAATTTTAGGGGCGTAGTAATGTAAGTCCCATAGTTTTAAATTCTAATTTATGTATTTTGGTATTGAACTCTGAGGCTTTTTAGCCAAGTTATTGATATTTTGTGAGTTTAATGCCCAAAAATATATTTTTGATGCCCTGATTAAAATTATTCGATGATAAATAAATTAGATTAAGTACGGTGAATCTTTTGTCGAAGAATAATTTATTTATGTTACGAAGAATTTAATACCGGGCAGTTTTGTTAAAAATATCTCGGGTTGCTGAAAAAGTTATCCGTCAATCGAGTTGCGACGAGAGTATATATTTTTATCAAGGTAGATTGAGATGTGAGTAAAGTGATGTGTGTAAGTGTATTTAGATATTTATTGGTTTAGTTTTAATTATAATATATATTATAAGTAACATATATTATTATATATATATATATATATATATATGTTGGAAAAGGAAACATTGGAAAGCCAAACGTTTCCCCTCGCCTCGTGAAATTCATTCTCGTTCTTCCTCCTCGTAACTTTTGCTTCAAGAAAAGAAACCCAAACCTTGGTGGGTGAGAAAGAAAAGAAACCCAAGGGTTTTAAAAACCGTCAAACACAAATCTCCGCTTTTCTTCGACTTCTGAGCTTCATTTTGAGAAATGACAGAAGTGAAAGTTGTTCATCTCCACACTATGGTGCTAGTGAGCCAACTTTGGAAGTGATGATGCGAGCGAAGTTTTTATCGAAATTAATCGCGGTGCCGTAATTGCTTGTTAAAGCTACCGTTAAGGTAAGGGTGAAGTAACAATGTCGATTTACAAGGAAGGGGGTTTGAATTGTAAATGCACCTTTTAAAAATTCATATTAAAAACTTAAGAAAATAACTCAAGATTGATCTTGGTTGTGAAAATAGAAAACAGAGAACGTTCTTGGTTTTAACCAAAAAATGGAGAACGTTCTTGGTTAGTTTATGTATTTAACTTGATAATCAATCAAACTGAAAGTAAATAGATAAAGGAAGAGATACCTGAAGGTAATAAAAATAAGATCTCAATCCAAGATTGATCTTGGCAGTGATGAAGATCGATCTTGGTTTTGTTGAAACAACAATATCAATCTTGGTTTGCTTTAAAAACAGTAAAATCAATTTTATCAAAATATGATTTGATTGTAATGCATAAAATAAATAGAGATAGAGATAGAGAGATCACACAAGGATATATCCTGGTTCACCCAACCCGGGTTACGTCCAGTCCTCACAACCGTGAGATTTTTCACTAAATGTTCAAACCAAGATCGTTCTTGGTTTTCATGGATCAATCTTGATCCTTACACAATTCCCACCCTTCTACCTAGAAAGGATTTCTTCAGTTCTACCTTACTGTTTTGGAAAGGCTTTAACAAGTTACCTTTCAAAACATGAAAGGATTTTTGCAATTTACTCAAGATTTGACAAAACAACCTTGAGTTACAAAGTGATGGATTTGAGACTATTTAGAATCTTGATATTTACTCAACTCTTGTTTGAGAAATATATTCTGTAAATAGACCTCAGTTGTAAATGATTACAACACAAAGATTAAAACAAAACAGCAAAGTAATAAGAAAGATTTTGAGACACTTGAGTATGATCGAAAAGATTGATCTTTTGCTTGGTGCTGGTTGTTGTGTTTTGTTCTTCAACTTGCAGCTGCATTTATAGACTCCAGGAAGGCTTATGACAGCTCATGTGACTGTTGGAAAGGGACCAGCTGTCATAAAAGAGTTGTTGGATAAATTCTGCCAAAAGCAAGATTGATGAGCTGCATCAGAAGATCGATCCAAGATTGATCTTCTGGTTTGTGATGAACTAGCCTTGTACTTCTGTGATTTGTGTCAGTATGTCAGCCTTGAGTACATGCTTTTCTGTTACGTGTGCAGGCTTTAGAATAGTTCAAATCAGTAGTGTACTTTGCTACTTGTAGTCTTGTACTTGCATTTGCTTTTCAAGAAGAATGATCTTTGTAATATGCCTTTATTGAAACATGTCTTTGATTCTTCAAATTCTGGAACAAATGTGACTTGGATTGATCTTTTGTTGATTCTATATGAGAGTATAGGATGAATATTGTTTCCAGGATTGATCTTTGTTTTCCAGAACTCCTTCAAGAGCAATCTGCGTTTTCCAGAACTGCTTTCTTTGATCTGATTTGTGATGTTTGATTCCTATCCTGTTTTAATACACTCAAATGCACATGTTAAATATCAAAACACTTAGAATCATAATTAGAATTCTTAATTAACTTTTTGTTTGTTTTCATCAAAACATTAAATTGAGATTTTGTCTCAACAATACCACACAGCGATATATCCATGTTCACCGAACCCGTGTTACGTTCAGTCCTCACAACCGTGAGATTTTCCACTAAGTGTTTAAAACAAATAACCTTCTTGGTTTTACAGCACCTAGTTCAGATCAACCTTGATCTGCTACAAAGTTAAAACCTTTCCACCTAGAAAGGAGTTCAATCAAGTCACCTATCAACCTTGATAGGATTTCTTACAATCTACCCAAACTATATTAAACTCTTATAGGTTGAGTTTTACAATAATGATGAGATTGCTTTGTTAGAATCTGAGAAGGCTCAACACTTGTTTGAGTTCTGATTCTTTGACAGAAAAATACACGAGAATGATTCTAGGAATCGAATGGGAAAAATCAGAATTGATTCAGTGTATGTGTGTGAGAGAAATTCAAGTATCATTGAAATGAGTAATGAATTTTCTTAGTACTTGAAGCTCTGATTTTTCCTTGAGCTTGGCCTTCCTTTTATAGGCTTTTTAGAGCGTTTAATATTGGTCAAAAGAGTTGTTGGTAGTGCTCTGTCAAATTTGACCAAAACCAATATATTTGAATAAAAATGTTCCAGCCTTTGAACATAATTTGGACTTTGTTGACTGGGCTGGTTTCTTTGTTCTTGATCAGATTTATCCTGTTTTTAATGATCCTTGAAGCTTCATATGTAATTATTAATGTTACACATTCAATCTGGAGCCTTGATTATGTCCAAAATAGTTTGGTGAATGATTATAAACTTCTACAGAAGTAAGGAGATCAATGCTGAAATTCTGTAGAAACGGGGATTGATAATCAATTTGGAGACTGGTCTGATCATTCTGGAGAAAGATGTTTGCTGCTGAAGATAAAGTATAACAAGCTGAAGAATGTTTATTAGTATGGAGGCTGATGTTGCAGTGTTGTCCAGATTGATCAGAATGCTGTCAAGAATGTTCAGATCAGTCTGGTCTTGCTAATTCGCGATCTCCTCTCTTTGTGATTCGAATGCCTTCTTTGACTAGAATGGTTCCTACTTGTTCCTTGCCAAGTACTGATAACATTAGCATGAAATTCAGAGGCATAATCTTCTTTGAACTAATGGAGATTGATTGATTTTGGAGCTGTGACGATCATTCCACTGTTGTCCAGATTAATCAGAATGCTGTCAAGAATGTTCATATTTGTCTGGTCTTGCTAATTCATGATCTTCTCTCTTTGTGATTCGAGTGGTTTATTTGAATCTAATCATCTCAGTTTGTTCCTTTCCAAGTATTTATGATATAGATGTAAAATCAAGAGGCTAAAACTTCTTTTAACTAGTGGAGATGGATTGGTTTTGAAGCTGTGATGATCATTCTGAAACTGGAGAACATTCTCCGTTTTCCAGATTTTACTAAGAATTTTCTCCTTTCTTGTTTGTTCAGATTTTGCTTTTCATGCTGATTTGTTCTTGCTTTACTTGGATCCTATCTTTGATTAATACACTTAAACACAACTGTTAAATACCAAAACACTTAGAATCATAATTAACATTCTTAATTAACTTTTTTTTTTTGTTTTCACCAAAACATTAAATTGAGATTTTGTCTCACCAATCTCCCCCTTTTTGATGAAGACAAACATGTTAATTTAGATTTTAATTCTGATTTTAATTTTAATCATAGAGAGCTTAAAAACTCCCCATCATGATATGCTTCAGATTTTGAACCAACATAAAATCTAAAATAATTATCATCCTTTGTCAACGCAAAAAGATTGGGGAATACAAAGGAAATGTATACTACACATAGAAAACAATGAGTAGATTCTAGTTTTAAGAAAAATAATATTTTCTAAAAACTCCCCCTGAATATTTTGAAATTGATATCCTTCAAAATTCCAAAACACAAGCAAGATGTCTCTTTGCTCTTTTGTCTTCTTTCACAACATACAAAATTTTAATTTGAACATGATAATGAGCGCAAGGGAAGCAAAATGAATGTGATATTATGTCAAGTATAATTTCTCTCTTTACAAAATATTTTTATGCTAAAAAAGTTTGTATTTAGAAAAAACAATCAAAGAGATTTGTTCACATAAAAAATGATTTTAAGGACATAAAAAGGAGAATTTGTAGAAAATGATTTGAGTTCCATGAATGAATTAAATAGTAATCATGATTAGAATATACCTTGATAAGATCCAAAGATGCACTTGAATTAAATAAGAGGACAATATGAATATATGCTTCTTCTAAAGGACCACCATTCAAACTTGTTACTATTCCTTTGATCTGATGGTTGACTTTCATCAAGACTCCAGTAGCAGCAGCTTTGGCACCATATCCTTCCAATTTAGTTCTTCTAATAATTTGATCATGAGATGTTTTGGGAGGAAAGTTCAATAATGAGATATGTGTAGTAGTGCCAAAAGCAAATAGTTCAAACTCATTTAGAAGTTGTTGATGTTTTTCAACCATATCATCATAATAGGAAACATTAGATTTGATTGGATGTTGCATATAAACTATCCAGAACGTTCTGGAGAATGTTCTGCTTTTCTGGGGAATGTTCTGCTATTCTGTAGGATGTTATGCTCTTCTGCAGAATGTTTTGCTCTTCTACATAATGTTCTGCTTTTCTGCAGAATATTCTGCTATTCTGGAGAATGTTCTGCTTTTCTGGAGAATGTTCTGCTTTTCTGGAGAATGTTCTAATTTTCTATAGAATGTTCTGCTCTTCTGCAGAATGTTATGGTACTACTTCCAGAATGAACATTTTTGCTTAAATTGATCATTCTCTTAGATTTTTCCTTTATCGTTCTCCAGCTTTTAGGAGGAGAACGAAACGGAGATTGTTTATCAATCTCGGTTTCCTGGTAAACATTCTATTGCTACTGTCAAGAATGTTCTTCTTCTTCATCTCCTAAGCTTTAATGTTTCCAAAGGTTATAGATACTCCAAATTTTTCTAATGATAGGAGGCACCATACTTTTCCATTCATGTGTATTGAGCATGCTTTGTCCATGTATCAATGTTCTTTCTTGATTGTTGGATGGTGTTCCTACATCACGAGTTAGTAATGATTTTGGTACCCATATTTGTTTGGGTCCTTGATTGTTAGTATATCTTCTTTTAGAAGATTTTTTTTTAAAACTTGATCTCTTTTTAAAATAGCAAATTGATTCAAAGTGACCATTTTTGGAATAATAGGAACGCTTTGTTGTTGATCTTCGATAAGGTTTCAAAATATGAGTTTGAAACATATTTGAAATTGATTTTGCTGAAATTCCATATCGTTCTCCCTTTTTCAAACTTTCTAGAGAAAGTTCTATTTTTGTTCCAGAACATTCTCCGTTTTGAGAACAACCTCGAGAAAGTTCTATCTCTGTTCTCTTTGTGATTTGAGTGGTTTCCTTGAATCTAATCATCTCAGTTTGTTCCTTGACAAGTGCTGATGATATAGATGTAAAATCCAGAGGCTAAAACTTCTTTTAACTAGTGGAGATTGATTGGTTTTGGAGCTGTGATGATCATTCTGAAACTGGAGAACATTCTCCGTTTTCCATATTTTACTAAGAATTTTCTCCTTTCTTGTTTGTTCAGATTTTTCTTTTCATGCTATTTATTCTTGCTTTACTTGGATCATATCTTTGATTAATACACTTAAACACACATGTTAAATACCAAAACACATAGAATCATAATTAACATTCTTAATTAACTTTTTGTTTGTTTTAATCAAAACATTGAATTGAGATTTTGTCTCAACAAAGGGTTCCTTCCAAATTTTTAGCTTGCATATAGGATGCTATATGTGTATTTGTGGAGTTGGAATTTGGTGAAATGGATGTGTGATTTTGTGGAAAAGGAATTTAATTCATTTATGGGTGTTTTTGAGGATATTAAATTTGATGTGTGGTTTGTGAAAATTAATTTGGCGTGATTTATGTTTGAAAATGTGAAAATTTATGGGTGATTGATGATTGAACTTGGTGTGGATTTTTGTGGAATTTGAATTGATCGAATTTCATGTAAATTGTGGATTTAATTTGATACGTGCTGGTGGAAAATATATGCTTGAGTATGCTCTGTGTTGAATTTGAAAATTATTAGTGTTAAATGAGTATTAAAAATGGGAAATCTTTTAATATCTGCATTTACTTAATGATTGTTGTGGAAAGTGTCAAAGTATGCTCATGCATTTCATAGTACATGGTGATCGTGATGGGGTCATGGTGATAGTGGTGACCGTGATGTGCCACGAGATGATGCCATGTGACTTGTTGGTTCATCTTATCCTTACGGGGATTATCGCGTCGTGCTGATCTGTGAGAGATTGCACTCTAGAACGTGTTAATCTGTGAGCGATTGCACTATAGAAAACAGTGTAAGGCATGTGATAGGCGATACTTTAGTAAATCGTGCGGGCTTGTGATGGGTGGCACCTTGGTAATTAGTACAAGGCATGTGATAGGTGGTACAATTATGATTTACGCCCATTCGAGGAGGGTTTTGTTTGGAATTCCGGAATTCATGCATTTTGGCATATACGCATTGCATTAGGGTGCTTGGCACGCGAGTTTGGTTTACTGTGGTGATTGTATATGTATACTCAGTAGTTTTGTGATTGTTCCAAAATTGGTAAGTGTGATTGTTTGGATTTGTTTGTAAATGTTGATTGATTGCGAAACAATTTTGAAACTGAATTCTACATTTCTCTGTAGTTGTATTCAAATACAAGAAGGTTGTAGTCGAATACAGTTGTCCTGATTTTTCTAATAACTTTTGAAAAAACATTGTATTCGAATACAAGAAGGTTGTAGTCGAATACAATTGTCTTGATTTTGCTACTGACTTATGAAACAATATTGTATTCGAATACAAGAAAGTTGTAGTCGAATACAGTTGTCCTGATTTTGCTACTAACTTAGAAAATAGCACTGTATTCGAATACAAGGATGTTGTATTCAAATATGACTATGTAGTTTTGTTAAAAACTTCATTTTTCAACTTGTTTATGCATGTTTGACATATGAAAACCTTTTCAAAGAGTATGCTAGGTTGAAAGGTTATTTTGTGCATTTAAAATTTATATGCTATGTGATATTTGTTAATTTCGGTTGGTGACCTTTACAATTAATTTGGAAATCTGGGATTTGCCCTCATATGAGAACCAGGATCATCCTACCGGTTAGTACCCTGGAGATGGGAAGGTAGTTAGGCATACCTGAACGATGCTGTGTCAGAAGGATTTTGCGGGGAGCGTGGAGATCACTTGAACTTTATAATTTTTTTGTAGCATGATCAGATTAGATGGTTGTATAGTGGATAGATGTCTTTCTTTCGTGGATGTATTTATTTCTGTAAGTATAGAAGTACGCCTAAGAGGGGGGGTGAATTAGGTGTTAGTAAATTTTCTTGTTTTTAGTGATATGGTAATCAGATTTTCTGAGTTTAAGAACAAGGCTTAATAACAAGTGCAGTAAGTAAATGAACACGATAAGATTTATCCTGGTTCCCCTTATAACCAAGGGTACGTCCAGTCCTCTTGCACACCACAAGAGATTAATCAACTACTTGTCAGAAAATGTACAATTCCCACCCTGGGATTCTTGCTACAAAACTTCTAACAATTCTTTCTAAGATAGCACACCACTATCTTACTTGTACAAATGATACAATAAGGTTTGAATAAATCTAAGATGTGGTATATTGATAAACAACTCAATAGTAATTCAAGTACTTGAGAACTTTTTAGAATGATATGAAAATCTAATGCAAGTACTTAGAAAAATCAGAATTTTGTTCAAAGTTGTTTAATGAATTAATTCAAGGATGGTTGATTTTTGATCTGAAGTTATGGGGTATTTATACTCCATAAAACATCCTTTCAGATTCGTGGCCATTGATCCAAGAGGTTTGATGAAAAATTACAATGTTCTAGAGGCATTCCAGATCTGAAAAATTGTAATGTTTCCAGGTGTATTCGAATACAGTATATGTGTATTCGAATACACGTCTTTGTAACGTTCAAAAAATTCAAATTTTACATCTTGTATTCGAATACACATCAGTGTAGTCGAATACAGATTAATGTATTTTAGCCTCTGACTTAACTTGTATTCGACTACATATGGGTGTAGTCGAATACACTTGGCCACTGACTTAGCTTGTATTCGACTACAAATGGGTGTAGTCGAATACACCATTTAACGTTTTGCCTATGACTTAAGTTGTATTCGAATACAACATGGTGTATTCGAATACACTTATGCAAATTGTCAAAAATATGATTTTAAATGATTTGTTAATGTTGTTTTTGATTTTCGAAAACATGTTAAATGCATATGTAAATATGAATTGTTCTCATGTATTTGAACTATTGATTTGTATCATATACCTTTACATTTAATCATTTATTATTTGGATTTGGAAGCTTATTCAAGATGGTTTGATCTTCTTTTTGATCTTGCTGCATTGTCCATAGTTGGTGGTCTTGTCGTCATCAAAAACATGTAGTTTACAATTTCAATTTGGAAGACTGTACCTATACCTCATATTGTTAGCTAGACTTTTATTTTGATGGGTCCATGTACAACTTTTTGATGTGACGTGGGGGAGATAAAATTCTTGGGGCAGTGCTTTTGTACATGTGTCTACCTAGAATACCCCAGGGGTATGAGCTATGTCTGATAGGCCTCATAGCCCCGGTGTATTTTTCTAACACCCCGTTTTTCAAAGCGAGGGTATATTTTTTTTCAAAAGAATTTGAAATAAAGCAGAGAAATAAATAAAGAAATGCCTTTGGATAAATAATTGAGTCATTATAATTTACAGGCAGCGGAAAAGTTACTCCAATTATAAATCCAAACCATTTACCCAACAACAAATGGTACATGTAACCCATCGAAAATAACATGTCAAGCTGACAATATTAGTATAGGTACAGTCTTCCATTTTAAAATAAATGCAATACAAAAGAAAGACATCTGTTCCCTCTGTGACAACCTAGTCTGATCATTTTACAAAACAACTAAACACCCTGGCTGATCTCCACGCGCCCCGTGAGATCCCCCTATCGTAGCTGCAGTCAAGCGTCCCCATCTCCATTTCCGTCCGTAGGGTACGAACCGGTAAGATCGTCCTGACTCTCATCTGAGGACAAAGCCCAGATTTCCACAATAATTGTAAAGGTCACCAACCGAAAATAACAGTTAACACATAACATTTAAGTTTTAAATGCTAAAATAACTTTTCAACTAAGCATGCACCTTAGCAGGATTTTCAATATGCGAAAAGCTCATACAATACTTTGCCAGTTAAAATGAAAGTAAAATGAGGTTCTCAATCCCCTAATTATAACATAACAAATCAAGACATGGATAGTTTCATGAGCAAACAATCATACAACTAAAACTGAGGATTTTCACTGAGCCAATCGATTAGGCAATCGATTGGGGTGAAGGATTTTGATGAAACAGAATCCTGGGCTGAAATCAATCGATTGGGAAATCGATTGAGTGAGTACTGAGCCCCTGACTTAATACCAATCGATTTCCAAATCGATTTCCTGAAGGTTTTTAGTGAAATTTTGAACTCTGGCTTGATTCAATCGATTGGGAAATCGATTGACAGGGTAGCTGAGCCCCTGACTTAATGGCCAATCGATTTCCAAATCGATTTGGTCGAATATGGATGAGTCCCTGACTTAGGCCCAATCGATTGGGCAATCGATTTCGTAAATGATTTTCGAAAAACTGATTACAAAATCGATTGGCTAATCGATTTTGTCCATTTGGCCAAGTCCCTGTTTACTATCCAATCGATTGGGAAATCGATTTACCTGTGTATTCTTTCAAAAATTCATAAACTAACTCAATCACATTCATGCATAATCCCAATTCTTAACACTTAACACTGATAACACAATTACTACGACATCATGGATTTCGAAATGGTATTGCAATCAAACATGTTATCACCAAATTCCAAAACATAACACTTAGCATTTATAACACATTACTACACAAACAAAATGAACCAACAGTTCACAAATCAACAGGGTGTAGTCTCTCGCGGACAAACACAATTCCCTCAGGAACGTAAGTCGTAAACGTACTACCTATCACGGGTCCGTACCGTTTACCGAGGTGCCACCTATCCCGGGTCAGCACAACTTACCAAAACATACACGAGTAAACGAGACATTAAGAGATTCCCCATTCTTAATTCTCATCTAACTTAAACCAGGGCGTAGTCTCTCACGGACAAACCCCTGCGCAGTCTCTCACGGACAAACGCAATTCCCGCAGGAACGTAAGTCGTAAACGTACTACCTATCACGGGTCCGTACTGTTTACCGAGGTGCCACCTATCCCGGGTCAGCACAACTTACCAAACACAATTCCCTCAGGAACGTAAGTCGTAAACGTACTACCTATCACGGGTCCGTACTGTTTACCGAGGTGCCACCCATCCCGGGTCAGCACGACTTACCAAACGTAAATCGTAAACGTACTGCCTATCACGGGCCCGTACTGTTTACCAAGGTGCCACCTATCCCGGGTCAGCACGATTTACCGAAACACACATAAAAAAGCGAGACATTAAGAGATTCCCCATTCTTAATTCTCATTTAACTTAACGATTTTCAAGACAAAACATTCAGTAAATAAGTCATTAAGAGATTCCCCATTCTTAATACTCATTTACTGAAACGATTTTCAAAAACGAACATTAAGTAACCGAGACATTAAGAGATTCCCCATTCTCAACGCCCAGTTAACTTAAACAATTTTCCAAACAAAATAATAAGTAACCGAGACATTAAGAGATTCCCCATTCTTAACGCCCAGTTAACTTAAACAATTTTCCAAACAAAATAATAAGTAACCGAGACATTAAGAGATTCCCCATTCTTAACGCCCAGTTAACTTAAACGGTTTTCAAAACAAAATGTTAAGTAACCGAGACATTAAGAGATTCCCCCTCCTTAACGTCCAGTTAACTTAAACGGTTTTCAAAACAAAATATTAAGTAACCGAGACATTAAGAGATTCCCCATTCTTAACGCCCAGTTAACTTAAACGATTTTTCTTTAAAACAAAATATTAAGTAACCGAGACATTAAGAGATTCCCCCTCCTTAACGTCCAGTTAACTTAAACGGTTTTCAAAACAAAATATTAAGTAACCGAGACATTAAGAGATTCCCCATTCTTAACGCCCAGTTAACTTAAACGATTTTTCTTTAAAACAAAATATTAAGTAACCGAGACATTAAGAGATTCCCCATTCTTAACGCCCAGTTAACTTAAACGATTTTTCTTTAAAACAAAATATTAAGTAACCGAGACATTAAGAGATTCCCCATTCTTAACGCCCAGTTAACTTAAACGATTTTTCACAAACAAACGCACATTAAGTAAACGAGACATTAAGAGATTCCCCATTCTTAACGCCCAGTTAACTTAAACGATTTTTCACAAACAAACGCACATTAAGTAAACGAGACATTAAGAGATTCCCCATTCTTAACGCCCAGTTAACTTAAACGATTTTTCACAAACAAACGCACATTAAGTAAACGAGACATTAAGAGATTCCCCATTCTTAATACTCATTTAACTTAATGGTTTTCAAATTTCACACAACACAAACTCAACAAATTCTCACATCAAAACATATCAATTCATTTATTCACAAATCCAACCATACACATATCAAATTTCATCAATATCAATTAAGAGCATGTCAAAAACAACGAACACAAATCAAAGCAACATAACACACAGATACATCAAATTTCATTTACTCATAATCACACACAATGACATTCAAATTCATTTACCACGAAACATTCATCAATATAAACAAAACCTAACTCTAAGGTTGTTACCCATAACGCACTAGTTTGGTTTTTCCCCAAATCGATACATTTAACCCTAACAAATTCCTTCCCACACAACCACAGATAAGTCCCTAAATGCAAACTAGAAGTTTGGAAGGAGCCCTTACCTCAACGTTAGCTTTAACGCGCGTTTCCGGTACCGCGAGTAATTCCGGTAAAATCTCCGCTCGCAACGCCGCTTCCAAATTAGTTCACTAGCACCGTAGCGTGGTGGTGAGCAACTTTCCCTTCTATCTCTTCGAGAAATGAGGTTTGGATCTAGAAGAAACGGAGGGGTTTGTGTTTGGATCTCAAAACCGTTTTTCTTCGTTTTCGAATCAAAGAGGAAGAGTGGAGTTGCGAAAACCTTGATCTAACTCTCACCCAACCTTGGGTCACTAGCTTTGAAGAAAAGGAAGCAACGAAAACGAAAAATGGAGAAGGATGGAATTTTGGGTTTTGCTCGCGTGAGGTTCAGAGGAAGGAGATGGAAAATTGAGATTTTCCTTCCTTTCTATTTCTTTCCTTTGCTTTTCCTTTCTTCCTTTTTCCTTCCTTCCTTTATATACTATTTTCTTTTCCTTTTCCTTCCTTCTAGTTTTCCTTTCTTTTTCCCTCCAAACAAACATATATAAATATAATAAATATAACTTAACAAATATCTCAAAATCTAGATATTTATTAAATTACCGTTTCACCCGAAACGCCTTAAATTCTCCGTAAAGGATTTTCCGCAGTTAAATTCAATTTATTTATCGACGAGAAATTCTAATTGGCATCGAAATATCTTTTCGATTATAAAACTCAAAAATATTATTAACTTTGGCTAAAAA
>NC_021167.2:14453878-14458490 GCF_000331145.2 Cicer arietinum | reverse complement strand
CACAACTTAACACTTAGCAATTCCTACGCGATTACTACGACACACGAAGGTTCGATAACCATCATACTCACACACAATACACAACACATAGCACTTAACACCTTCATCTCAGTTATCACGATAAATCAAAATTCGAATCACTCAATCATAAACTCAAATCAAACATGACTCGCGTGCCAGGCACCCTAATGCAATGCGTATATGCCAAAATGCATGGACTCGGAATTCCAAACCAAAACCCTCCTCGAAGGGCCGTAAATCATAATTGTACCGCCTATCGCAGGCCAAAGTACCAATTACCGAGGTGCCACCTATCACGGGTCAGCACGATTTACTAAAATGCGTAAATCATAAACGTACCACCTATCACGGGTCAGTACAGTTACCATGGTGTCACCTATCACGGGTCAACTCGATTTTCTAAATAGTAACTCGTAAACGTACCACCTATCACGGGTCAGTACAGTTTACCGAGGTGTCACCTATCACGGGTCAACACGATTTACTAAAAGAAAAAGCGGGAATCGTAAACGTACCGCCTATCACAGACCAGTACTGTTTACCTAGGTGCCACCTATCACGGGTCAGCACAATTCACCAAAAATGTAAATCGTAAATGTACCACCTATCACGGGTCAGTACAGTTACCATGGTGTCACCTATCACGGGTCAACACGATTTACTAAAAGAAAAAGCGGGAATCGTAAACGTACCGCCTATCACAGACCAGTACTGTTTACCTAGGTGCCACCTATCACGGGTCAGCACAATTCACCAAAAATGTAAATCGTAAATGTACCACCTATCACGGGTCAGTACAGTTACCATGGTGTCACCTATCACGGGTCAACACGATTTACTAAAATGTAAATCGCAAACGTACAACCTATCACGGGTCCGTACAGTTTACCAAGGTGTCACCTATCACGGGTCGACACAATTTACCAAATGAAATGCATGAGCATACACAGACTCCATTCACAACAATCGTTAAGCAAATGCAGATATTAAAAGATTCCCCATTTTTAATACCCATTTAACTTAAACGACTTTCAAACAACATTAATTAAATAAGTCATTAAGAGATTCCCCGTTCTTAATACCGATTTAACTTAATGATTTTCAAAACAAAACGTTAAGCAAACAGTCATATTAAGAGATTCCCCATTCTTAATACTCATTTACCGAAACGATTTTCAAAAACGATAGTTAAGTAACCGAGACATTAAGAGATTCCCCATTCTCAACGCCCAGTTAACTTAAACATTTTCCTCAAATACACATTAAGTAAACCGAGGTATTAAAAGATTCCCCATTTTTAATACTCGTTTAACTCTAATGGTTTTCAAATTCCACAGAAACAAATTCAAACATACTTTCACATTCAAACCATAATTCACAACAACCACACCAATTAACAAACATCAAGTACGAACACACCAAATACAACGAACACAAATCACGCAACATAACACCCAGATACATCAAATTTCATTTACCACGAAACATTCATCACTATAAACAAAACCTAACTCTAAGGTTTTTACCCATAACGCACTAGTTTCGTTTTTCCCCAAATCGATACATTTAACCCTAACAAATTCCTTCCCACACAACTACAGATAAGTCCCTAATGCAAGCTAGAAGTTTGGAAGGAGCCCTTACCTCAACGTTAGCTTTATCGTGCGTTTCCGGTACCGCGAGAAATTCCGGTAAAATCTCCGCTCGCAACGCCGCTTCCAAATTAGTTCACTAGCACCGTAGCGTGGTGGTGAGCAACTTTCCCTTCTATCTCTTCGAGAAATGAGGTTTGGATCTAGAAGAAACGGAGGGGTTTGTGTTTGGATCTCAAAAACCGTTTTTCTTCGTTTTCGAATCAAAGAGGAAGGGTGGAGTTGCGAAAACCTTGATCTAACTCTCACCCAACCTTGGGTCACTAGCTTTGAAGAAAAGGAAGCAACGAAAATGAAAAATGGGAGGAGGAGGGATTTTGGTTCCACGGTTAACAGAGAGGAAGAAGATGGAAAATTTTAGATTTTCCTTCCTTTCTTTTTCTTTCCTTTGTTTTTCCTTTCTTCCTTTTTCCTTCCTCCCTTTATATACTATTTTCTTTTCCTTTTCCTTCCTTCTAGTTTTCCTTTCTTTTTCCCTCCAAACAAACATATATAAATATAATAAATATAACTTAACAAATATCTCAAAATCTAGATATTTATTAAATTACCGTTTCACCCGAAACGCCTTAAATTCTCCGTAAAGGATTTTCCGCAGTTAAATTCAATTTATTTATCGACGAGAAATTCTAGTTGGCATCGAAATATCTTTTCGATTATAAAACTCCAAAATATTATTAACCTTGGCTTAAAAGCCTCCGAGCCAAAATCCAAAATACACCAAAAATACATAAATGGTACTTCAAAATTATGGGTCTTACAATTTTCATGTTTAAATACTTTGGATTTTTGTTTCAAAAACTATTTCCGCTGTTTGTAAATATTGTTGACTTTTGTCGTCATGTTATGACTTAAATATTTTATCCAAAAGTATTTCTTCCTTTATTTCTGAAATTTGATTTTTTTTATAAAAAAAAAAAAACGGGCTGTTACAGATTACACTAAGACATTTGCCCCTGTTGCCATGTCCTAAGCTATTCGTATCCTAATTTCTTTTGCTAAAAATAATAACGTTACATTAGCTCAAATGGATGTTAAAAGTGTTTTCTAAATGGTTATACAAGTGAAGAATTCTATATTAAACAAACCCCAGGTTTTGAAAATTTTGAATTTCCAAATCATGTTTTTAAACTTAGGAAATCTTTGTATGGTCTAAAACAAGCACCTAGGGTGTGGTATGATAGACATAATAACTTTTTGCTTAAAAATAACTTTAAAAGAGGACAAGTAGATAATACACTTTTTAGAAAATCAATAAGAGATAACAATCTTATTATTCAAATTTATGTTGATGACATTAATTTTGGATCTACTAATGGCACTCTTTGTCAAGATTTTTCTAAATTGATGCAGCTTGAAATTCAAATGAGTATGATGGTAGAACTTAAGTTCTTCTTAGGGATACAAATTCAGCAAAGTCAAAAAGGTATATACATTCATCAAACTAAATATACAAAATAGCTTCTTAGGAAGTTTAAGATGAGTGATTGTAAACCTATAACTATACCAATACACCCTACTTGTTCACTTGAAAAAGATGATTTAGGAGATAAAGTAGATCAAAATACCTATAGAAGAATGATAGGATACCTACTTTACCTTACCGCTTCGAGACCTGAAATCATGTTTAGTTTATGTGTATGATCAACATTTCAAATTGACCCTAGGGAATCACATTTAACTACAGTTAAGAGAATCCTTAAATACCTAAAAGGCACTGCCAACCTTACCTTGTTCTACAAGAAATCTCCCAAGTACAAAATTAGTGGATATTATGATTCTGATTATGTTGGAAACAAACTTGATAGAAAGATCACTAGTGAAAACAACACATTTTTAGGTGACAACTTAATATCTTGGTCAAGTAAGAGACAAAACAGCATTGCAATGTCAACATCAGAGGCCGAGTACATTTCAAAAACTAGCTGCAGTCTCAACTACTTTGGATGAAACATCAACTTGAAGACTACAAAATCCTAGAATCCAACATTTTCATCTATTGTGATAACACTTATGCCATTTGTCTAACCAAAAAACTTATCATACATTTTAGAGCTAAATACTTAGAGATCAAACACCACTTCATTAGGGACTTGGTTCAAAAATGGGTACTAAACATTCAGTTTGAAAACACTAAACCACTACCTGGAGATAGGATTGACTTTATCAAGAAAAACTTAAACCTTACCTTCATACCTAACTGATGTTGTTATAACTTTGAAGTAGTTTAGTTTTACATTAGCTTTTATATTTTCTTGTACTATATTATATTCATGTTATTAAATAATAGATTGAGAAGAAAAGATGAAAACTGTAACACCCCGATTTTTAACAGCGTGAGTGTATTTTTTTTTTCCAAAACAAATTCATAAAAACGAAGAAAATACTTTTGAATAAAATATTTAAGTCATAACACAGCGACAAATAAGTCAACATAATTTACAAGCAACGAATTAGTTTTTGAAATATGAATCCAAAGTATTTACACATCAAAAGTGGTACATGGAACCCATCGAAAATAAAATGTCAAGCTGACAATATTGGTGTAGGTACAGTCTTCCAAATTAAAATGAACTCATCCCAAAAGAAAGACTTCTAGTCCCTATGCAACCACCTAATCTGATCATGCTACAAAACTACACCACCCTGGTGATCTCCATGTGCCCCGCAAGATCCTCCTGACACAACTTTGGTCAAGTATGACTAACTACTTTCCCATCTCCAGGGTACTAACCGGTAGGATGATCCTGGTTCTTATCTGAGGGCAAAGCCCAGATTTCCACAATAATTGTAAAGGTCACCAACCGAAATTAACAAACATCACATAACAAAATTCTTATATTTTCAAATGCTCAAAAGAACCTTTCGTCTTAGCATACTCCTCGAAAGGGTTTTCATATGTCCAAAAATGCATAAACAATGTTGAAAAATGAAGTTTT
>NC_021167.2:14444332-14447771 GCF_000331145.2 Cicer arietinum | reverse complement strand
AAAATAATAATAATATATAATAATAATAATAAATATCTAAACAAATATCTACATATTTTTATAAAAATCATCATTACACTTATCACCTCACGTCACATCACAAACCACTTTTAGTTCTTAAAGGTTTCTTGCCTTTCCATGTTGTTAGCATAAGACAAGATATTTTAGTGTGACCATTATTATAGAAAACAATACATAAATCATCATAGGGAACAAACTTAAGTTCTATTACTATTTTTTGAAATTCTATTCATCTCTTACCATTCCTACTAACACCATAAATCATAGATGCATACTTGCTTCCTTTCATACCATTATCAAGAAGATCTTGAAATACTTCTTCATGCTTATCAGAGTTACATGTGGTATTTTCAAAGTTGCATTTTCTGTTGCATTTTCTTTAAAGCATTAAATTTTTCAGTTACATTTGCATTTTTTGTCCTGGGTGTTTTTAGTTTTAAAGACAATTTTTTATTCTTATTTTAAAAATCATTTATAGTAGTTAAGAAATCAGATCGAGTAAATTCAAAAAATACGTCAATTTCTTCATCTCCTGTTCACTAAATCCAGACATGTTGAACCCTTGAATCTTTCCTTAAACACTATAAAGTGCTCAGCCTTGAGACTGAGCTCCGATGCCAATTGTAGATGCAAACACGAGAAGGGAGCTTGAATTGTGTTTTCCAAAGTTGATAATGCTTTTGAGAATTTGATGAAGGTTGTTGGTTTTTATGAATTACTTATATAAGAAGCAATCAGATTCAGAGGCAGCAAATAATGAAAGCATAAATAATTGGACTCATAGATTTATCTTGGTTCACCACTAACTTGGCTACATCTAGTCCCCTCATTCAAATGGCTTTAATCCACTAATTCAATTACCTTGAATTACAAAGAACCTGACCCTCCAAACAAGTTTTCCCAAACAGCCTGACAACCCCATACTTTTGAGGAACTAACAACATTGACCCTACAAGCAAAGTCTTCTCCTAACAACCTAACAACCCCAGATTGATGAAGTAACTAAACCACTATCAGGTTGGATATTAAAGATTGGAACTTTAAATGTTGGCTTCTAATAGAGATGATAATAATAATAACTCTCACACTCTAAGAAAAAGACACTTGGTAAATATTTCTAACTTGAACAAGTGTTTCTCTCTTTGAACTCTATGATGAATTTGGAATTTTGAGCTTGAGTTCTTCTTTTCGATGATTTTATTTTTCAGCCTTGAGTATCTATTTAAAACTAAAATTCGGGCTTCAATTTAGTCCTTGTATAATTATGAATTGTATCTTGTTTAGATTGAGTTTGTAAATTCTTCAAAAAGATTATGTTTCTATTTTTATTTAGATTGAGTTTGTAAATTCTTCATATTGATTAATTTGTATTTTTTCAAATCACATTCATAAATTTATGAGATTGATTCTGATCATATTTTGTTGTAGATAAATCTTAATCAAATCTTCTTTAAATCTTGACCATATTTTTTTTTCAACTTGGTCAAAGATTTTCTTCAATAACAAATATGAATTAAGTGTTATTTTAGATTTTATTCAAAAACATGAATTTTCTTTCATATTATTTTAAGTCAAATGTAAGACCCATAATTTTAAAGTATACTTTATGTATTTTTGTGTATTTTGGATTTTGGCTCGGAGGCTTTTTAGCCAAAGTTATTAATATTTTGGAGTTTATATGATCAAAAAAATATTTTAATGCCGATTAAAATTACTCACCGATAAATAAATTAAATTAAGTGCGGTGAATCCTTTACGGAGAATTTAATGCCTTATGGGTGAAATGGTAATTTTAATAAATATCTAGATTTTTGGAGATATTTGTTAAAAGAAATTAATGTATATAAATATATATATATATATATATATATATGTGTGTATGTTTGAATGGAGGGAAAAGAAAAGGAATTAGAAAGAAAAGAAAAAGAAAGAAAAGGAAAAGAAAGAAAACAAAAGGAAAAGGAACAAAGGAAGTAAACGTTTCCTCTCCCGCGTATAAGTGCGGTGAATCCTTTACGGAGAATTTAATGCGTTATGGGTGAAATGGTAATTTTAATAAATATCTAGATACTTGGAGATATTTGTTAAAAGTAATTAATATATATATGTATGTTTGAATGGAGGGAAAAGAAAAGGAATTAGAAAGAAAAGAAAAAGAAAGAAAAGGAAAAGAAAGAAAACAAAAGGAAAAGGAACAAAGGAAGTAAACGTTTCCTCTCCCGCGTAACCCATTTCTTCTTCTTCCTTCTTCTTCATTTTTGTGCTTCCTTTTTCTTCAAGAAAAGAAACCAAGGCTTGGTGAGTTAGAATACAAAGATTCCTTAACTTCATTCTTCTTGTTTGATTCGAAAACGAAGAAAAACGGTGTTAGGGATTTCAAAACCGTAAAACACAAACCTCCCCGTTTCATCTAGATCTAAGCTTCGTTTTGCGAAGAGATAGAAGGGAAAGTTGCTCACTACCAAGCTACGGTGCTAGAGAACCAACTTGGAGGCGACGTTGCAAGCGGAGATTTTTAACGGATTTACTCGCGGTACTGTAATCGAACGTGAAAGCTAACATGAAGGTAAGGGATCCTTCCAAACTTTTAGTTTGCATTTAGGGACTTATCTGTGGTTGTGTGGAAAGGAATTTGTTAGGGTTGAAGTGTTGATTTGGGGGAAAATGAATCTAAGGCTTTATGGGTAAAATCTTAGAGTTAGGTTTTGGTTATATTGATGAATGTTTCGTGGAAAATGAATTTAAACTCATTTATGTATGATTTCGAGTAAATGAAACTTGTTGTGTTTGAGTGGTGGATTGTGTTGATTTGTGTTCGTCGTATTTGACGTGTTCTTAATTAATACTGATGAAATTTGTTGTGTGTATGGTTGGATTCTGTGGAGAAATGAATTGATGTGTTTTGGTATGAGTTGTGGATTGGATCTGATAATAGGTTTGAGTTGTTTTGTGTGGAATTTGAAAACCATTAGAGTTAAACGAGCATTAAGAAAGGGGAATCTCTTAATGTCTACGTTTACTTAATGTTGGCGTGAAAACCATTAGAGTTAAACGAGTATGAAGAATGGGGAATCTCTTAATGTCTTGTTTACTTAATGTTTGTTTTGGAAAATCGTTTAAGTTAAATGAGTATTAAGAATGGGGAATCTCTTAATGTCTTGTTTACTTAATGTTTGTTTTGAAAATCGTTTAAGTTAAATGAGTATTAAGAATGGGGAATCTTTAATATCTCGGTTTACTTAATGTTGTTTTGGAAAATCGTTGAAGTTAAATGAGTATTAAGAATGGGGAATCTCTTAATGTCTTGTTTACTTAATGTTTGTTCTGGAAAATCGTTTAAGTTAAATGAGTATTAAGAACGGGGAATCTCTTAATGTCTTGTTTACTTAATGTTGTCGTGAAAATCGTTTAAGTTAAA
>NC_021167.2:14442712-14442960 GCF_000331145.2 Cicer arietinum | reverse complement strand
TTGATAAACGGGGTGTTACATTGTGGTATCAGAGCTTTGGTTTGGTTTTCTTTGGGGGCTGTGGAGCCTTGGTTATAGGTTGTAGGTCAACCTGTAGGTTGGGAGTTATTATCTGATCATGCGTCGGTTTAGGTGGGTTGAGTGGTCAGGTCCGCAATAATTATTATGTGTTGATGTGGTCGGAAGCTAGTTTTGGAATTATTTGAAGTAGTGTTAAGACTCTACTTGATGATGGTTTTATAGGAAAA
>NC_021167.2:14440920-14442587 GCF_000331145.2 Cicer arietinum | reverse complement strand
AGGGGAAGAGAGATCCGTGCTGCAGAGTCAAGAGGATTAGAAGACTTCCGTCGTTACAATCCTCCCAAGTTTAAGGGGGATGAGAATTCTGAGAAGATGGATCAATGGATCCAAGAAGTGGAGAAGATCTTCGAAATGATTAACTGTCGGGCGGGAGTGAAGGTCACCTATGCCACTTATATGCTGTTAGGGGATGGTGAGTACTGGTGGAGGAGTACAAGATTGTTGATGAGAGCAGCTCACGAAGAGGTGGACTGGGAATCATTCAAAAGGAAGTTTTTAGACAAATACTTCCCGATGAGTACCAGGACTAAACTGGGTGATGATTTCCTGAAACTGCATCAAAGGAACATGACCGTGGGAGAATATGCTGCTAAGTTTGAATCGCTATCGAGACATTTCAGGTTTTTCCGTGAAGAGATTGATGAACCATTCATGTGTCATCGTTTCCAAGACGGACTAAAGTATGAGATTCAAGACTCTGTCTTGCCCTTGGGAATTCAACGTTTCCAAGTTCTTATGGAAAAATGTAGGGAAGTTGAGGATATGAAGAATAAGAGGGCTAGCCGAGGAGGGAATTTTAATTCGGGAGGCCCTAGCCGGGTGAATTATTAGAACAAGGGAAAACAAGTTGCTAAACCTTATGATCGACCACAAACTAACAACGGTGGGCAGAATCGCCCAGGGAACCAGAATTTCGGGAGACAACTGGGACGGGTGGTTCGATGTTTCCGATGTGGGGAAGAGGGACATTATGCTAACGCTTGTATCCCTAATACTCTCACCTGCTACAATTGTCAGAAGCCAGGACACATGGCAAAGGATTGCACGACTCCGAAGGTAGAACCAGTTGTGAATGTAACTAGGGCTACTCGTCCTACTGTTAGAGGGCACATTTATTGTGTGAGTGTTGAAGAGGGGAATCCATCTGGTAATCTAATTCAACGTGACTGTGAGATTGCAGGTAACACTCTAACTGCACTTTTTGATTCGGGGGCAACCCATTCCTTCATTGCTATGGATTGTGTGAATCGTTTGAAGTTATCTGTGTCTGCTTTACCTTTTGATTTGGTTGTCTCCACACCTGCTAAGACTTTGACAGTAAATTCTGCATGTTTACATTGTCAAATAACTATTCAGAATAGGGATTTCTTGGTTAATTTGATTTGTTTACCTCTACAATCACTCGAGGTCATCCTAGGTATGGATTGGATGTCGTACCATTATGTAATCTTGGATTGTGCTCGTAAATTGGTTCTTTTCCCCGAACCAGGAGTTGTTAAGTATTTAGCCGCTAACAAACTCCGAGTGTCGCTAAGTGAAGGGACTCATGAGTTTTTGTCTCTGGCTAATGTGGAGGCAAAGATAAATGTGAACATAGAAGATGTGATGCTTGTCAATGAGTACCGGGATGTATTTTCAACGGAAATTCCAGGACTGCCACCGGTAAGAGAAGTAGAATTTTTCATTGATTTGCACCCAGGAACGGGACCAATTTCGATTGCGCCGTACCGAATGTCACCATTGGAATTAAATGAGCTCAAAGGCCAAATTGAGGATTTGTTGAAGAAGAAATTTATTAGGCCAAGTGTATCACCATGGGGAGCTCCAATTTTACTAGTTAAGAAGAAGGACGGAAGCTCGCGCCTATGTGTGGATTATAGACA
>NC_021167.2:14439549-14440201 GCF_000331145.2 Cicer arietinum | reverse complement strand
AGAAGAAATTTATTAGACCAAGTGTATCACCATGGGGAGCTCCAGTTTTGCTAGTTAAGAAGAAGGACGGAAGCTCGCGCTTATGTGTGGATTATAGACAACTTAATAAGGCAACTATTAAGAATCGTTATCCTTTGCCACGCATTAATGATTTGATGGATCAATTGAGAGGGGCCGCGATATTTTCGAAGATTGACTTGAAGTCGGGTTACCATCAGATTTGAGTAAGGGAAGGAGATGTTCAGAAAACTGGTTTCAGAGCTCGTTACGGACATTATGAATATCTCGTTATGTCGTTTGGGGTTACCAATGCACCAGCTATTTTCATGGACTACATGAACAGAATCTTTAATCCATTCCTTAACAAGTCTGGTTATGCCGTTTGGAGTTACCAATGCACCAACAATTTTCATGGACTACATGAACATAATCTTTAGTCCATTCCTTGATAAATTTGTTGTGGTGTTCATTGATGATATATTAATTTATTCGAGAACTGAAGAAGAGCATGGAGAACACTTACGTCAAGTTCTTGAGATTTTACGCGAGAAGCAGTTGTATGCCAATTTGTCGAAGTGTGAGTTTTGGCTAGAAAAAGTGAATTTCTTAGGACATGTAATAACCCAGGAAGGAACCGCTGTAGATCCGGCTA
>NC_021167.2:14430943-14439499 GCF_000331145.2 Cicer arietinum | reverse complement strand
TTGACACAACTTACTAGAAAAGATCAACCGTTCGCATGGACGGAGAAGTGTGAGGAAAATTTTCAATTACTAAAGAGAAAATTGACGACCTCACCAGTATTGGTGCTACTGCAATCAGATGAACCCTATGACGTTTATTGTGATGCATCTCACCAAGGTTTGGGATGTGTTCTGATGCAACACAAGAAAGCTGTAGCTTATGCCTCAAGGCAACTAAAGATTCATAAGAGAAACTACCATACTCATGATTTGTAGCTTGCTGCTGTTGTTTTTGCTTTGAAGATCTGGAGGCACTATTTATATGGGTGCACGTTCACAGTGTTCAGTGACCATAAAAGTTTGAAATATTTGTTTGATCAGAAGGAATTGAACATGCACCAGAGACGATGGATGGAGACTCTCAAGGATTTTGATTTCACACTGCAGTACCACCTTGGGAAGGCCAATGTAGTGGCTGATGCGTTAAGTAGAAGAAGTGTCTCGGTGTCTTCAACAATTATGGCTAGACAACAAGAGTTGTGGGAAGCTTTTAGAGATCTACACATGAACGTAGAGTTTGCCCCAGGAGTTTTGAAATTCGGAATGATTAAGATTTCGAGTGGACTACTTAAAGACATTGCAAGTTCTCAAGATGACGTCTTAATACAAGAAAAGAGGAACCTAATAGTGCAAGGGAAGACAACTGAGTTCAAGATTGGATCAGATAATATTTTGCGATGTAATGGCAGGATTTGTGTACCAGGAATTACAGATATGAGGAAGACAATCTTAGAAGAAGCTCATAAGAGCAAGTTGAGTATTCATCCTAGAGCAACAAAGATGTATCAGGATTTGAGACAGCATTATTGGTGGCCAGGAATCAAGAAACATGTAGCGGAGTATGTATCAACTTGTCTAACTTGTCAGAAAGCGAAGGTGGAACATCAACGACCTGCTGGGATGTTGCAACCTTTAGATATACCTGAATGGAAGTGGGACAACATTTCCATGGATTTTATAACTTAAGGAGAAAGAATGATTCCATATGGGTGATAGTGGATCGACTAACTAAATCTGCTCACTTTTTGCCGGTAAGGACCACCTATAAGGTAGATCAGCTAACGGAGATCTACATTGCTGAAATTGTGAGGTTACACGGGGTACCATCGAGTATTGTATCAGACCGTGATCCGAAGTTCACATCACATTTTTGGGGAGCATTGCACAAAGCGTTGGGAACGAAACTACGATTGAGTTCAGCTTACCATCCACAAACGGACGGACAGACTGAAAGGACAAATCAGTCCCTGGAAGATCTGTTGAGAGCATGTGTATTAGATGATAGGGGAAGTTGGGATGATGTACTTCCGTTGATTGAGTTCACCTACAACAATAGTTTCCACGCAAGTATCGGAATGGCACCATATGAGGCTTTATATGGGCGCAAGTGTCAAACGCCCTTGTGTTGGTATAAGGACGGTGAAAATATGATTGTCGGACCGGAGATGGTGCAACAGACCACAGCTAAGGTAAGGAAGATCAAGGAGAAAATGAAGACTTCACAAGATCGTCAAAAGAGTTACGCGGACAAGCGTCGCAGACTTTTGGAATTCGAACAGGGTGACCATGTATTTCTGAGAGTCACACCTACTACTGGAGTAGGTAGAGCCTTGAAATCGAAGAAGTTGACTCCGAAATTCATTGGACCATATCAGATTTCTGCACGAATTGGGCCGGTTGCTTATCGGATTGCATTACCTCCGATACTGTCCAATATCCATGACGTGTTTCATGTGTCGCAGTTGAGGAAATATCTCGCAGATCCATCTCACGTGATCGAACCAGACACAATCCAGCTAAAGGATAACCTGTCGTTCGAAGTACCACCCGTGAGAATTGATGACAGGAAGATTAAGCGGTTGAGGACCAAGGATGTTTCGTTAGTCAAGGTGACGGAAACGCACGTTAAAGCTAACGTTAAGGTAAGGGCTCCTTCCAAACTTTTAGTTTGCATTTAGGGACTTATCTGTGATTGTGTGGAAAAGAATTTTGTTAGGGTTAGAGTGTTGATTTGGGGGAAAATGAATCTAAGGCTTTATGGGTAAAATCTTAGAGTTAGGTTTTGGTTATATTGATGAATGTTTCGTGGAAAATGAATTTAAACTCATTTATGTATGATTTTGAGTAAATGAAACTGTTGTGTTTGAGTGGTGGATTGTATTGATTTGTGTTCGTCGTATTTGACGTGTTCTTAATTAATACTGATGAAATTTGTTGTGTGTATGGTTGGATTATGTGGAGAAATGAATTGATGTGTTTTGGTATGAGTTGTGGATTGGATCTGATAATAGGTTTGAGTTGTTTTGTGTGGAATTTGAAAACCATTAGAGTTAAACGAGTATTAAAAATGGGGAATCTTTTAATATCTCAGTTTACTTAATGTGTGTTTGAGAAAATCGTTTAAGTTAAACGAGTATTAAGAATGGGGAATCTCTTAATGTCTTGTTTACTTAATGTTTGTTTTGGAAAATCGTTTAAGTTAAATGAGTATTAAGAATGGGGAATCTCTTAATGTCTTGTTTACTTAATGTTTGTTTTGAAAATCATTTTAAGTTAAATGAGTATTAAGAATGAGGAATCTCTTAATGTCTACGTTTACTTAATGTTGGCGTGAAAACCATTAGAGTTAAACGAGTATTAAAAATGGGGAATCTTTTAATATCTCGGTTTACTTAATGTGTGTTTGAGAAAATCGTTTAAGTTAAACAAGTATTAAGAATGGGGAATCTCTTAATGTCTTGTTTACTTAATGTTTGTTTTGGAAAATCGTTTAAGTTAAAAGAGTATTAAGAATTGGGAATCTCTTAATATTTTTGTTTGCTTAATGTTTGTTGTGAAAATCGTTAAGTTAAATGAGTATTAAAAATGGGGAATCTTTTAATATCTGCATTTGCTTAACGATCGTTGTGGATGAAGTCAGTATATGCTCATGCATTTTCATTCTTTTTGTAAATCGTGCAGACCCGTGATAGGTGGCAGCTTGATAAATAGTACTTTGGTCTGTGATAGGCGGTACATTTATGATTTACGTTTTTGAAAACCGTGCAGACCCGTGATAGGTGGCAGCTTGATAAATAGTACTTTGGCATATACGCATCGCATTAGGGTGCTTGGCACACGAGTCGTGTTTGAATCAAGTTATGATTGAGTGTTATGTATTGATTTTGTGTGTAAGTGTGACTGATTGTAAACTATTTCGAAACTCAAGTTGTCGTGGTAATTGTGTTGGAATTGCTAAGTGTTATGTATTGATTTTGTGTGTAAGTGTGACTGATTGTAAACTATTTCGAAACTCAAGTTGTCGTGGTAATTGTGTTGGAATTGCTAAGTGTTATGTATTGATTATCGTGTGTAAGTGTGATGGATTGTAAAACTATTTCGAAACCCAATTTGTCGTGGTGATTGTGTGGGAATTGCTAAGTTTTAAGATTTGGAGTTGTGTATGAATGTGATTGATTTAGTGTAACACCCCGTTTTTCTTAGCGAGGGTATATTTTTTTTTCAAAGAAATTAAAATAAAACAAAGTAAAACAAATGAGGAAATGTCTTTGGATAAATAATTGAGTCATTATAATTTACGCAGCGGAAAAGTTTCTCCAATTATAAATCCAAAACATTTACATAACATCAAATGGTACATGGAACCCATCCAAAGATGATATCAAACTGATAATATTTGTATAAGTACAGTTTTCCAAACTAAAAATACTCCAAACCAAAAAGAAGGACCCCTAGTCCCTATACATCATCCTAATCTGATCATCCTACCAAAAAGCTATACACCCTGAGTAATCTCCCCGCGCCCCGTGAGATCCCCCTAACGTAACAGCAATCAAGCGTTCCCATCTCCATCCCTGTCCGTAGGGTACGAACCGGTAGGGCCGTCCTGACTCTCATCTGAGGGCAAAGCCCAGATTTCCACAATAGTGTAAAGGGTCACCAACCAGAAAATAACAGTTAACACATAGCAATTAAGTTTTTGAATGCTCAAAACAACTTTTCAACTAAGCATGCACCTTAACAGGATTTTCAATATGCGAAAAGTTCATACAGTACATTGCCAATGAAAATGAAGGTAAAATGCAGTTCTCGATCTCCTAATTAACACATAATAAAACAAGACATGGATAGATTCATGAGCAATTAATCATACAACTAAAAATGAGGATTTTCACTAAGCCAATCGATTGGGCAATCGATTGGGGTGAAGATTTTTAATGAAAATAGAATCCTGGGCTGAATCAATCGATTTGGCAATCGATTGACAGGATAACGGAGCCCCTGACTTAATACCAATCGATTTCCAAATCGATTTCCTGAAGGTTTTTAGTGAAATTTTGAACTCTGGCTTGATTCAATCGATTGGGCAATCGATTGACAGGATAGCTGAGCCCCTGACTTAAGGGCCAATCGATTTCCAAATCGATTTGGTCGAATATGGATGAGTCCCTGACTTAGGCCCAATCGATTGGGCAATCGATTTCGTAAATGATTTTCGAAAAACTGATTACAAAATCGATTGGCTAATCGATTTTGTCCATTTGGCCAAGTCCCTGTTTACTATCCAATCGATTGGGAAATCGATTTCCCTGATCATTTTTCCAAAAATTCATGAATTAACCTAAGTCATTCCTAATCAAGTTCACAACTTAACACTTAGCAATTTCTACGCGATTACCACGGCAATTGGGATCTCGATAACCATCATACTTACACACAATAATCAACACATAACACTTAGCATTTTCAACGCAATTAACACGATAAATCAAATTCAAATCACTCAATCATAAAACTCAATCAAACACGACTCGTGTGCCAAGCACCCTAATGCAATGCGTATATGCCAAAATGCATGGACTCGGAATTCCAAACCAAAACCCTCCTCGAAGGGCCGTAAATCATAATTGTACCGCCTATCGCAGGCCAAAGTACCAATTACCGAGGTGCCACCTATCACGGGTCAGCACGATTTACTAAAATGCGTAAATCATAAACGTACCACCTATCACGGGTCAGTACAGTTTACCGAGGTGTCACCTATCACGGGTCAACACGATTTACTAAAAGAAAAAGCGGGAATCGTAAACGTACCGCCTATCACAGACCAGTACTGTTTACCTAGGTGCCACCTATCACGGGTCAGCACAATTCACCAAAAATGTAAATCGTAAATGTACCACCTATCACGGGTCAGTACAGTTTACCGAGGTGTCACCTATCACGGGTCAACACGATTTACTAAATAGTAACTCGTAAACGTACCACCTATCACGGGTCAGTACAGTTTACCAAGGTGTCACCTATCACGGGTCAACACGAATTACTAAATAGTAAATCGTAAACGTACAACCTATCACGGGTCAGTACAGTTTACCAAGGTGTCACCTATCACGGGTCGACACAATTTACCAAATGAAATGCATGAGCATACACAGACTCCATTCACAACAATCGTTAAGCAAATGCAGATATTAAAAGATTCCCCATTTTTAATACCCATTTAACTTAAACGACTTTCAAACAACATTAATTAAATAAGTCATTAAGAGATTCCCCGTTCTTAATACCGATTTAACTTAATGATTTTCAAAACAAAACGTTAAGCAAACAGTCATATTAAGAGATTCCCCATTCTTAATATACTTTTGACTTAAACGATTTTCTCGCAAAACATTCAGTAAACGAGTCATTAAGAGATTCCCCATTCTTAATACTCATTTACCGAAACGATTTTCAAAAACGATAGTTAAGTAACCGAGACATTAAGAGATTCCCCATTCTCAACGCCCAGTTAACTTAAACATTTTCCTCAAATACACATTAAGTAAACCGAGGTATTAAAAGATTCCCCATTTTTAATACTCGTTTAACTCTAATGGTTTTCAAATTCCACAGAAACAAATTCAAACATACTTTCACATTCAAACCATAATTCACAACAACCACACCAATTAACAAACATCAAGTACGAACACACCAAATACAACGAACACAAATCACGCAACATAACACCCAGATACATCAAATTTCATTTACCACGAAACATTCATCACTATAAACAAAACCTAACTCTAAGGTTTTTACCCATAACGCACTAGTTTCGTTTTTCCCCAAATCGATACATTTAACCCTAACAAATTCCTTCCCACACAACTACAGATAAGTCCCTAATGCAAGCTAGAAGTTTGGAAGGAGCCCTTACCTCAACGTTAGCTTTAACGCGCGTTTCCGGTACCGCGAGTAATTCCGGTAAAATCTCCGCTCGCAACGCCGCTTCCAAATTAGTTCACTAGCACCGTAGCGTGGTGGTGAGCAACTTTCCCTTCTATCTCTTCGAGAAATGAGGTTTGGATCTAGAAGAAACAGAGGGGTTTGTGTTTGGATCTCAAAACCGTTTTTCTTCGTTTTCGAATCAAAGAGGAAGAGTGGAGTTGCGAAAACCTTGATCTAACTCACACCCAACCTTGGGTCACTAGTTTTGAAGGAAAGGAAGCAACGAAAACGAAAAATGGAGAAGGATGGATTTTTGGGTTGCTTGCGTGAGGCTCAGAGGAAGGAGATGGAAATTTTAGAATTTCCTTCCTTTGTTTTTCTTTCCTTTGTTTTTCCTTTCTTCCTTTTTCCTTCCTTCCTTTATATACTATTTTCTTTTCCTTTTCCTTCCTTCTAGTTTTCCTTTCTTTTTCCCTCCAAACAAACATATATAAATATAATAAATATAACTTAACAAATATCTCAAAATCTAGATATTTATTAAATTACCGTTTCACCCGAAACGCCTTAAATTCTCCGTAAAGGATTTTCCGCAGTTAAATTCAATTTATTTATCGACGAGAAATTCTAATTGGCATCGAAATATCTTTTTGATTATAAAACTCCAAAATATTATTAACTTTGGCTTAAAAGCCTCCGAGCCAAAATCCAAAATACACCAAAAATACATAAACGGTACTTTAAAATTATGGGTCTTACATTACTCCCCCCCTAAAATTAGTTTCGTCCTCGAAACTATGCATCGATAAATAACTCTGGGTGTTGTTCCCTCATCTTGCTCTCCAGTTCCCAAGTCGCATCTCCAGTAATTGGGTTCCAGATCACCTTGACCAACGAAACATCCTTGGTCCTCAACCGCTTAATCTTCCTGTCATCAATTCTCACGGGTGGTACTTCGAACGACAGGTTATCCTTTAGCTGGATTGTGTCTGGTTCGATCACGTGAGATGGATCTGCGAGATATTTCCTCAACTGCGACACATGAAACACGTCATGGATATTGGACAGTATCGGAGGTAATGCAATCCGATAAGCAACCGGCCCAATTCGTGCAGAAATCTGATATGGTCCAATGAATTTCGGAGTCAACTTCTTCGATTTCAAGGCTCTACCTACTCCAGTAGTAGGTGTGACTCTCAGAAATACATGGTCACCCTGTTCGAATTCCAAAAGTCTGCGACGCTTGTCCGCGTAACTCTTCTGGCGATCTTGTGAAGTCTTCATTTTCTCCTTGATCTTCCTTACTTTAGCTGTGGTCTGTTGCACCATCTCTGGTCCGACAATCATATTCTCACCGTCTTTATACCAACACAAGGGCGTTTGACACTTGCGCCCATATAAAGCCTCATAAGGGGCCATTCCAATGCTCGCGTGGAAACTATTGTTGTAAGTGAACTCAATCAACGGAAGTACATCATCCCAACTTCCCCTATCATCTAAAACACATGCTCTCAACAGATCTTCCAAGGACTGATTCGTCCTTTCAGTCTGTCCGTCCGTTTGTGGATGGTAAGCTGAACTCAATCGTAGCTTCGTTCCCAACGCTTCGTGCAATGCTCCCCAAAAATGCGATGTGAACTTCGGATCACGGTCTGATACAATGCTCGATGGTACCCCGTGTAACCTCACAATTTCAGCAATGTAGATCTCCGTTAGCTGATCTACCTTATAGGTGGTCCTTACCGGCAAAAAGTGAGCAGATTTAGTTAGTCGATCCACTATCACCCATATGGAATCATTCTTTCTCCTTGTCTTTGGTAATCCGGTTATAAAATCCATGGAAATGCTGTCCCACTTCCATTCAGGTATATCTAAAGGTTGCAACATTCCAGCAGGTCGCTGATGTTCCACCTTCGCTTTCTGACAAGTTAGACAAGTGGATACATATTCCGCCACATGTTTCTTCATTCCTGGCCACCAATAATTCTGCCTCAAATCCTGATACATCTTTGTTGCCCCAGGATGAATACTCAGCTTACTCTTATGCGCCTCTTCTAGAATCGTTTTCCGCATATCTGTAATGGCTGGTACACAAATCCTACCATTACACCGCAAAACATTATCTGCCCCAATCTTGAACTCAGTCGTCTTCCCTTGTACTATTAGATTCCTCTTCTCTTGAATTAAGACGTCATCCTGAGAATTCGCAATGTCTTCAAGTAATCCACTCGAGATCTTAATCATTCCGAATTTCAAAATTCCCGGTCCGAACTCTACGTTCAAGTGTAGGTCTCTAAAAGC
>NC_021167.2:14415381-14428583 GCF_000331145.2 Cicer arietinum | reverse complement strand
GCTTTTAGAGACCTACACTTGAACGTAGAGTTCGGACCGGGAATTTTGAAATTCGGAATGATTAAGATCTCGAGTGGATTACTTGAAGACATTGCGAATTCTCAGGATGACGTCTTAATTCAAGAGAAGAGGAATCTAATAGTACAAGGGAAGACGATTGAGTTCAAGATTGGGGCAGATAATGTTTTGCGGTGTAATGGTAGGATTTGTGTACCAGCCATTACAGATATGCGGAAAACGATTCTAGAAGAGGCGCATAAGAGTAAGCTGAGTATTCATCCTGGGGCAACAAAGATGTATCAGGATTTGAGGCAGAATTATTGGTGGCCAGGAATGAAGAAACATGTGGCGGAATATGTATCCACTTGTCTAACTTGTCAGAAAGCGAAGGTGGAACATCAGCGACCTGCTGGAATGTTGCAACCTTTAGATATACCTGAATGGAAGTGGGACAGCATTTCCATGGATTTTATAACCGGATTACCGAAGACAAGGAGGAAGAATGATTCTATATGGGTGATAGTGGACCGGCTGACTAAATCTGCTCACTTTTTACCGGTAAGGACCACCTATAAGGTAGATCAGCTAACGGAGATCTACATTGCTGAAATTGTGAGGTTACACGGGGTACCATCGAGCATTGTATCAGACCGTGATCCGAAGTTCACATCGCATTTTTGGGGAGCATTGCACGAAGCGTTGGGAACGAAGCTACGATTGAGTTCAGCTTACCATCCACAAACGGACGGACAGACTGAAAGGACAAATCAGTCCTTGGAAGATCTGTTGAGAGCATGTGTTTTAGATGATAGAGGAAGTTGGGATGATGTACTTCCGTTGATTGAGTTCACTTACAACAATAGTTTCCACGCAAGTATTGGAATGGCACCATATGAAGCTTTATACGGACGCAAGTGTCAGACGCCCTTGTGTTGGTATAAAGACGGTGAGAATATGATTGTCGGACCAGAGATGGTGCAACAGACCACAGCTAAAGTAAGGAAGATCAAGGAGAAAATGAAGACTTCACAAGATCGCCAGAAGAGTTACGCGGACAAGCGTCGCAGACTTTTGGAATTCGAACAGGGTGACCATGTATTTCTGAGAGTCACACCTACTACTGGAGTAGGTAGAGCCTTGAAATCGAAGAAGTTGACTCCGAAATTCATTGGACCATATCAGATTTCTGCACGAATTGGGCCGGTTGCTTATCGGATTGCATTACCTCCGATACTGTCCAATATCCATGACGTGTTTCATGTGTCGCAGTTGAGGAAATATCTCGCAGATCCATCTCACGTGATCGAACCAGACACGATCCAGCTAAAGGATAACCTGTCGTTCGAAGTACCACCCGTGAGAATTGATGACAGGAAGATTAAGCGGTTGAGGACCAAGGATGTTTCGTTGGTCAAGGTGATCTGGAACCCAATTACTGGAGATGCGACTTGGGAACTGGAGAGCAAGATGAGGGAACAACACCCAGAGTTATTTATCGATGCATAGTTTCGAGGACGAAACTAATTTTAGGGGGGGAGTAATGTAAGACCCATAATTTTAAAGTACCTTTTATGTATTTTTGGTATATTTTGGATTTTGGCTCGGAGGCTTTTAAGCCAAAGTTAATAATATTTTGGAGTTTTATAATCAAAAAGATATTTCGATGCCAATTAGAATTTCCCGTCGATAAATAAATTGAATTTAACTGCGGTAAATACTTTACGGTTAATTTAAGGCGTTTCGGGTGAAACGGTAATTTAATAAATATCTAGATTTTGAGATATTTGTTAAGTTATATTTATTTTTTATATATGTTTGCTTGGAGGGAAAAAGAAAGGAAAACTAGAAGGAAGGAAAAGGAAAAGAAAATAGTATATAAAGGAAGGAAGGAAAAAGGAAGAAAGGAAAAACAAAGGAAAGAAATTGAAAGGAGAGAAAATAGAATTTTCCATCTCCTTCCTCAGTCACGCAAGAAAAAACCAAATTTCCATCCTCCTCCATTTTTCGTTTTCGTTGCTTCCTTTCCTTCAAAACTAGTGACCCAAGGTTGGGTGAGGGTTAGATCAAGGTTTTCGTAACTCCACTCTTCCTCTTTGATTCGAAAACGAAGAAATACGGTTTTTGAGATCCAAACACAAACCCCTCCGTTTCTCCTAGATCCAAACCTCTTTTCTCGAAGAGATAGAAGGGAAAGTTGCTCACCTCCGTGCTACGGTGCTAGTGCACTAATTTGGAAGCGGCGTTGCGAGCGGAGATTTTACCGGAATTTCTCGCGGAACCGGAAACTCTCGATAAAGCTAACTTTGAGGTAAGGGCTCCTTCCAAACTTCTAGTTTGCATTAGGGACTTATCTGTGGTTGTGTGGGAAGGAATTTGTTAGGGCTTAATGTATCGATTTGGGGAAAAACCAAACTAGTGCGTTACGGGTAAAACCCTAAGAGTTAGGTTTTGTTTATAGTGATGAATGTTTCGTGGTAAATGAATTTGAATGTCATTGTGTATGATTATGGGTAAATGAAACTTGATGTTTGTTAATTGGTGTGGTTGTTGTGAATTATGGTTTGAATGTGAAAGTATGTTTGAATTTGTTTCTGTGGAATTTGAAAACCATTAGAGTTAAACGAGTATTAAAAATGGGGAATCTTTTAATACCTCGGTTTACTTAATGTGTATTTGAGGAAAATGTTTAAGTTAACTGGGCGTTGAGAATGGGGAATCTCTTAATGTCTCGGTTACTTAACTATCGTTTTTGAAAATCGTTTCGGTAAATGAGTATTAAGAATGGGGAATCTCTTAATGACTCGTTTACTGAATGTTTTGCGAGAAAATCGTTTAAGTCAAAAGTATATTAAGAATGGGGAATCTCTTAATATGACTGTTTGCTTAACGTTTTGTTTTGAAAATCATTAAGTTAAATCGGTATTAAGAACGGGGAATCTCTTAATGACTTATTTAATTAATGTTGTTTGAAAGTCGTTTAAGTTAAATGGGTATTAAAAATGGGGAATCTTTTAATATCTGCATTTGCTTAACGATTGTTGTGAATGGAGTCTGTGTATGCTCATGCATTTCATTTGGTAAATTGTGTCGACCCGTGATAGGTGACACCTTGGTAAACTGTACTGACCCGTGATAGGTGGTACATTTACGATTTCCGCTTTTTCTTTTAGTAAATCGTGTTGACCCGTGATAGGTGACACCATGGTAACTGTACTGACCCGTGATAGGTGGTACATTTACGATTCCCGCTTTTTCTTTTAGTAAATCGTGTTGACCCGTGATAGGTGACACCATGGTAACTGTACTGACCCGTGATAGGTGGTACGTTTACGATTTACGTTTTTGGTAAATTGTGTTGACCCGTGATAGGTGACACCATGGTAACTGTACTGACCCGTGATAGGTGGTACGTTTACGATTTACGTTTTTGGTAAATTGTGTTGACCCGTGATAGGTGACACCATGGTAACTGTACTGACCCGTGATAGGTGGTACGTTTACGATTTACGTTTTTGGTGAATTGTGCTGACCCGTGATAGGTGGCACCTCGGTAAACAGTACTGGTCTGTGATAGGCGGTACGTTTACGATTCTCGCTTTTTCTTTTAGTAAATCGTGTTGACCCGTGATAGGTGACACCTCGGTAAACTGTACTGACCCGTGATAGGTGGTACGTTTATGATTTACGCTTTTTAGTAAATCGTGCTGACCCGTGATAGGTGGCACCTCGGTAATTGGTACTTTGGCCTGCGATAGGCGGTACAATTATGATTTACGGCCCTTCGAGGAGGGTTTTGGTTTGGAATTCCGAGTCCATGCATTTTGGCATATACGCATCGCATTAGGGTGCTTGGCACACGAGTCGTGTTTAAGTGTGACTGATTGTAAACTATTTCGAAACTCAAGTTGTCGTGGTAATTGTGTTGGAATTGCTATGTGTTATGTATTGATTATCGTGTGTAAGTGTGATGGATTGTAAAACTATTTCGAACCCAATTTGTCGTGGTGATTGTGTGGGAATTGCTAAGTGTTAAGATTTGGAGTTGTGTATGAATGTGATTGAATTAGTTTATGTATTTTTGGAAGGATAAGCAGGGAAATCGATTTCCCAATCGATTTGGGAAGTTACAGGGGCTCAACTATTTATAAAATCGATTTCCCAATCGATTTGGCCATGCAGGAATTCAGCAAAACTGACAAAAATCGATTTGGAAATCGATTGGCATTAAGTCAGGGGCTGAGCTATGCTGTCAATTGATTGCCCAATCGATTGAATTAAGCCCATAATTCAAATTTCACTAAAAACCTTCAGAAAATCGGTTTGGAAATCGATTGGCTTAGTAGAAATTCTTATTTTGAGTTAGATAAAAGATTGCTCATTGATTTATCAATGTCTTGGTTAGTTATATATTACTTGATGGATTGAGAACCTTATTTTGTTTTCATTGTTATTTGGCATGTGTTATATGAACTTTTAGCATATGGAAACCCCTTTTAAGGTGCATGATAAGTTGAAAGGTTATTTTGTGCATGTAAAAACTTAAATGTTATGTGTTACTTGTTAATTTCGGTTGGTGACCCTTTACAACTATTATGGAAATCTGGGCTTTGCCCTCAGATGAGAGCCAGGACGAATCTACCTGTTCGTACCCTACGGATGGGAATATAGATGGGATTGCTTGACTGGAGCTATGTTAGGAGGATCTCACGTGGCGCGTGGAGATCACTCAGGGTGTATAGCTATAGTTTTTTTTGAAGAATGATCAGATTAGGATGACATAGAGGGAACAAATGTTTTTTTGGATTACGTTATTTTGAACTGGAAAACTGTACCTTTACTAATATTGTGAGTATGACATCTTAGTTGAATGGGTTCCATGTATCATCTGTTGTTGTGTAAATACTTTGGATTCATATATTTTGAGAAACTTTTCCGCTGCTTGTAAATTATAATGACTCAATTATTTATCCAAAGGTATTTCCTTATTTATTTCTCTGTTTTATTTTAATTCCTTTTGAAAAAAAAAATATACCCTCGCTTTGAAAAATGGGGTGTTACATCAAACATATTGTTTTCATAAAATATTTTTGTTATCGTCAAACTCTAAGTATAAAATCAACTTGATTCCAACAAAAAGAATTTGAAAAAAAAGTTTTTGCTTTGGGAGAAGTATCTCATTTTTGAAAATGGGGAAGATATTTTGTATAGAAAACATTTGAATGCTCTTAACTTTTTCCAAAAGAAAAATGCGCACATGTTAATGAATACCAATACTCACATATTGACAAAACTCATTCATGCTCTTACGTTGGGAACATTAATATATGTTTACTTTGTTTACATTTAATTTTTAAAAGGAAATTTATTCTCAAATAAATATAAGTGTTTGTCATAATCCAAAAGGGGGAAATTATTAATATCAATATGATTTGAATAACAATGAACCTTAATTGTGTTTTGATGAGAACAAATATATAAAATTACTTTTTTGAGTAAAAAACTCTATTCTCTATGCAAAGTGTTTTCAAGACTTTAATAAATGCATCTCTTTGTGACTCTAGTTAAAGCATCTCAACTCTCGCTCTGATTTGCCTACCTTTGATAATAAAATGGATTTTCTTGTGCTATGATTTTATGCTCAGAAGATAGTCAATCCTCTATTGAGCACAACGTTCAAGCACTCTCAAAGGAAAGACTCAAAGTCAAAGAAGAAAGTTTTTATGACCATATGGGATGACTCTGATGATAAAGAACAAACAAATATGGCTCTGATGGCTTATGTTGACCTTGAATTTGACTTTGGAAGTGAGTATGTAGATGAACAAATAGAGGTACTTTCTGATGTGACTCTTCAGGAATTGATTACTATTTTAATGATTTTTTAAATAAAAATACAACATCACTATAAAGCTGAAAGCCTTTAGGAAAATAAATGAAATTCTGAATGATAAAATTGACACTAAACTAAAGACTAAAAATCTTAATTTGAAAAGTAATCATAGTTCAACATCAACTGAAAATTTGCCATGTAATTCTGACAAATATAAAGTAGCTTTTCAAAATTTTATGGCTAATAGTTTAGAAAGAAGTATGTTTGCCTCTATGATTTATGGTGTTAGTAGAAATAGTGAAAAAGTAATAGAATTTCAAACAATAGAAAATAAAGCTAAGTTTATTGCCTCCGGTGATTTATGTATTGTCAACATTAAGAAATGTCGCTCTAAAATATCTTGTCATATGCTAACCACATGGAAAGACAAGAAACCTTTCAAGGCTAACAATCCAAGCTCCAACCAAATGTGGGTACCCAAAGAAAAGTTTTCTATGTTGTAGATGTTCTCAACAGCCATGTTGAAACACTTGTCTTGGTACCTAGATAGTGGATGTTTGCGACATATGACAAGAGAAAGGTATGTGTTCTTAAATCACATCCAAATCGTTCATATCATATTAAAAATTGTGCGATTGAAGACATAAACGAGAACTGAGGTAGATATTTATTAAAATTTATACTAATAAAATTAATACAACGAACTATATATATACAGACAAGCTATCTATATATATACAGATAAGCTATGGTGTGATACTATTTGTTAATTGTGAATTGGTTTAGTTCATTTTTGAACTGTATAATAAAACTTGTTCACATATTATATTGTTTTAGTTAATTTTTAAATGTATCTTTTCACAAATTATATTTTTTTTTATTTTTTATTGATGTTATGTTGAATCTTTAATAAAACACTTTTACAAATTTTAATTATAATATTTTAGTTAATATTTATAGCTCCCTCTAATATTTTGTGCAAGATCCGCTATTGAATGTCAAATATTAGATCATGTTATCTACAAAGAAATTTTATAGTTTCATGTGCACATTTTAACTTTTTATTTGTATTTTTATAGAGCAAGAGGTAACAAAATTCAAACTGGTTTATTTCCCTTAATAGCAAAGGTAACTCACTTGAAGCCATATTAGTCATCATAGTTTCCATGCTTTAGTGAACCATTAGTTATTTGGTCACCACTTTTCTTATTGAGTGTTAAAACAATATTGCGATCTACAACAAGAGTTAACCAACAAAACAAAAAACTAACAATTGCAAAATCAGAAATTAAAACGGAGAATGTTCTTCGTTTCAACAGAAAACAAATAACGTTCTTGACCAGAACTAAAAATGAAGAAAACAGAGAACGTTTGCTGAAAAAATGCAGAAAACGGAGAATGTTTAAGGTTCTCCTTTCTACAGTTTTGAAAACCAGTTTTTAAATCAATGTAAAGAAAAATTAAAGAAAGATAAGAGAAGAATCAAATCTTTTAACATAAAAAATAGCACAGCATTAGGTGTTACCAAACTTTTATCTCTCTCAAATCATAGTCACAAGGTGGATGAGTTTATTTGTCAAAGCAATGTTTAATATGATTTTCCTAAGCCTAACATTCCAAAAAATGTTTATATAATCAGAGTGACACAAGAATGTGAATATAACTAGAGTGCAAATACTTCAAATACTAGAAAGTTTATAAATGATACTGTGCCATAAAATTCATGTTCATTGTTACCAAGATGAATTATTTATAAACGCGTTAATGTTACTAAATGTTATGTATAAATGACTCATTAATAGTAAAATTGTATGAAATATTTGGCATTATGAAAAGCACAATAGTTATTGTCATTTTAATGATTAAACATTTTTGGAGTTATAAATATTTAACTCTTTAAAATATTTTTCACATATATTATTATTAAACGAATTATTTGTTGTGTGTTGCACGGATATGAATGCTAGTTAAATAAACATATGTCTAGTTGTTTGATACTATTTCTTGATGTAATAAATACTAGTAGCATTGGAATCTGTGTCGGTTAGAAATGAAGTTAAGTAATTATCCCATCACTACTAAAAAATTGCATTTTAGCTGCCATATTTAGCGTCGGTTTTCGACTCTGACGCTAACTAGCGTAGGCGTAGCGACGGCTAGACCGACGCTAAGGTAACAAATTTTATTAACAAGTAGCATCGGAGAGGCCGACGCTAAGTAAAATAAGGCAGACGCTAGTTTATTAATATAATTTTTTATATTAATATGTAGCGCGGATGAGCCGACGCTACGTTTATGATTTTTTAAAATTAAATTTTTTAATAAAATCAGATGAGTACGATCAGATTGTAATTAGAAAGCGAGCCTCTCACTCTCACTCACACTCGTCATCATTACTAACCCTACAATTTGAACCATCACCGATTCTAAACCCAATGTCGTGAAATCGCCGCCACATCAAGGGTTCCATCACGTCACCCACTCGGTACCCTAGCTATCAAACCCGTCCCCCTCTCGAACCCTCTCGATCTCGTGACTCTCTCGAACCCGTCAACGTCACCTGAACCCGTGACCCTCTCGCCGTTCAGTATCGCCGTCTCGCGCTCGTATGTGGTCCATTCTCAATGTAAGTTTTGTCGTCTCACTTTCAGTGTAGCCGTTTAGGTTTTATGGCATTTCAGTTGTGTAATGTGAAGTAAAATTTGGTAATAAGGGTAACTAGTAGTGGTAATACAGGAACGGTGGATAACTTGACATTTTTTCTGCGTTTCTGGTTCATTTTTTCTGCCTTTCAAACTTTTTAGACAGATCGCATGAGAACACGGTTTGCCCGGAAAAAAAATATTCACCTAATTTAAGGTTTTCTTGAGTTTAATTGGAATTTAAGGTTTTCTTGACTTATACAATGCAATTGTGTTTGGAAATGTCCCTCACTTCTAACTAATTTCCTAATTAAATTATTTATGTATTTATGTCTAGGATGCACATGTTTATTAGATTAGGTTTCTATTCTAAATTTTACTGTAAAATTCATTCTTTTTTATAGGAGCTAAATGGACTAGTATAGTAACAACTATTGCAATTGAAATGCTTAAATCATGCATGGTTTGAAGCTGTCATTTGAGTACAAAGGTAATGAAAAGAATCTACATGTTTTCATTGGAGACATGTTTCTACAGTCTTTCATTCTTAAATCTGACTTCGGTTTCTGCCTATAATAACTTTGGTGTAACTTTGTATATCATAGTGATCCTGATGACAGATTTTCTCCCAGACCTGTTTTAGCAAGGTTTGCATCTTTGTATTACATTTTTAAATGAATCCGTTAATTATCTCACTATATAGGTTTACTTACTAAAGTACTTTATTTGCTTACATCTTGAAATTTCTTGCAGGAAACCAGAAGAAGTGTTGGCCGCTTAAGGTGTCAAGTCGACATTATCTCGTAACCTCAATACCCTTGCGCTTGTTGAGGTGTGTGAATCTATAAATATTGCTTAATGTTTACATCTTTCAATTGCATGTAGAAACAAATTCATTATGCCAATAAAATTATTGATTCATTTAGAAAAGATCTTTTATTTTTTTAAAAAGCTTTCAATGAAATGGATCAAGATTACAAAATACATGGGGATTCTGTCTAAGGTGTTGTAGTATCTTAATATAATGTGAAGGAACGTGCCACCAATACTCGCTTTAACATTTCCTTTCCAACACTCACTTTTATGATCAAGAGAGTATTGAGGATGTTTTCTATGAAATTCAATTGTTTTTGCATTCTGTCCGAGTTGTCGCAGTAAAGTGGTCACATTTTTTGACATTGTCTAAGAGCACATGGTCCTTCAATAGAGTTTTTCATTGTTTTCAATTTTTTCATTGTTCAAAGCAACCTTTCTTTGCTAGTTTCGTGTTACTTTCTCCACTGTGACTGGTTATGTTGTAATGCAGAATAATTTCTTCAATTGCAGCATTAAGATCTGTAGAGCACCACTTGAATTTGGATAAGCTGTATGTTTTAGGCACAAATTGTGGTATGTTTTTGAATGTTGTGCATTTCTTTTGTTAGCTATAAATCCTTTTGTTTTTGACAGTTTTGAATATATTGGACTAATTCTAAAATTCTTATTTCACAGTGGACAATGGACCTAGGGAAGGACTTGATAATTTTCTAAATGCTGCAAGCGATTCACCTAAAAAAGTTCTTCATTATGAATTTATGCAAGATTACAAGGTTCTCTTTTGAAAAATCATGTTTTAAAAAGTTCTTCATTATGTTTTATTTAGTGTGGCTGGTTTGATCTGGTTTTAAACCGTTGTCTTTCCTTTATCCTACCAGAATGTTTTGGTCAGGAAATGTAGTATAAATCGGACAATTTACTATACCAACTATTTTAGTTAGAATAATTGTTTATTTTAGCATCTTGCTTTATTGCCAAGGTTCTATTTCCGCCGGTTCATAAACAAAAAGCTTCATTCAGTTTCAAATTTTAATTTGAGCAGGTTCCTTATTTTTGTCTACCTGCAAATGACTTAGTTGATGTTATTGCTCCATCTTGCTACAGGTTATTTTTTATTTCTTTTACTTATCTAATTTGAAGGAAGTCACGAGTTTGCTTTCGTTTCAATTTCTTATCTGCTCCTTCATTTTATGTTGCACTAATTTGTGAGAATCTCTCTTCTACAGCTGTTTTGACTACACAAATGGTTTAGCAGTAAGTCCTTGTCTTCTCGACTTTCTTGTATTTATAACACGTGTTATTTACTTATATGCAAATTGTTCCCATTATAATTTCTTCACCAACAGTATTTTAATCGGGCCTTCAAAAAGTTCTAATGTAACTCAGAACACAAATTAGTTCTACATACTGATTTTTTTGCTAAAAATAATAATACAAATTACTAATCTAGTGCAAGTTTTGAAAAATTTATCAAAGTAGTGCAAGTGGTATATCTAGGAACAATTCCAATTGAACCTGAAAGATCTTATTACTAATGAAAACTCGAAGAACATTATGGAAAATACTAACAAAATCTCGTTGCCAAGTGAACCACCAATTTTCAAAGCCATATCATTAGTTGACTTGTTTTGGTTAAGAGTTAGTTTACATTAGTTGTGTCATTTTTTGATGTTAAAAAAACTGTCCTTTTATTAGACAGCGTAAAAATTTTCAGGACTTGGTTAATGCAACATATTTTGTTAACTATAGTTTGTTGACTTTAGCGTCGGCCCTCCGACGCAACTATTTTCCCCTTAGCTGACGTGTCAACAGACATTTTTTAGCGTCGGATGTTTCAATTTTATAGATAGCGTAGGTGTAGTGTAGGCATGGCCGACGCTAATATACACTACGCCAAAAATGACATTTTATAGCGTGCCTTTTACAACGCTTACTAAATACAAGCGCTGTTGTAAATATATTTTAAAAATAACGGAACATATAACAACGCTTTTTTGACAAGCGCTGTGGAAAAAACATTGTTGTAGGGCCATATAGCGTTTGCACATAATGTTTACAAGGCTTTTACAACGCTTTTACACAAGCGCTGTAAAATGAAGCGCCCTCGCATAATGTTTTACAACGCTTTTTTGACAAGCGCTATAAAAGACTTGCGTTTTCAAATAATTAAATGACCTATTACAGCGCTGGTTTTACAAGCGTTGTAAAAAACATGCGCTTTCAAATAAATAAATGACCTATTAGAGCGCTTTTGTTACAAGCGCTGTAAAAGGTCACATAATTGAAGGACATATTAGAGCGCTTATTCTACAAGCGCTGTAAAATCATTCACTTTAAATAAAAATCATTTACTTCAAATAAATAAAAACAAATTTAAAACAAATTTACGAACCCTCATCACCTCTACTTTGGGAACCCTCATCTCCTCTACGTACTGTGCGGCCATCTACTGCTCCTCCTTTAAAAAAAATTGGATACGTTGTCTCAGGTACTGTATTTATTAATTTGTTGTTGTCACGAAAACTAATAAATTGTTACATAATAAATCTTTTCTTGTTGAAATTTATTGATCTGTTCTGTTTTGAAATCTTTTCTGTTTTGAAATTGTTACATAATAATGGACCTTGGTTTCCATTTTCCAATATTAGATATGTGTACTATATATTGGTATAATGTTATCAGTAGCTTATTATTTTTGTAACTACATTTATATAGGTCATATAATATGGACCGAAAATGGATGTTTGCCAATCGATTGTCAAAAGAGTATGAAAATGGAGTGAAGGAGTTTGTTGAGTTTGCAGTGAAGAATGCAAAAGATCCAAATAGAGTCGTTTGTCCTTATTTAAAATGTTGTTTTGGAAAACGCGTTAGAGAAGATGAATTGGAAGGACATTTAGTATGGAATGGAATTGATCAAAGCTATACAAGTTTGATAAGACATGGTGAGAAGAAAAAAGGAAACATTAATTTTGAGAATGGTTCGACATATGCTTCAACTGACTTCGATACAGATACATATGAGCTGGATCGCGTTGAGGAGATTGCAAAAGCAATTGAAGAAGATCTTCCGGATTGTCCTAAAATTTTTGAGAGTTTTTTGAGTGATGAAGAGAAACCATTATATAATGGTTGTACTAAATTCACAAGACTATCGGCGATATTAAAGTTGTACAACTTAAAAACGAGTAATGGATGGTCTGATAAAAGCTGCACATAATTATTAATACTCTTAAAAGATATGTTGCCAGATGATAATGAACTTCACAGTCGAACCTACGAGGCTAAACAGATTTTGTGCTCTATTGGCATGAGTTACGAAAGGATTCATGTATGTCCTAATGATTGCATTTTATTTCGAAACGAATATGAATTACTAAAGGCGTGTCCGAAATGCAATGTCTCTCGATATAAGAAGAAAGAATCTACTCCAGCAAAAGTCGTGTGGTATTTTCCTATAATACCAAGATTTAGGCGCATGTATCGCAATGAAGAAGATTCAAAACACTTGACATGGCATGCAGATGAAAGAATTAGAGATGGAAAGTTTCGACACCCTGCAGATTCCCTACGATGGGCAAAAATTGATCACGAGTATCCTGAATTCGGGATAGAGTCAAAAAATCTAAGACTTGCACTTTCTACTGATGGAATGAATCCACATGGTCTTCAAAGCATCTCACACAGCACGTGGCCAGTGATTTTGTTGATTTATAACGTATCTCCATGTTTATGTATGAAGCGTAAGTTTATGATGTTGTCTCTGTTAATTTCTGGACCCAAACAACCAGGGAATGATATCGAGGTATACTTGACTCCTTTAATTGAAGATTTAAAAATTATGTGGGAGACAGGTGTGGAAGTTTATGATGGATATAAGAAAGAATGTTTCAATTTGAAGGCTATGTTGTTCG
>NC_021167.2:14408911-14415142 GCF_000331145.2 Cicer arietinum | reverse complement strand
GATTGATGAGTCAGGGTTCTTGCTTGTCGATTTTAATAAGGTGGGATACAAAGACGAGCCTTTTATTTTAGCGTCGCAAGCTCATTGTCCTATCGACCAATAAAATAAGTGATGATAACAATAATAATGAAGATGTTGGTAATGATCTTTTATTTGAAACATCACAACCACATGAAATTGATTCAACTGATGATGGTTTATATCTTAGAGATGATCATGAAGAGGGAATTTGGATTACTTCATCGTTTGGTATCGTTAATAATGGACAAACAAATGTGAATCCCACCAGGAAAAGAAGAAGGGCATCTTAATGTACATGTTTAATTGTTTTATATAAGCAGCCATGTATTTGATTTTCTGCTTATATTTATTTTTTGCTTATATTTAGCTTGATCTTAGTGTTTTATACTAAGTTCATGTAATTTAATATAAACTAGTAATTTACATGAACTGAACTGAATATAAACTAGTCATTTACATGAACTGAACTAAAAAAAAATATCCAAATATAGGTAATTTACATTAACTAAACTGAATATAAACTAAGGAGGTCACAAAGCTTTGTTTTATACCAAGTTAAAAAGTCCTTTAAAAAAAACAGCCATATAACATAAGAAAACAAAGAGATCTTTTACAACACTTATAGAATAAGCATTGTAAAAGAGCCATTGAAAAATAAAATAAGGAGGCCTTTTAGAGCGCTTATTTGAAAAACCGCTGTAAAAGGCCTTTAAAAAACACAGTCATATATCATAAGAAAACAAAGAGGTCTTTTACAGCGCTTATTCTACAAGCGCTATAAAAGAGGCATTGAAAAATAAAATAAGGAGGCCTTTTAGAGCGCTGATTTGAAAAAGCGCTGTAAAAGGCCTTTAAAAAATACAGTCATATAACATAAGAAAACAAAGAGGTCTTTTACAACGCTTATTCTACAAGCGCTGTAAAAGAGCCATTGAAAAATAAAATAAGGAGGCCTTTTAGAGCGCTTATTTGAAAAAGCGCTGTAAAAGGCCTTTAAAAAACACAGTCATATAACATAAGAAAACAAAGAGGTCTTTTACATCGCTTATTCTACAAGCGTTGTAAAAGAGCCTTTTAAAAATAAAATAAGGAGGCCTTTTAGAGCGCTTATTTGAAAAAGCGCTGTAAAAGGCTTAGGTCTTTAAGATCGCGTTTACAACAAACGCTTTAAAAGGTTAGGTCTTTTAGAGCGCTTTTCCAACAAGCATTGTAAAAGGCTTCTAAAAAAGCGTTGTAATAGGGTTTTATATATAACAGTAAACCGCTTCAGTTTCCTCTTCATTACGTAAACTTCACTATCATCTCTTCTTCATCGTTCTTCTCTTCCTTTGCGAACCCTATCATCTCTTCCATTACGAACCATATTTCCACGATCATCTCTCTCATTTCGAACCTTATTTCCATCCACGATCATCTCTACCATTACAAACCATCTCTTTTCATTGAAATATGTAACCATCATTACGTATTTCTTCGAACCATACTTTAGTTTCTGCGAACCGTATTTCTGCGCATTTCTCCTACGAACCCTACGTATTTCGTCTCACTATTCAGGTATTGATGTTATTAATTTTTTGTTATCACTAAAATGCATGTTGAACTTATACTGATACGTACTTAGACTACTGCATGTTGAACTTGTTGAAGTTATACTGAACTGCATGTTGAACTTTTTGTAGATAAATGGATTCTAACAAGGCTTTTAATTGTCAAAATGAGGAAGTTGTCAACACCAAGACTTACAGAAATGAAGTCAAACATGGTGCAACCATAATGCAAAAGGTCATAAAAGCAAGGAGCAGTGGGATAAAATTTGAGGTATACTATACTCTGTTTGCTGTTTATTTATTTATTTTTTTTTTATCTTTTTTGAAAGCATGTACTTACTATATGAGTTTATTAGGTTTGATGGAATGAGAGTGGTCAGCCAATCGACCCCAACAGCTCCATGTTTGTAAGTTACATTGGGGTTGTTGTTCGTCAGAATATCCCCATTACAATTGATGATTGGAGAGATAAGGCGTTGAAGGATGCGAAAGATGTACTGTGGAATGATATACAAGTAACTTTTTTGATCCACTCTTTTGTCATTTATAATTTTTTCCATTGAAATACTTTACTCAAACTATATCTTTATTTCATTTGCAAACTGCTTTTGTTCTTGATGAGGAGAGAAAGAATTACGTCTTGAGAGTTGTCGGGAAAATACACCGGGGTTTTAGATTTCACCTCTCAAATTTCTATCTAAAAGATAGTGAGGGAAATATGAATGCTGAAGCTCCAAGAATATATAAACATTATATATCAAATGAAGAATGGAGTGCATTTGTATCAAAACCTTCCAACCCCGCGTTTGTGGTAAGTGATTAATTTATTAGCATTTGTGTTTTATTATTCATATTCATAGCGTATTTTAAATTTTTACACGATTGTTATTTTTCTTATATAGAATATAAGTAAGGCCAATCGCGAGAGGGCAAGAAATCCGATGCACCCATACAAAAAACCACGTATAGGATATGCACGTCTAGAGCAAAAACTTGTAAGTAATTAAACATCACTTTTATATAATGAAGGAATTTGTATTATAAACTATAGTTTCTAACTAATATTTTGTTTATGATCTTAACGAATAGCAACAAGACACCCAATCCGATCAACCGTTGGGTCGTCATATCTTGTGGAAGGAAGCTCGTGTAAATAAGGACGAAGTGGTTGATAACGAAAATGTTCAAAAAGTAATAGAACTTTGTGTAAGTATATTATCACTTTCATATTTTTTAATATTGTATTTTATCACTTTAATAATATCACTTTAATATTTTTTAATATTGTATTTTAAAAATAATATTGAACTTATCTTTTTAATCCTACATGTATTTTAGGAGAATATCGAACAAAGTTCGGAAAATCAAGAGGGCAACAAAGCTAGTTGCAGGGACATTCTGGATAAAGTGTTTAATGTTCCTGAATATTGCGGTCGAGTGAGGGGGAAAAGATTTGGCGTAACTCCTAAAAGCTATTTTTCACAAGAGAAGAGCCAAGATTCATCTAATGAGGAAGTATTAGAGAAGCTCAAACTCCTATCAAAGCAAGTGGCACTCTTGGTGAAGACGAATAAAGACAAGCAACTCCCCGATCAGCTCCAAATGGAGAGTGAAAACGCAAGATGCAACATTGGTCTCAAAACTCTTCCCGGGGTAATTAATTACTTACTTATGTAATTACTTATGTATTAACCATACTTATGTATTAACCATTGATTTAGGGTGTCACTCCATGTGTTATGTACTTATCCTCCCCTACTCACCGGAAGGTCGGAAAGGGAACATTGTACAATACTTCGGGAGAAGTATTGCACAACACACCGATCCCTGCGGGCCATGTCAAAGTATCAGCTGTCATTGCTTTGGAACCAAATGCACCGTTGCCTATACCGGACAACGATGCAGATATGAGGTTTTTGGGCAAAGCAGTTGGTAGTTACGTGGCATGGCCCACACATCTTGTTGCCCTTGGTAAGGTATGTTTAATTAATTGAAATGTATATGTATATTTAATTGCTGATTTTTTTCCGCTGCTAACTTTAATTTCACATTTATATTTAGATTCTGAAAAAGCCTAAAGGGAATGATAAAAAGATTCCTAGAAACAAGTCAATTATATCGCCACAAAAGGTTTGTCACATTTATTCCCTAAGGTTTGTCATTTTTCAGATTCAATAAACTAACATTTAACCTCATTTTTTCAGATTCAATCAAATAAACCACCCGCATAGAAAAATAAAGCCGGAAAATCTCAAAAATTGGAGGGTAATAAAGCTGGCAAACTACAAAAGCTAGAGGGTAATAAAGCTGCCAAAGTTGCAGCTAAAAAATTGAATCGGGGAAAATCAGTCGCTGCTGCTCCTAAAATAAGTCAGCCATGCCTTGCTAAATACGGGGCATGTCTTGACATCCAAGTAAAAAGGAATATGGGCAGCAACGATGATTCACGCATCATAACCATGAATAAAGCTATATTCGGAGATGAGTATGAAGAATTTCTGGAAAATGAGCACATATACGAACTTCTCAACCATAAAGAGCTGAGTGCTACTGTCATCAGCTTGTACATAAGGTAAAAAAATACTTTTAATTGCATTTATTGGTAATTAATTAAATTTATTGGTAATTAATCTAAGTTGAAATTTTCATTGAAGGTTTTTGCATGAGAAGTTGGTGTGCTTGCACAGATTGTCAAATAGATATTCATTCTTGTCTCTGCATAAGCTTTCGATGTGTAAACTCGATCCAGTGAATGTAAAAAAATACATTGTAGATATGTTATTAGGAAATATAGAAAAGGATAAGTTGTTCTTTGCACCATATAATTTAGGGTATGTAATTATATATTATTTATTTATATCTTTTTTAATTTATGAGATCTTATATTTATTAGTTGTGTAAACAAAATTGCCAACCAAATTTTTGTTGCTGTAGGGCACATTGGGTGCTATTTTCAATCAACGCGACCTCTGAAGTTATATACTATTTAGATCCCTTGCACGACAATTACAACAATCACTCCGATATAAAGACTATGTTCGACATGTAAGTAATGTGTTTGTTAATGTATAAATAATGTGTTTGTTAATGCTATAATAATCACATTTATTTATTCGATAGTGCTTTACAAGTTTTTCGAACTCAAAGAGGTGCTACAGTGTCGAAGCAAAAGTCTAATAACATCACATGGATTCCAATAAAGGTTTGAAATATATGCCTTTAAATTTTCATTTACAAATATATGCCTTTACAATCAATGCATAAATATTTTATTGACTTATATGTTTTATTCTATAGTGCCCTCGTCAAACGAACAACATCGACTGTGAGTACTATGTATTGCGATTCATGAAGGAGATTGTTGATAGGAATCAAACTATTATCCCAGAAACATTACGGTATTTTTGTAAGACCCATAATTTTAAAGTACCCTTTATGTATTTTTGGTGTATTTTGGATTTTGGCTCGGAGACTTTTTAGCCAAAGTTAATAATATTTTGGAGTTTTTATAATCAAAAAGATATTTTGATGCCGATTAGAATTTCTCGTCGATAAATAAATTGAATTAAGTGCGGTGAATCCTTTACGGAGAATTTAATGCGTTACGGGTGAAATGGTAATTTAACAAATATCTAGATATTTTGAGATATTTGTTAAGTTATATTTATTATATAGATATGTTTGTTTGGAGGGAAACAGAAAGGAAAACTAGAAGGAAGGAAAAGGAAAAGAAAAGAATATAAAAAGGAAAGAAGGAAAAAGGAAGAAAGGAAAAAAAAAACAAAGGAAAGAAAAAGAATGGAAGGAAAATCCGATTTTTCCATATTCTTCCTTTGTTACCCGCGACCCATTTTTCCCTCCTTCTCCCATTTTCATTTTCGTTGCTTTCTTTTCTTCAAGACTAGTAACCCAAGGTTGGGTGAGTGTTAGAACAAGGATTTCTCGACTCCACTCTTCCTCTTTGATTCGAAAACGAAGAAAAACGGTATTAGAGATTCAAACACAAACCCCTCCGTTTCTTCTAGATCTAAGCTTCATTTCGTGAAGAGTTAGAAGGGAAAGTTGCTCACTACCATGCTACGGTGCTAGGGGACCAACTTGGAGGTGACGTTGCGAGCGGAGATTTTTACCGGATTTACTCGCGGTACCGGAAACGCACGTTAAAGCTAACGTTAAGGTAAGGGCTCCTTCCAAACTTCTAGTTTGCATTAGGGACTTATCTGTGGTTGTGTGAGAAGGAATTTGTTAGGGTTGAATGTAATGAGTTGGGGAAAAATGAATTTAAAGTCACTTGTGTATGATTATGAGTAAATGAAGTCTGATGTATTTGGGTGTTATGTTGTGTTGATTGGTGTTCGTCGTATTTGGCGTGTTCATACTTGATGTTTGTTGATTGATGTGTTTTGGTGTGAATTATGGATTGAATGTGAGAGTATATTTGAGTTTGTTTCTGTGGAATTTGAAAACCATTAGAGTTAAACGAGTATTAAAAATGGGGAATCTTTTAATACCTCGGTTTACTTAATGTGCGTTTGAGGAAAATGTTTAAGTTAACTAGGCGTTGAGAATGGGGAATCTCTTAATGTCTCGGTTACTTAACTATCGTTTTTGAAAATCGTTTCAGTAAATGAGAATTAAGAATGAGGAATCTCTTAATGTCTTG
>NC_021167.2:14403054-14407173 GCF_000331145.2 Cicer arietinum | reverse complement strand
TATTGACTTATATGTTTTATTTTATAGTGCCCTCGTCAAACGAACAACATCGACTGTGGGTACTATGTATTGCGATTCATGAAGGAGATTGTTGATAGGAATCAAACTATTATCCCAGAAACGGTACGGTATTTTCATTATTTGATTTTCATATATAAATTATGTATATATTTGATTCTAACTTATTTATGTTCAATTTTTATATTGCACAGTACTTTGACAATTCCAGTCCAACATACTCTGAGAAAGATCTAATTAAATTAAAGGAAGACTGGTGTCAGTATGTGCTTGAAATGAAAATTATTTGATTTTCTGAGAAATAGCATGCTGCAAGGGATCTGAATATTATATGGTAGCTAGTTTTGTTTTGTGTAATAATGTTAGTATATGTATATGAATAGGGCACAGTATCTGAATATGTATATGAATATGTGTTGTTGTACAATATCTAAATATGTATATGTAGTTAAGTTATATATGTATCTGAATATGTTCTGTTGTTGTGTAAATTAAGTTATAAAGTTAAGTTATATAGTTCTATTTTTGTGTACTGATTGTGTGAACTGATTCTGAATATGTATCTGAATATGTTTTGTTGTTGTGTGAACTGATTCTGAATGAAAATGATTTTGGCAAAAAAATTAAAAGACAGCGCTTTCTAAAAAAATGTCATAAAAAACCAAAAAGCGCTTTTTAAAAATTTAATTTACAACGTTTTTAAATTAAAAAAAAATGCACCTTTTACAGTGCTTATTTGAAAAAGTGCTGCAAAAGGTGAATAACAATGCATATATTGAATGAACATTTTACAGCGCTTATTTGAAAAAGCGTTGTAAAATGTGCATTATAATGCATATATTGAGTGCACATTTTACAGCGCTTATTTGAAAAAGCATTGTAAAATGTGCACTCAATATATGCGTTATAATGCACATTTTACAGCGCTTTTTCAAATAAGCGCTGTAAAAGTTGCATAATAATGCATATACTGAGTGCACATTTTACAACGCTTTTTTAAAAAAGCGCTGTAAAATGTGCATAACAAGCGCGCAATATATCTACATTTTTATAGCGCTTTTGTATTTTAAAAAGCGCTGTTGTATCTTTTTACAGCGCTCGATTCTACAGCGTTTTTTTTTTTGTTGAAAAAGCGCTATAAATGGCTTAAAAAAAGCGTTGTAAAATCATATTTTTCGCGTAGTGTATAGCGTCGGGATGGTGTTTGGCCGACACTAGTCATTAGCTTCGACCGTTTTAGCTTAGGCCCAACACCGATGCTAGTCCGACACTAAATCACCATTAGCATCGGCTTTTGGCCTATTAGCGTTGGTTTTGTGCCGACGCTAAATCCTGTTTTTATAGTAGTGAATTATTAATTATAGTCACATTTTAGATATTTTACCAGATATATTTTTATAAAAAATTGTGTAATTGACAACAAATTTATATATTAATATTGAAAAGGGAAACATTTAAATAAGCATAATAAATTCCTTTAAGTAATAAATACATCTTAAAAAAATTTATTTTCTTTTATTAATAGAACCAACAAAATTTCCAAAAGTTTTTTATAATAAGGCCTCGAGGGAGTGATATTCAAAAACAAAGTTTATTACAACACTACTTGGAAAGAGAATCCAAAACCATCATTGTCCTAAACTAACTTGGTTTAGACACAAAGTAATCATCTTGAATAACCACAACATGTCAAGCACAACCATTATAACAACGTATCATATAATATATTTTTTAAAAATAACACACAAACATAATCAATACACAACATCAAAATACATTTATATCACATATAATTTAAGTAAACGAAATTTAATACAACACTACTTGAAAAAAGCGTCCAAAACCAGCTTTGTCATAAACCAACCTGGTTTAGACACAAAGTCATCACCTTGAATAACCACAATATGTCAAATACAACCATTATAGCAACATATCATATAACATATGTTTATTTTCCACAATTTGAACATGTCAAACACAACTATTAGAACAACGTATCATATAACATTTACTTTCAAATGAACATGTCAAACACAACTATTAGAACAACGTATCATATAACATTTACTTTCAAAATAACACACAAACATAACCAATACACAACATCACAGTACATTTATATCACATATAATTCAAGTAGGAAAATGAATGGAGTGATGCCCTTACCGTTATGAGTGTCGTTATTAAGGTTCCTACGTAGCGGTCTTTGCTCCAAAATGTTACACCTTCACAAATTAATTTACTACTCACTTAGTGTTAAAATTCATCTTATCCTTAATTCCTATTCAAGATTTGGTGTTGTATTAAGGTTTTAATTCACGCCATTTCTTTATATTTTTAAAAGATATAAATTCTCTCAAATTAGCAAGCACACACACAAGTAACAATAAAAAGAGATTTTGAGTCTATATTTAGTGTCTCGTTGCAAATTCAATAAAATAAAGGAAAAGTGTCATTCTTCAAATATATTTATTTTGGACCAAAATTATAATACAACAAGCATCAAGATTTCCTTAGTTTACTTCCAAAAATGTAACAATAAAATTTAATGACACTTCAACACAAAATTCATTTTAATTATTACAAAACAAAATAACAACTCTATCATAAAATTATTTTTATTTTATAAATCAACACAACATCCACACAATTGTCTTATAAAATTCACATCTTTAATATTCTTAAAAAATAATTATAAGAACAACTTTCTACCCATTTATTATTTTTGGAAACAATGTTATTTTTAACATAAAAAATGTTTATAAAATTTCTTCAACACTCAAACTATCACAACAAATAATTTTAACCAAATAAAAATTGAGTTTTTAGTCAATGACTGCTTCTATTTATTAAAACACAATCTAGTCTTTATAACGACTTTTACCGGATGAAAATTAATTGTCGACATAGATAAATATTTTCTCTAATCAAAATCGTTTTTTTTATATCAATATCATAAGAAAATCAAGATCACTTCTAAGAAAATAAATTGCATATCACAATTTTACTTTTAAAATTAAAAAGGATTTTCCTACACAATAATAATAATAATAATAATAATAATAATAATATCAAACACCATTTTCAAAAATATCCCTCATCAGAAAGCCATTTACTAAAATCAGTTTTTTGACCGGTAACAATAATAACAATTTTACCATAAAAATCAATTTTTTTTTCCAGAAGATAAAGAAGGAATTTTGTTCCACTAACAATGAAAATTGGTTACACAAAGTTAATATGATCGTAATTAAAAAGTTCTTACTTGAGGGGAAGAATCACTAACTCCTTTAGAGGTTTTCTTGAATTTCTTTTTCCTTTTTTCTCTCCCAATCCTTTTCTTTTTCTTTCTTTCTCACAAAGAGGTTGTTATGAGTATTCAAATTGAGAATGAGAGATGTCCGATTTTTTTTTCATACGACTAAAGTTTGGAACGTTTCGTTTTTAACCTAAGCTCATTAAGACCCCTAAATATTCAGTCCCCAAATTAATGTAATTTTGTTTTTAACGTATGTTTCCCAATTCATTATTCTTTCTTTTCTATTATTATAGTCATTATTATAAGCATTTTTTATAAATACTTAGCAAAATATTCAGTCAAATTAAATACATCATGTCATACACATATATACTTTTCAAAAATAATAATAACAACCATATTAGAAATTATAAAAAAATTAAATAAAAATATATTTCACATATTACTTATAATAAAAAGAAATGAGGGTCTTACAATAGTGGATTAGTTCGTTTTTCAATTTGGATTTGTCAAGCTGTTAGGAGAAGACTTGGCATGTAGGGTCAATGTGGTTAGCTCCTCAAAAGTGTGGGGTTGTCAGGATATCTGGGAAACTCGCTTGGAGAGTCGGGTGCTTTGTAATTCAAGGTATTTGAATAAGTGGATTAAAGCCTTCTGAATAAGAGGACTGGATGTAGTCAAGTTAGTGGTGAACCAGGATAAATCTATGTGTCAAATAATTTATTCTTTCATTGTTTGTTGCCTCTAAATTTGATTACTCCTACTTCAAGTAAGTAACCAAAACTGAACAAGATTTTTATAAAAAGTTATCAACTTTGACAAACATAATTCAATCCTCCCCC
>NC_021167.2:14394578-14403027 GCF_000331145.2 Cicer arietinum | reverse complement strand
ATCATCCCCCCCCCCCCCCCCCCCCCCCCCCCTCTTTCTCATGTTTGCACCTTTAATTGGCATCAGAGATCAGTCTCAAGAAGGAACACTTTACAGTGTTTGATAAAAGATCCAAGGGTTCAAGATGTTTGGATTCAATGAAGAAGTTGTTGAAGGAAACATCAACAAACTACCTCTGTTTGATGGAGAACGTTTTTGGTACTTGAAGGACAGGTTAAAAAGTTTATATATTTCACAAGATCCTGAACTTTAGGACTTGATGCAAAATGGTTATATTGCTCCAAAGAATAGTGATCGTATTGAAATTCCAATAAAAGAGATGAATGTTCATCAAAAGTAGATGTACAAGATGCACCATAAGTCCAAAACATTCATGATAAATGCAATCACCTTCAAGGAGTTTGACAAGTGCACCAGCAAGGAAACATCATAGAGTATTTATGATAGTCTGATTCTAACCCATGAAGCAAGCCAACAAGTTCAATAAGAAAAGGCCAACTACCTAATCAAAAAGTATAAGTTATTCAAGATGGAAAAAGATGAAGACATTTAAACAATGCTTTCCATATTCCAGATCATGGTCTCAAGACTAAAGGTATTTAAGAGGAGTTATACTTTGTGAAGAAAATCCTTAGGAGTCTAACAAGCAAGTGGAGACTTAATATCATTGCCATTCAGGAACAAAATGATTTGAATACTCTTAAGCTTGAAGAATTAATCAGCCTAATATCACATGAAATTGAGCTTCAAGAATATGAGGCCAAGAAGAAGAACAAGATTATGGCCTTGAAATCCAAGCAAAAGAAGGTTCTAAAGGAAACATTAGAATCAGAGGATAGTGATTTAGATGATCAAAATCTGACCTCACAAGAAGAGGAGGTTGCCTTCATATCTAGAAGAATTTAGAGAATGTGGCACAACAAGAGTAAATTTTTCCATCAGAAAGATTCCAAGTAGTCCAATAGAGGAAGAAATGAAGACTTTGATAAGAAAAGCATTATCTGCTACGGATGCAATGAACCTGGACAAATCAAGTTGGATTGTCCAAATCTGGAGAAAGGGAAACACTAGAGAAAAGCTTCAACACCTAAGAAGAAGCTACAAGGGTCGATTCTGATGAATCCTCTGACGATGAACAAGCAAATTTGGCTATGATGGTCATACCAACTCTGCCTCTAGATCCAACACAGATTCTGACTCTACAACTGAATCAACAAATGAAGAAATTGAGGTATTTTATGACTTTACTCGATTTGATTTAATTACTACTATAAATGATTTTTTTAATAAGAATCACAAATTGTCTTTAAACCTGAAAACACTTAGGAAAGAAAATGCAAACCTAACTGAAAAAGTTAATCTATTAAAGAATCAAAGTGTTGAATTTAAAATAGAAAATGCAACTTTGAAAATTGATATTACTGAACTTAAGACAAATAGTGCAACTCTGAAAACTGATATTACTCAACTTAAAACAGAAAATGCAACTTTGAAAACTTATATTGATGAACTTAAGGATGAAAATTTAATTCTAAAAAGTAATCATAGTTCAACATTAACTAAAAATACCACATGTATTTCCAGAAGTATTTCAAGATTTTCTTGCCATGGAAAGAAGCAAATATGCTTATATAATTTATGGAGATAGTATCAATGGTAAAAGAGGTATAGGATTTGAAGAAACTGTAACTTAACCTAAACCTATATCCTCTGATATTTTGTGTACTATTTTCTCTAAAAAAGGTCAATCCAAACTATCTTGTCCCATGTTAAATAAAAGGAAAGAGAAGAAACCTTTTAAGACTAACAAAGTAGGACCCAACCAAATTTGGGTACCTAAGAACAAAATTTTCTATGATGTAGATGTCCTCAACAATCAAGTTAAAACATCAATCATGATACTTGGACAGTGGATGTCTTGTTTGTTAAAGGTCTTAAGCATAACTTATTTAGTATTATTCAGTTAAGTGATAATAATTATGATATTATATAATTCATAATTCATAACTTATTTAGTATTATAAGAATCAAAGTGTTGAAATTAAAACAGAAAATGCAACTCTGAAAATTGATATTACTGAACTTAAGACAAATAATGCCACTCTGAAAATTGATATTACTCAACTTAAAACAGAAAATGCAACTCTCAAAACTTATATTTTTTGAACTTGAGGATGAAAATCTAACTCTAAAAAGTAATCATAGTTCAACATTAACTAAAAATACGACATGTATTTCAAGAAGTATTTCAAGATTTTCTTGCTATGGAAAGAAGCAAATATGCTTATATAATATATGGAGTTAGTATAAATGGTAAAATAGGTATAGGATTTGAAGAAACTGTAACTTAACCTAAACCTATTCCCTCTGATATTTTGTGTACTATTTTCTCTAAAAAAAGGTCAATCCAAACTATTTGTCCCATATTAAATACAAGGAAAGAGAAGAAACCTTTTAAGACTAACAAAGTAGGACCCAACCAAATTTAGGTACCTAAGAACAAAATTTTCTATGTTGCAGATGTCCTCAGCAATCAAGTTAAAACACCAATCATGATACCTAGACAGTGGATGTCTTGTTTGTTAAAGGTCTTAAGCATAACTTATTTAGTATTATTCAGTTAAATGATAATAATTATGATATTATATTCCATCAAATACATGCAAGGCAATTAGTTACAGAGATGGATATGTACTCTCTATAGGTCAGAGACAAAACAACATTTATAAGATAAATTTGTTTAGTCTAGAGAAATAAGAAGTTAAGTTTCTTAAGTCAGTAAATGAAAAGAAAGTAATTTGGTACAAAAGACTAGGTCATGCAAACCGTAGATTAATTTCAAAACTGAACAAGCTTCAACTAGTTAGAGGTCTGCCTAAGCTTAGTTGCAAAACAAAAATTACGTGTGAAGCTTGTCAAAGAGAAAAACAAACAAAGAACTCATTTACTTCTAAGAACTCAGTCTCTACCTCAAAGCCCTTTACGCTCTCACAATAGATCTCTTTGTGATAATGAAAACAACCTCTCTAATTGAAAGAAATATAACTTTGTTATAGTAGATGATTACACTAGGGTGACATGGGTAAAATTCTTACGAAGTAAGGAAGAAATCCCACAAAGTGTTTATCACATTTTACAAACAAATAATGAATGGAAATGATTTTAAGATTTTAACAATTAGAAGTGATCATGGAGGATAAATTGAAATCATGTTCTTTGGGGAATACAAAGGAAATGTATATTACACATAGAAAACAATGAGTAGATTCCAGTTTTAAGAAAAATAACATTTTCTAAAAACTCCCCCTGAATATTTTGAAATTGATATCCTTCAAAATTCCAAAACACAAGCAAGATTTCTCTTTGCTCTTTTGTCTTCTTTCACAACAGACAACATTTTAATTTGAACATGATAATGAGCGCAAGGGAAACAAAATGAATGTGATATCATGTCAAGTATAATTTATCTCTTTACAAAATATTTTTATGCTAAAAAAGTTTGTATTTATAAAAAACAATCAAAGAGATTTGTTCACATAAAAAATGATTTTAAGGACATATAAAGGAGAATTTGTAGAAAATGATTTGAGTTCCAATGAATGAAATAAATAGTAATCATGATGAGAATATACCTTGATAAGATCCAAAGATGCACTTGAAATAAACTAGAGGACAATGTGAATATGTGCTTCTTCTAAAGAACCACCATTCAAACTTGTTACTATTCCTTTGATCTGATGGTTGACTTTCATCAAGACTCCAGTAGCAGCAACTTTGGCACCATATCCTTCCAATTTAGTTCTTCTAGTAATTTGATCATGAGATGTTTTTGGAGGAAAGGTCAATAACGAGATATGTGTAGGAGTGCCAAAAGCAAATGGTTCAAACTCATTTAGAAGTTGTTGATGCTTTTCTGCATAATGTTTTGCTTTTCTGGAGAATGTTCTGCTCTTCTGTAGAATGTTTCTCTCTTCTACAAAATGTTCTGCTTTTCTGTAGAATGTTCTGCTCTTCTGGAGAATGTTCTGCTTTTCTACAGAATGTTCTATTCTTCTGCAGAATGTTATGGTACTGCTTCCATAATGAACATTTTTGCTTAAATTGATCATTATCTAAGATTTTTCCTTTATCGTTCTCCAGCTTTTAGGAGGAGAATGAAACGGAGACTATTTATCAATCTCGGTTTCCAGGAAAGCATTCTATTGCTACTGTTCAGAATGTTCTTCTTTTTCATCTCCTTAGCTTTAATGTTTCCAAAGGTTATAGATACTCCAAATTTTTCTAATGAGAGGAGGCACCATAATTTTCCATTCATGTGTATTGAGAGTGCTTTGTCCATGTACCAATGTTCTTTCTTGATTGTTGTATGGTGTTCCTACATCACAAGTTAGTAATGATTTTGGTACCCATATTTGTTTGGGTCCTTGATTGTTAGTATATCTTCTTTTAAAAGATTTTTTAAAACTTGGTTTCTTTTTAAAATAGCAAGTTGATTCACAGTGACCATTTTTGGAATAATAGAAACATATTGTTGTTGATCTTCTATAAGGTTTCAAAATATGAGTTTTAAACGGATTTGAAATTGATTTTGCTGAAATTCCAAATCGTTCTCCCTTTTTTAAACTTTCTAGAGAAAGTTCTATTTTTGTCCCATAACATTCTCCGTTTTGAGAACAACCTAGAGAAAGTTCTATCTATGTTCTCTTTGTGATTCGAGTGGTTTCTTTGAATCTAATCATCTCAGTTTGTTCCTTGACAAGTGTTGATGATATAGATGTAAAATCCAGAGGCTAAAACTTCTTTTAACTAGTGGAGATTGATTGGTTTTGGAGCTGTGATGATCATTCTGAAACTGGAGAACATTCTCCGTTTTCCAGATTTCACTAAAAAATTTCTCCTTTCTTGTTTGTTCAGATTTTTCTTTTCACGCTGATTTATTCTTGCTTTACTTGGATCATATCTTTGATTAATACACTTAAACACATATGTTAAATACCAAAACACTTAGAATCATAATTAACATTCTTAATTAACTTTTTGTTTGTTTTTATCAAAACATTAAATTGAGATTTTGTCTCAACAAAGGGCTCCTTCGAAATTTTTAGCTTGCATATAGGATGCTATATGTGTATTTGTGGAGTTGGAATTGGGTGAAATGGATGTGTGATTTTGTGGAAAAGGAATTTAATTCATTTAAGGGTGTTTTTGAGGATATTAAATTTGATGTGTTTGAGGTGTGGTTTGTGAAAATTTATTTGGAATGATTTATGTTTGAAAATGTGGAAATTTATGGGTGATTGATGATTAAACTTGGTGTGGATTTTTTTGGAATTTGAATTGATCGAATTTAATGTAAATTATGGATTAAATTTGATATGTGGTGGTGGAAAATATATGCTTGAGTATGCTTTGTGCTGAATTTGAAAATCATTAGTGTTAAATGAGTATTAAAAATGAGGAATCTTTTAATATCTGCATTTACTTAATGATTGTTGTGGAAAGAGTCAGAGTATGCTCATGCATTTCATAGTACATGGTGACTGCGATGGGGCCATGGTGATAATGGTGACCGCGATGGGCCACGAGATGATGCCATGTGACTTGTTGGTTCATCTTATCCTTAGGGTGATCTGTGAGAGATTGCACTCTAGAGCGTGCTGATATGTGAGCGATTGCACTCTAGAAAACAGTGTAAGGCATGTGATAGGCGATACTTTAGTAAATCGTGCGGGACTATGATGGGTGGCATCTTGGTAATTAGTACAAGGCATGTGATAGGCAGTACAATTATGATTTACGCCCCTTCGAGGAGGGTTTTGTTTGGAATTCCGGAACTCATGCATTTTGGCATATACGCATTGCATTAGGGTGCTTGGCACGCGAGTCATGTTTGATATACTATGATGATTGTATATGTATACTCAGTCGTTGTTGTGATTGTGCCGAAATTGGAAAGTGTGATTGTTTGGATTTTTTTGTAAGTGTTGATTGATTGTGAAACAATTTCGAAACTGAATTTTGCATTTTTCTGCAGTTGTATTCGAATACAAGAAGGTTGTAGTCGAATATAGTTGTCCTGATTTTGCTAATGACTTATGAAACAACATTGTATTCGAATACAAGAAGGTTGTAGTCGAATACAATTGTCTTGATTTTGCTACTAACTTATGAAACAACATTGTATTTGAATACAAGAAGGTTGTAGTCGAATACAGTTGTCCTAATTTTGCTACTAACTTACAAAATAGCACTGTATTCGAATACAAGGATGTTGTATTTGAATACGACAATGTAGTTTTGTTAAAAACTTCATTTTTCAACTTGTTTATACATGTTTGACATATGAAAACCTTTTCAAAGAGTATGCTAGGTTGAAAGGTTATTTTGTGCATTTAAAGTTTATATGCTATGTGATATTTGTTAATTTCAGTTGGTGACCTTTACAATTATTGTGGAAATCTGGGCTTTGCCCTCATATGAGAACCAGGATCATCCTACCGGTTAGTACCCTAGAGATGGGAAGGTAGTTAGGCATACCTGACCGATGCTGTGTCAGAAGGATTTTGCGGGGAGCATGGAGATCACTCGAGCTTTATAGTTTTTTTGTAGCATGATCAGATTAGATGGTTGTATAGTGGATAGATGTCTTTCTTTCGTGGATGTATTTATTTCAATTTGGAAGACTGTACCTATACCTCATATTGTCAGCTAGACTTCTATTTTGATGGGTCCATGTACCACTTTTTTATGTGACGTGGGGGAGTTAAAATTCTTGAGGCAGTGCTTTTGTACAGGTGTCTGCCGAGAATACCCCAGGGGTAGGAGCTATGTCTAATAGGCCTCATAGCCCCGATGTATTTTGATGTTTAAATACTTTGGATTTTTGTTTCAAAAACTGTTTCCGCTGTTTGTAAATATTGTTGACTTTTGTCGTCATGTTACGACTTAAATATTTTATCCAAAAGTATTTCTTCCATTATTTCTGAAATTCGCTTTTTTTTTTTATAAAAAAAAATGGGCTGTTACAGATTACACTAAGACATTTGCCCCTGTGGCCATGTCCTAAGCTATTCGTATCCTACTTTCTTTTGCTAAAACTAATAACATTACATTAGCTCAAATGGATGTTAAAAGTGTTTTCTAAATCGTTATACAAGTGAAGAATTCTATATTAAACAAACCACAGGTTTTGAAAATTTTGAATTTCCAAATCATGTTTTTAAACTTAGGAAATCTTTGTATGGTCTAAAACAAGCACCTAGAGCTTGGTATGATAGACATAATAACTTCTTGGTTAAAAATAACTTTGAAAGAGGACAAGTAGATAATACACTTTTTAGAAAATCAATAAGAGATAACAATCTTATTATTCAAATTTATGCTGATGACATTAATTTTGGATCTACTAATGACACTCTTTGTAAATATTTTTCTAAATTGATGCAGCTTGAATTTCAAATGAGTATGATGGTAGAACTTAAGTTCTTCTTAGGGATACAAATTCAGCAAAGTCAAAAAGGTATATACATTCATCAAACTAAATATACAAAATAGCTTCTTAGGAAGTTTAAGATGAGTGATTGTAAACCTATAACTATACCAATACACCCTACTTGTTCACTTGAAAAAGATGATTTAGGAGATAAAGTAGATCAAAATACCTATAGAAGAATGATAGGATACCTACTTTACCTTACCGCTTCGAGACCTGAAATCATGTTTAGTTTATGTGTATGATCAACATTTCAAATTGACCCTAGGGAATCACATTTAACTACAGTTAAGAGAATCCTTAAATACCTAAAAGGCACTGCCAACCTTACCTTGTTCTACAAGAAATCTCCCAAGTACAAAATTAGTGGATATTATGATTCTGATTATGTTGGAAACAAACTTGAGAGAAAGATCACTAGTGAAAACAACACATTTTTAGGTGACAACTTAATATCTTGGTCAAGTAAGAGACAAAACAGCATTGCAATGTCAACATCAAAGGCCGAGTACATTTCAAAAACTAGCTGCAGTTCTCAACTACTTTGGATGAAACATCAACTTGAAGACTACAAAATCCTAGAATCCAACATTTTCATCTATTGTGATAACACTTATGCCATTTGTCTAACCAAAAAACTTATCATACATTTTAGAGCTAAATACTTAGAGATCAAACACCACTTCATTAGGGACTTGGTTCAAAAATGGGTACTAAACATTCAGTTTGAAAACACTAAACCACTACCTGGAGATAGGATTGACTTTATCAAGAAAAACTTAAACCTTACCTTCATACCTAACTGATGTTGTTATAACTTTGAAGTAGTTTAGTTTTACATTAGCTTTTATATTTTCTTGTACTATATTATATTCATGTTATTAAATAATAGATTGAGAAGAAAAGATGAAAACTGTAACACCCCGATTTTTAACAGCGTGAGTGTATTTTTTTTTT
>NC_021167.2:14388098-14393619 GCF_000331145.2 Cicer arietinum | reverse complement strand
GCAAGGATAAGATGAACCAACAATTCACATGGCATCATCCCGTGGCCCATCACGGTCACCACTATCACCATGGCCCCATCGCGGTCACCATGTATTATGAAATGCATGAGCATACTCTGACTCTTTTCACCACAATCGTTAAGTAAATGCAGTTATTAAAATATTCCCTATTTTTAATACTCATTTAACACTAATGATTTTTCAAACACTACACAGAGCATACTCAAACATATTTATTCACACCAATTTAAATTTCCACAACCACACATAAATCACATCTCCAAATTTCATCCACACCTAAATTGAATTAAATTCATTTTCCACCAAGTCACACATAAATTTCATCTCAAAAATTCATAATATTAATTATGAACACATCAATTTCACCTAACATAAATCACCAAAATTTCCAAACATTAATCACCATATTCAATCTCTAAAATTTTCAACCATAAATCACCACAACAACATTAATATATCAGAGTTCTCCCCACCGCTAACTCGGTGCCAACAGTCTCGATTCCTTTTCGAGACTCAAGGAGCTAACTACATAAACATTAATATTTATAACAACTTGTTCACAATAAAACTAATCCAAACACAACAAAATTTACAAAATTAAATCTTTCTCACACACCAAAGTTTTAAAACCAAATAATCTATATTATTTACTTAAAACTAAATAAAACAAATATCGTCAAAATTTCCCATACACACACTCGACTATTAAAGCACCAAAATCTTTGAGTCAATAAAATACTCTAAACTTTTTTTCTTTTTAAACTCAATCAAAAAGTAATTTAAAGAGTAACATTTTAAACTCTAACCATTTTTAATTTCAATCTATCTTTTTGCTTAAACTCTTTAACTTAGTTAAAATTTGAACTTTTTCACAACTTTAACAACGCTAATTTTTTGTAAAATTTCAATTTCAGTTCAAACTCATTTATTTGAAAATAACTCATTACGTAACTCAAACTCATCAAATTTAATTATCGCCAATTCACACCGACAACAATCAATTCAATTCCACAACACACATATAACACCTCAATTAAATTTCAACAATTCAAACATAACTCACCCAATTTCAAAACTCCACATTTTTACACATAAACCACCAAATTTCATCAATTCATTTTCTACAAAATCCACAAATAAATCACATCTCAAAAATTCATAATAATAATTATGAACATATAAATCACACCAAACTTGAATCACCACAAACCACACCTCAAATTTAAATTCCACTAAATTACACATAATCACATTAAATTAATTTTTCACAAAATCACACCTCAAATACATCAAATTTCTTTTCCACAAAATCACAAATAATGTCCTAAATGCAAACTAAAAGTTTGGAAGGAGCCCTTACCTTAACGATAGCTCTAACACGCGATTAACATTCTCTTCCTTTCATTGCCTTTTATACACACGCACATGTGTGTGTATATATATATATATATATATATATATATATAATATGTTAAAATAATAATAATATATAATAATAATAATAAATATCTAAACAAATATCTACATATTTTTATAAAAATCATCATTACACTTATCACCTCACGTCACATCACAAACCACTTTTTCAAAAAAATATCTACTCTAGCCGTAATTCAATGGGCAGATGAATTTTTCTAAAAAATGCTACATCTCAGAAAAAAATTTCTTCGAAAAAAGATTCACCATAATTAAATAAAATTATTCATCGACGAATAATTTTAATCGGGTCTCTAAAAAGATATTTTTGGCATTTAACTCACAAAATGCCATAAAATTGGCTAAAAAGCCTCAGAAATTCAACACAAAATTCTCCAAAATACATAAATTAGAATTTAAAATTAAGGGTCTTACAAAAACAAAAAAGATGGAAAAAAACAAAAAAATAAAGATGAAAATAAATAAATAAATGAAAGAAAAAAAATGTAACTCACTTTCAAGTCATTTTATCTGATGACAAAAGAGGGAGAAATATATTTGATAAAGTGGGGAGAAAATGATACTTGGACTTTGGGGGAGCCCTAAGTTATGGGGAGTCAAAGAAATACAAAGAAAACCCTCTTATTTCTTCTTTTCTGGTTTTCAGATTCTGAATCTGCATATTCTCTCATTATTGGGTCTGGATAAAGAGATTTGAGTTCTCATCCAGGTTTCTAGTCTTAATGAATTTGACTAGAATGTTCAAAGAAGTCTCTTGATTTTGATTGTTAGTCTAAGATTTCTATTTCTACTGATGTATCAGGTTCCTCTGGTAACATGGGAGTTGATGTGTGATTTCTATTGATATTTGTGATTTCTCTACCAATTTTAATTTTGTTGACATGTGTGATTTCTCTACCAGTTTTGATTATATTGATACTCCAGATTTTTCTAATATTTCTAGTTCATTATATGGTTCTAGTTGTGATAGGTATTGTGTTGACCAGTCCTTCTTCCACAAGAGTTAGTTGGCTTCTGTTTGTTAAGTCTTAGAACATCGACATTTTTCCCTTGATATATTGCAAGCATCTATTGACCAGACACCGTAACCGGTGTTTCAATTTAGTTGCTTATAACATCTGCAACATAAATAATTTTATCTTTTGGTACCTAAATCAAGTTGAGTCTTAGTTTGTTAGTTCTTAAAGGTTTCTTGCCTTTCAATTTTGTTAGCATAGGACAAGATATTTTAGTGTGACCATTATTATAGAAAACAATACATAAATCATCATAGGGAAAAAACTTAAGTTCAATTACTATTTTTTGAAATTCTATTCATATCTTACCATTCCTACTAACACCATAACTCGTAGATGCATACTTGCTTCTTTTCATACCATTATCAAGAAGATCTTGAAATACTTCTTCATGCTTATCAGAGTTACATGTGATATTTTCAAAGTTGCATTTTCTATTTTATGTTCAATAATATCAGTTTTCAGAGTTGCATTTTCTGTTTTAAGTTTAGTAATATCAATTTTCAAATTTTTTTTTACTATTTTAAATTCAACACTTTGATTCTTTAAAGCATTAAATTTACAGTTGCATTTGCATTTTTTGTCCTAAGTGTTTCTAGTTTTAAAGACAATTTTTTATTCTTATTTTAAAAATCATTTATAGTAGTTAAGAAATCAGATCGAGTAAATTCAAAAAATACATCAATTTCTTCATCTCCTGTTCACTAAATTCAGACACGTTGAACCCTTGGATCTTTACTTAAACACTATAAAGGGCTCAGTCTTGAGACTGAGCTCCGATGCCAATTGAAGATGAAAACGTGAGAAGGGAGCTTGAATTGTGTTTGCCAAAGTTGGTAATATTTTTGAGAATTTGATGAAGGTTGTTGGTTTTTATGAATTACTTATATAAGAAGCAATCGGATTTCAGAGGCAGCAAATAATGAAAGCATAAATAATTGGACTCATAAATTTATCTTGGTTTACCACTAACTTGGCTACACCTAGTCCCCTCATTCAAATGGCTTTAATCCACTAATTCAAATACCTTGAATTACAAATAACCTGACCCTCCAAACAAGTCTTCCCAAACAGCCTGAAACCTCATACTTTTGAGGAACTAACAACATTGACCCTACAAGCCAAGTCTTCTCCTAACAACCTACCAACCTAATAGCATTTCAGCAAGTGTACTGAATCGTTGCAAGTAATAATAAAATGGTAGTACCAAGTATCGAACTCAAGGATTGCGTTTTACTATTGAATTATATTTAATTACTAAATAGTGAAAAAGATCCCTAAAACAGTAAAAAAAATTGTGTTTTTATGGTTGCTGGTGCGTGTTGCGCGCCCCAGGCGTGGGAAACACGCTCCAGGCGTGCATGGATAGTGTTGGATGGCTGGATACGTGCCCCAAGCGCGTCTGGCACGTTCCAAGCGCTCAACATCTGCTGTCTGGCGTATATTTCATTGTTCTCCTCTTTCGAGTCTGAATTTGGTTCCGGTGTCTTCATGAAAGGTGTAGCTATGGATCCTAGCTTTCATTTGAACTTGGTGTGACTCCAATTGGACATCTACAACTCCAGATATGGCTGAAATATGTTACATATGTCATGTTGATTTCTCACCAAAATTCAGCACTGCGCTAAAACAAAACGCAATGTAAATTACGAAAAATTCCTATTTAATCAATGAAATAAATACACAAAACATTATATTAACTCAAAGAACAAAAATAAACAAAATATATCAAATAAATCCTTAATCTAACTGATGATTGAGGATAAATAAGACTAAAATAGTGGGAAAATATGCATATGATGAAAAGTCATCACAACCCCAAACTTAATCTATTGCTTGTCCCCAAACAACAATTAATTTCAGATTTGGTCCAGTTACATGCACACTTAAATTCAATTTCTCAAATTAAATCAAACTCAATTTTCAAAGTTCATACTACTGCAAAACATTCATCATGCTCTATGGTTGTTTTCAAAAAAAAAAAAAACAAGATTTGTATATGTTGGCATTCATTCATCAAATTCAACTCTCTCTTCACACAATCTCACCAAAATTTCTCTCAAGTGTTTAGAATGGGTAAGGGTTTTATCACTCAAATCCTAGAACGTGCATCACGCTACCATAGGCTTGAAAAAATTCTAGTTAGCAATCACAATGTAGTAAACACATACATTTTTGGAGGACTTTCGGGTTGTAATGGGGCTTAGGTAAGGGTAGGACATTTTAGGATAGTAGGCTTTACCACTTGGAGTTAGGCATACATTTCCACCTTATTCTACCATTTTTTTTCTTCACCTTTTCATTTTGGCGATTCTCAAACGTTGACAAAAGAACAAAGAAGATATTATTTACCAAAGTACACAAACTAATTATTTTTTTTATTTTCTTTCTTTTTTATTTTCTTTTTGTGTGAGAATCATCACCCCAAACTTAAAAAGTTGTTATCCCATGAGCAACCCCAAACTTAGAATTTTATCAAGACAAGAATTTTTTTTTCTACCTAACTCCAAGTAAGGTGATTTAATTAAAGTCATGTGTTTGGCTTGTAATGTGGCTAGTAACCGAAATAAAATGGCAAGGCTCAAAGGGGCAAGCAAAGGGTAAAATTTTCACCGGGTAGTTAGAAAGGCTCAAACGACCAATAAAATTGCCTCAATGCATGTATAAATTACAAGTGATGCAAGTCAGAATTAGTGCAAGTTCTAGAGGGATAACACATGTCTGGATAATCACACAACAAAGAATTTAAGTGTTTAGGCTCAAAAGCTCACAGCTAGGATAATAAGAGAGAGTATGAACAATCAAAATAAAGCCAACATGCTTCTGAAAAGTTAAAATTGTATTTTTGAAAAATTGATGGCATATTAGCCTTCTACAACCATTTAGTAATCAAGAATGCATGCATTAGGAAGACTTGTCGACTTGAGCAATAACATAATCTAAGAAATGAAATTTAACTGGCAAAATCAAAAACAGGAATTTTGAGATCAAGTGCAAGTCAATATGACTGTTTCATCATAGTACACATTTAGTGAAAGGAAAAAAAA
>NC_021167.2:14380901-14387960 GCF_000331145.2 Cicer arietinum | reverse complement strand
GACAAACAACAAAAAGAAAAAGAAAAAAAGAAAGAAAACTTCTCTCAGTTTAGTAGTTCAAGGATTCTCGTTTAGATCATCCGCTCATGTTCCTCTATGGTCGCCAGTATATTGGTGAGGTGCAAATAGATCAGCATAAAACATGCCTCCTGGTGTTTGTTGAGAAGAAGCGAAGGCTCGATATAGATTGGTCATCCCTAATTCTATTCTGGCTTGTCCATCTCGTTGATCAATCATCAATCGTTCCATCATAGTTTCCAGTCTGCCACATCTTTCCTTGGTAGATGGCTATGATGGATGTGGAGGGTGGTGATGTGGTTCAATATTTTCCTCTGTTGGTGGGGCACCAAGGTCCTCTACCGGAATTATGGAGTATTTTTCTATCCACTTAGCAGTGATTGGTGTAGCAGGTTTCACCATTTCTTCACCCTGTTTAGGCAACACTCTCACCTGTTCACATAGTTTGCTTATCAGAGAAGCATGATGGAAGTAGCCTGTCGGAGGATCAAGAGTTGTTGTCCCCCAAAGATCATCAGCTAGTAGTACACCCACATTGATTCTGTCGCCTTTTATGATGGCAGTTAGTAGGTATGCTCTGTGAAGTGTTATATCTGACACATTGGAACATGGTAGTAGCGTGTGATGAACAAAGGTGCTCCATGCTTTGGCAATTGGGTTGAGATCCACTGAGCGCAGTTTCCTAACCGAGCCATCCCTATTTCGAAACCAATCTGTGATTGGTCTGCATAAAATGTGTAGGATCTCCTAAGTGTCTACTTTTTTGCTATGGTCCAACATATCTCGAAAACGGCAGTCCTGATAATTCGGCAGACCAAAAATTGCATTGATGACTTGGGGTGTAAAGGGTACCCTTTTTCCTCTCACATAGCTCACAAACTGATCGTGTGGAAATGGGTCGTCAAACTTCAGATCAGAGGCATTGGAGAAGAATTCCACTGCCAAGGACTTGCTCGCTGTGGTGACGAATTTGGTTAGCTTCTCCCATCCTCTGGCCGCAATCATCGCATGGATGTCAACAAATTCATCTGCTTCCAACTGAAAGGTTTTCTCACTCACAAACTTCTTGACTCCAGGGAGTTTGGCATGAAATTCTTGTGTTGCCATCGTCTTGAATAAAAATGTATTGTGCGGTTGGGCGGAAGATGTACTTTCAACCTTAGTTCGTTTTGCTTTTTGGGTTGCCATTAGGTCCTGCAAAACAAGTATTCACACCCAGGGTTCAAAATATTTCAAGTTAGAGACAATCAATTTAAGCATGATCCCTCTTGGAAAAATAACAGCTTAAATGGCCCTGTGTTAGTCCAAAAAAATTCTAAATGATAATAGTGCATATACATTGGATGTCATTTTAACAAACAGTTGGAGTGCAGTATATATTTTGTGGTCCTTAAGGTGCAAAAGTGGTTGTGCCATTTTAACAAAGAGTTGGAGTGCAATCATGTTTGTGGAACTTAAGGTGCACAAGTGGTTGTGTCATTTTAACAAACAGTTGGAGTGCAGTTATAAAACACATTAACAATTCACATATATGCAACATAATCACCCATTCAATCTCAGAAAATCCACATGCATGTATGAACAATTTCTAATACTAGCACCAATTCGAATGTAAAGAACCCACATGCATCAATGAACAAGAAAGAGTTGATATTAGAAATTGGGGAAACTTACTTGAGGATGAAAGAATTTTGGATAGGGGAGGAAAACTTACTTGAGATGATGGAGGAGGGTTTGGAGAGTGATAATGAAGAGGTGGATACTGACCTTTGATGATAATGGAGGAGGGTTTGGAGAGTGCTAATGAAGAAGGGGAGTTTTGAGTGAAAAGATAGGGGTTTTAAAAACATAGCCGTGAAAAGCGCTTGGGCGCACTTGGGCATGCTTCATGCGCGCGTGCACAGTGGCAATTGCTGGAGAAAGCGCTTCAAGCGCGCTTGGACGCGCGGTTACAGTAGCAAATGCTGGAAAAAGCGCTTCAGGCACGTTTGGGCGTGCTTCAGGCGCGCGTTCTGTCATTTGGAGCTGTACAGTCGCTTCTCAACACATCTTTTTGATTCCTTGCTCATACCAAACATCAAAACTAAGAGAACTAGCAATTAGAGACTAAAATTAGAACTAAATGGAGTAAAATAAATCTGAAATGCAATAAATAAATACGGTGCAAAGGATATAAAATTGGGTTGCCTCCCAATAAGCGCTCGTTTAGTGTCTTGAACTTGACATTCCACCCTTCAAGTGTTGATCAGATGGATGGACTCCATCAAAGGTTTTGACTCTCCCCCTAAATAAGATTTGAGCCTTTGTCCATTCACCTTAATGTTCCGATTTGAGTGAGTGTCTTTCAACTCCACTGCTCCGTATGGAAATACCTTGATTATCTTGAAGGGGCCCGACCATCTTGACTTTAGTTTTCCTGGGAACAACTTCAATCTTGAGTTGAATAGAAGAACCAGCTCACCTTCTTGGAATTCCTTGAATTTAATTTTGTTGTCATGCGATTTCTTGGTTTTTTCTTTTTAATATTTTAGTGTTCTCATATGCAAAATTACGGAACTCCTCTAACTCGTGAAGCTGCAGAATTCTTGATTCGCCATCCTTAACCAAGTCAAAATTCAAGTATTTCGTCGCCCAAAATGCTCGATGCTCCAGTTCGAGCGGTAAATTACAGGCTTTACCATACACGATTTGATACGGTGACATACCAAGGGAGGTTTTAAATACTGTTCGGTAGGCCCAGAGTGCATCATCAAGTTTCGTTGACCAATCTTTTCGTGAGGCATTCACTATTTTTTCAAGAATTTGCTTGAGCTGCCTGTTGGATACTTCAACTTTCCCACAGGTTTGTGGGTGATATGGGGTTGCCACCCTATGACGCATATTATATTTCCTCAGAAGGTATTCCATTTTTCGGTTTAGGAAGTGAGTGCCCTTGTCGCTAATCAAAGCTCGAGGTACGCCAAAACGGGCAAATATGTTCTTCTTGAGAAATGTGATGACGTGTTTTGAATCATTAGTTTGAGTAGCAACTGCTCCAACCCATTTGGAGACATAATCTACTGCCACCAAAATATAGACTTTTTTATATGAGGATGGGAATGGACACATGAAGTCAATACCCCACACGTGCAACACTTCTACTTCTAATATAGGATTTTGCGGCATCTCATCCTGTTTTGAAATATTACTGGTGCGCTGGCATCGATCGCACTTCTTCACGTAGTTGAATGCATCGTTGAACAATGAAGGCCAAAATAATTCCGATTGGAGAACTCTTGCTGCAGTTCGATCACCACTGAAATGACCCCCATAATCAGAGTCGTGGCAGATCCACAATACCTTTTCTTGCTCCTCCTCGGGCACACACCTTGGCAACAAACCATCCACTCCTCTTTTGTACAGGAAGGGTTCATCCCATACATAGAATTTGGCATCATGGATAAACTTCTTTCGTTGTTGGTACGTGAAATCAGATGGAATTGTCTCACCTACCTTAAAATTAGCAACGTCAGCGAACCAGGGTGCCATGACCATAGCGAAGATGTGCTCATCGGCAAACTGGTCTCGAATTGGTCTAATGTACTCATCCTCCTCGACATTCTCCAATCGAGTTAGGTGGTCTGCTACAGTATTCTCTGATCCCTTCTTATCTTGGATCTCAATGTCGAATTCTTGTAGTAGTAGAATTCATCTAAGTAATCTTGGTTTCAATTCCTGGTTAGTAAACAAATACCTCAAGGCAGCATGATCAGTGTAAACAATAACTTTCGATCCTAGTAAATAAGATCGAAATTTATCAAAATCATAAACTACAGCTATTAATTCTTTTTCAGTTGTGGCATAATTGTGTTGGGCCTAATTTAAAACATGGCTAGCATAGTAGATTACATGCAAAAATTTATCTCTTCTTTGTCCCAGGACTGCCCCAATAGCACTGTCACTTGCATCACACATGATTTCAAAAGGTAGTGACCAGTCAGGTGTAGTGATAATGGGAGCAGTTATCAACCTATTTTTCAAACTGTTAAAAGCATGCAAACAATCCTCATTGAATTTGAAGGGTGTGTCCTTCACAAGTAGATTTGTGAGTGGTTTTGCAATTTTTGAAAAATCTTTTATAAATCTTCTATAAAATCCAGCATAGCCTAAAAAGCTTCTAATGTCTTTTTCGTTGGTAGGAGGGGGAAGTTTTTCAATAACTTCAACTTTGGCCTTGTCTACCTCAATCCCCTTGTGGGAGATTCGGTGGCCTAATACAATTCCCTCTCGTACCATAAAATGACATTTTTCCCAATTTAGGACCAAGTTGGATTTTTCACACCTTTGTAATACAAGAGACAAATTACTCAAAAAATTATCAAAAGATGAACCAAAGACAGAAAAGTCGTCCATAAATACTTCGATATGTTTTTCAATCATATCGGATAATATGGACATCATGCACCTTTGGAATGTGGAAGGTGCATTGCACAACCCAAACGGCATTCGCTGATATGCAAACACCCCATACGGACATGTGAATGCAGTTTTCTCTTGATCCTCGGGTGCCACAACTATCTGATTGTATCCCGAATAACCATCTAGGAAGCAGTAATACTCATGTTCGGCTAGCCGCTCAAGCATCTAATCAATGAAAGGGAGTGTAAAATGATCTTTCCTCGTAGCGTTGTTCAACCTTTTATAGTCAATACACACTCTCCATCATGTAATCGTTCGTGTAGGAATCAGCTCATTCTTTTCATTTGTGATGACGGTTGTTCCACCCTTTTTTGGTACAACTTGGACGGGACTCACCCAAGGCTGTCTGAAATGGGGTAAATGAGACCGACTTCTAGGAGCTTTACCACTTCTTTCCTAATCACTTCTTTCATTGTCGGATTCAATCTCCTTTGGGGTTGTACTACCGGTTTGTGATTGTCCTCCATTAGGATTTTGTGCATACAAAAAGTCGGACTTATTCCCTTCAAGTCCTCAATGGACCAACCGATGGCCCCTTTATGCTTCTGTCGAATTCTCAACAACTTTTCTTCTTGCAATTCACTCAAGCTTGCACTAATTATGGCTGGATTCTTATCTTCTTCATCTAGGAATACATGTTTCAAATGAAGAGGCAACTGCTTGAGTTCAATCAGTGGTGTCTTTTTCTCTGAAGGCTTATCTTCATTCCCTTTCAACTCCTCCCATCTTGTAGGAAAACGGGGGGAGTAGGATGGTGATGCCTCCAACATTGCCAAAACCTCTTTCATCTTTGGATCTTCACTTTCTTTGACAACATCTTGGGGTAGGCATAAAAACTCTTTCTAATAGCAAATTGGGTGCTTGATGCTCCATTTCTTCGTTGACTATCTCATCTAAGATTTCGATTCGATTGCACCATTCTCTTTCTTTTGAGTGTTCCATGGCTTTCAGAATGTTAAAAGTGACGGTTTCCTCATTTACTTTTAAGGTTAAGGTGTCATCTGCTACATCAATCATAGCTCGCCCTGTTGCTAAGAACGGTCTCCCCAAAATCAAAGGAATGTCATTGTCTTTCTCCATGTCTAGTACCACAAAATCCATTGGAAAAATAAACTTGTACACTTTAACAAACACATCTTCCACCACTCCAAAGGGGTGTTTCATTGAGCGATCCGCAAATTGTAGCATAAGCTGTGTGTCCTTGACTTTTCCAATGCCTAGTTTTTGGTATATGGAAAGGGGCATAAGACTCACACTAGCCCCATGATCACACAATGCCTTCCCAAAAGTTCTATTTCCAATAGCGCACGGGATTGAGAAGCTTCCAGGATCCTTGAGCTTCGGCGGCAGTTTTCTCTGTAGTATAGCACTACATTCTTCCGTAAGCATCACTGTTTCGCCGCCGATTTTTCTTTTCTTCGATAGAATCTCCTTCATGAACTTGGCGTATGTTGGCATCTGTTCTACTGCCTCTGCAAAAGGAATGTTAATCTGTAATTTTTTAAAAACATCAAGGAACTTACCGAATTGTTTTTCTATTTCTTCCTTTTTTAACCTTTGAGGAAACGGAAGTCGAATTTCTGGTTTTGGCAGTGGTTCCCTTTTTTGTACCACAGGTTCTTCCTCCTTTTCAAGAGTGGTGTGCTCCTTCACTAAGGTCGGTGTGACTGTTTCTTCTGAGTGTGTCGAGCTTGAAGTACTTACACTTTGCTTGACTTTAAGCGGTACTTGTTCACTTACCTTGCCACTCCTTGTTGTCACAACATTGACATTATTTCGCGGATTTGGAACCGTGTCACTAGGCAAATTTCCAGTCGTTCTTTGTGCCATTTGTTGAGCAAGTTGACCCACTTGAGTTTCCAGATTCTTTATGGATGCAGAGTGATTTTTCTGGATGGCTCTTGACTCTTCAATGAAAGAATTTGTGGTTGTCACTAATTTTTCCATAGCACTCTCCCAAGCAGCCTTTCTAGGTGGAAATTGGTTCGTTTGAGTTCCTTGTTTACCCTGAGAACCACCTTGATGATCTCTCCAAGAAAAATTTGGATGATTTCTCCAACCAGAGTTGTACGTACTAGAGTAGGGATTATTCTGCCTCCCGTTATTACTAACAAAATTCACATGTTCTAGTTCTTCTAACTCATTGTCATCCAGTGTTTCACATGCTCCAGTTTTATGTGCTCCTCCACAAAGGTTACAGCTAGTCTGCTTTAGTAATTTGACAGGGGATACCAGGGGTTGTATATTTAGAGTTGCTATTCCTTTCTTTATCTCAGTGGCAATAACATCTTCTATCTGTTTTGAGAATAACCTACCTGGGACCAATCCATCCATAACATTTAACTCCAATACACCACTTGTTGATCCACCACCTCTGTCATACAACATCATTTGTTCCTTTGATGTCATGATCTCAATAATCTTTCGTGCTTCTGTTGCAGTCTTGTAATTCAAAGAACCACCTGTTGTGGCATTCAACATAATTCTAGTGCTCGGCCTCAAACCATTGCAGAATATTTGCATTTGGGCAGTGTCGTCATAAGCATGATTAGGACATCCTGCTAGTAAGTTTTTGAATCTCCT
>NC_021167.2:14343621-14380800 GCF_000331145.2 Cicer arietinum | reverse complement strand
TTTTTCTAACAAACATAGCTGGGGGAAAGTACTTTCCAAGAACTTATCTTCAAGATCATCCCATGTGGTGATGCTGTCGGCAGGAAAGGAAAGAAGTCACTCCTTAGCATCATCTGTCAATGAAAATGGAAATAGTTTCATTCTCTTTCCTTCCTCAGACAAACCATCCACCTTCATTGTTTCACATAATTCAAAGAAATTTGTGAGATGTCTATTAGCGTCTTCGTTATGTCTACCAGCAAAATGAATCTCCTTCAACTCTCGGTATAGAGCGGGACTTATTTCAAACTTGTTGACTGTAACTGGTTGGTTATGGATGGGCAATCGAGCACGATTTCTATTTCGATTCCCATACTCGCCGAGAGTACGTTCTGGTAGTGGTGGATCGGCCATCTCAGTAACTATAACGGAATCACCCAAAACCTCTTCTTCTACAACTAAATGTCTTTTCCTTTGTCTCCTTTCTCGAGCCGCCTTTCGATGTGCTTTCACTGTTTTTTTGATTTCTAGATCAAAGATAAGTTCAGCTGAGGACTGGCCTCGCATACAAGGTTAGACAAATTATGAGTAATGAGAGTTAAAGAGAGATAAATACTAAGCAAAAATTAAAGAGTTTTAAACCAATTTTTTTTTAATTAGAAATAAAATAAAAGAAGAAATTTTATTGCAGAGAAAAAAATTTCAATTCAGTAAATAAATCAAATTCAATAGTGATATGGCAATCCCTGGCGACGGCGCCAAAAACTTGATAGCGTTTCAGCAAGTGAACTGAATCGTTGCAAGTAATAATAAAACGGTAGTACCGAGTGTCGAATTCAAGGATTCCGTTTTACTATCGAATTATATTTAATTGCTAAATTTGAACAAAAAATTCCCAAGTTGATTGAAATAATATTTAAAATTGACAACATTAGTAAAATTGATCCCTTATAAATTGAGAAACATGTCAGGGATAAGTTTCACTTCGAATCCAACCTTGGTGTCTAATTTGATCCTAGTTATTGAATTCCTTTATTGAATTATTACCGAATTCTCTTTATTATTCTTGCCCTAATGTCTTAGTGACAGAACCTTTAATTCCAAAGTAACCCCTAATTCCTTAATAGATTTAAGATTAGAATTAAGCATTACTGTATAGAAATTCTCTTGTAAATTATTGCTTTGCAACTAATTTAATTGGTTTCATGACCTGCACCTATGTCTAGACTACAAATTCATGAATTTCTCATCTCAAGCATTCGTAAAGTTCACTTTCGTTTCAAAATACAAATCCTAAAACATTTTAATGTTGATCAAGCAATAAAAAGCATTAAGCACAGAGATGAGAAATATAATTCAATAAACTCATTCATATAACTGGAAATCAAATCATAAAAATAAGAGTTTCATCTTGCTACACTCATCCCTAACAAATAGGGTTTAATTACTCATGACAGAGATAAAAGAGATAGAGATTAGAGAAGAATTACAAGAAGGATTCATGAATGATTCTTGATAAATTAAACTGCTCCAATGATGTTAGAAACGACTGTCTTTGAGTTTCTATGCTAGGGCACAAGTCTCCCAACTTCCCAATAGTGAAAAAGATCTCTAAAACAGTAAAAAAAAATTGAGTTTTTATGGTTGTTGGTGCGCGTCGCGCGCCTGGACAGTGTTGGATGGCTGGAAACGAGCCTCAAGCGCGTCTGGCGCGCTCCAAGCGCTCAACATCTGTTGTCCGGCGTATATTGCATTTGTCTCCTCTTTGGAGTCTGAATTTGGTTCCGGTGTCTTCATAAAAGTTGTAGCTATCGATCTTAGCTTTTATGTGCACTTGGTTTGACTCCAATTGGACATCTAAAACTCCAGATATGGCTGCAATACTCTACATATTTCATGTTGATTTCTCACCAAAATTCAACACTGCACTAAAACAAAACGCAATGTAAAATTACAAAAAATTCCTACTTAATCAATGAAATAAAAACATAAAAAATTTTATTAACTCAAAGAACAAAAATCAACAAAATATATCAAATAAATCTTTAATTTAACTCATGATTGAGAATAAATAAGACTAAAACAGTGGGAAAATATGCATATGATGAAGAGTCATCACAACCCCAGATTGAAGAAGGAACTAAACCACTTTCAGGTTGGATATTAAAGATTGGAACTTTAAATGTTTGCTTCTAATAGAGATGATAATAATAATAATAACTCTCACACTCTAAGAAAAAAACACTTAGTAAATATTTTTAACTTGAACAAGTGTTTCTATCTTTGAACTCTATGATGAATTTGGAATTTTGAGCTTGAGTTCTTCTACTATTTTCTTCTTTTCAATGATTTTATTTTTCAGCCTTGAGTATCTATTTAAAACTAAAATTCGGGCTTCAATTTAGTCCTTGTATAATTATGAATTGTATCTTGTTTAGATTGAGTTTGTAAATTCTTCAAAAAGATTAATATATGTTTACATAATGGGAACATGTTAATGAATACCAATACTCACATATTGACAAAACTCATTCATGCTCTTACGTAATGGGAACATTAATATATGTTTACTTTGTTTACATTTAATTTTTAAAAGGAAATTTATTCTCAAATGTAAGTGTTTGTCATCATCAAAAAGGGGAAACTTATTAATACCTGTAAGATCCTTAATTTTTAAATTCCAAATTATACTATTTAAGAGTATTTTGTGTTGAATTTCTTAGGCTTCTAGCCCAGTTTTTGGTATTTAGTGAGTTAAATGCCAAAAATATATTTTTGTAAATTGGATTAAAATTATTTGTCGATAAATAAATTAGATTAAGTACGGTGAATCTTTTCTCGAAGAATAATTTATTTAGGTTACGAAGAATTTAATTTTGGGCAGTTTTGTTAAAAATATCTCGGGTTGCTGAAAGTTGTATCTGTCAATTGAGTTGCGACGAGAGTAGATATTTTTATCAAATGGTTTGAGAGATTATGAGTGAAATGGTAATTTTGATAAATATCTAGATATTTGGATATTTGTTAAGTTATAATTAATATATATAAAAATATATATGTTTGGAGGGAAAAAGAAAGGAAAAGGAAAAGAAAGAAAAGGAAATGGAAAGGAAAGAAAAGGAAAGAGGAGGAAGTGAAAAGGAAAGAAAATGGAAAGAAAGGAAAGAAACAGAAATTGATTTCCAGCTTTCCCGAGAAACCTTTCTTCCTTCTCTCTCTGTTTCACGAAACCTAAACCCATAAACACAAACCTTCACTTTGCTTCTAGATCTAAGCTTCGTTTCGAGAAGAGATAGAAGGGAAAGTTGCTCACCTCCACGCTATGGTGCTAGTGAACTAAATTTGGAAGTGACGTTGCAAGCGGAGATTTTACCGAAATTAATTACGATGCCGTAATCGCGTGTTAGAGCTATCGTTAAGGTAAGGGCTCCTTCCAAAATTTTAGTTTGCATTTAGGGACTTATCTGTGGTTGTATGGAAAAGAAATTTGTTAGGGTTGAAGTGTTGATTTGGGGAAAATGAATTTGGGTAAAATTTTAGAGTTGGGTTTTGGGGATACTGATTAGTGTTTCGTGGAAAATGAATTTAACTCATTTATGTGTGGTTTTGAGGAAACGAAATTTGATGTATTTGAGTGGTGGGTTGTGATAATTTTGTGGTTATCGTGTTTGACGTGTTCATAATTAATATTTATAAATTTTGAGATGTGTTTGTGTGGATTTTGTGGAAAAATGAATTGATGTGATTTGGTGTGAATTGTGGATTGAATTTGAGAATATGTCTGAGTATGTTCTGTGTGGAATTTGAAAACCATTATAGTTAAACGAGTATTAAAAATGGAGAATCTTTTAATATCTCTGTTTACTTAATGTTTGTCTTCAAAATTATTAGAATTAAACGAGTATTAAAAATGGGGAATCTTTTGGTTGTGATAATTTTGTGGTTGTTGTGTTTGACGTGTTCATAATTAATATTTATAAATTTTGAGATGTGTTTGTGTGGATTTTGTGGAAAAATGAATTGATGTGATTTGGTGTGAATTGTGGATTGAATTTGAGAATATGTCTGAGTATGTTCTGTGTGGAATTTGAAAACCATTATAGTTAAACGAGTATTAAAAATGGAGAATCTTTTAATATCTCTGTTTACTTAATGTTTGTCTTCAAAATTATTAGAATTAAACGAGTATTAAAAATGGGGAATCTTTTAATATCTCTGTTTACCTAATGTTTGTAGTGAAAATAGTTAGAGTTAAATGAGTATTAAGAATGAGGAATCTCTTAATATCTGCATTTACATAATGATTGTCGTCAAAATTGTTAGAGTTAAACGAGTATTAAAAATGGGGAATCTTTTAATATCTGCATTTACTTAACGATTGTTGTGGATAGATTCAGAGTATGCTCATGTATTTCATAGTACATTTTTAGTAAATCGTGCTGACCCATGATAGGTGGCATCTCGGTAATTTAGTACTTCGGCCTGTGATAGGCGGTACAATTATGATTTACGGCCCTTCGATGAGGGTTTTGGTTTGGAATTTCGAGTGCATGCATTTTGGCATATACGCATTGCATTAGGGTGCTTGGCACGCGAGTCGTGTTTGATTCAAGATTATGATTGGGTGTTTGAACTCAAGTTGTCATGGTGATTGTGTTATAATTGCCAAGTGTGAATGTTGTGGAATTGTGTGTAAGCGTGATTGATTGCAAAACCTTTTCGAAACTCAAGTCGTCATGGTGATTGGGCTATAATTACTAAGTGTGATTGGTTGGATTTGTGTGTAAGTGTTGATTGATTTCAAAACCCTTTTAAAAGCTGAATTTTGCTGAATTATGTTGTTTTTCTGCTGCTGTCTGATGTGTATTCGAATACAGACTGTTGTATTCGAATACAGACATGCTATTTTGCTATTGACTTATTGTGTGGTCGAATACAGACTGTTGTATTGGAATACACACATGTTGTTTTTGCTGCTGAATGCCGAAACAGCCTTGTATTCAAATACAGAGATGCTGTATTCGAATACAACAGTCCTGTTTTGTTAAAAACTTCATTTTTCAACCTTGTTTATGCATGTTTGGCATATGGAAACCCTTTTAAGGTGCATGCTAATTCGAAAGGTTATTTTGTGCATTTAAAAACTTAAATGTTATGTGTTAATTGTTAATTTTGGTTGGTGACCCTTTACAACTATTGTAGAAATCTGGGCTTTGCCCTCATATGAGAACCAGGACCATCCTACCTGTTAGTACCCTGTGGATGGGAATGTAGTTGGACACACCTGACTGAAGCTATGTTAGGAGGATCTTGCGAGGCGTGTGAAGATCACTCGGAATGTATAGTTTTTTGTAGAATGATCAGATTAGGTTGATGTATAGGGACTAGATGTCTTTCTTTTGGGATGTGTTTATTTTAATTTGGAAGACTGTACCTATATCAATATTGTCAGCTTGACATTTTATTATTGATGGGGTCCATGTACCACTTTTTGATGTGTAAATACTTTGGATTCGTATTTCAAAAACTATTCCGCTGCTTGTGAATTATGTTGACTTATTTTTCGTTGTGTTACGACTTAAATATTTATCAAAAAGTATTTCCTTATTTATTTCTTTGTTATTATGAATTTGTTTTGAAAAAAAAAATACACTCGCGCTGCTAAATATCGGGGTGTTACAATACCAATATGATTTGAATAACAATGAACCTGAATTGTGTTTTGATGAGAACAAATATATATGTTAGACACAAATTATGTTTTAATGTATTGGTCTAAGTTTGCATACTTTACAAGTTCTAAAATTAATTTTTTGAGTAAAAAACTCTATTCTCGATGCAAAGTGTTTTCAAGACTCTGATAAATGCATCTCTTTGTGACTCTAGTTAAAGCATCTCAACTCTCGCTCTGATTTTCCTACCTTTGATAATAAAATGGATTTCTTGTGCTCTGATTTTATGCTCAGAAGATAGTCAATCCTCTATTGAGCACAACGTTCAAGCCCTCTCAAAGGAAAGACTCAAAGTCAAAGAAGAAAGTTCTTATGGCCACATGGGATTGACTCTGATGATAAAGAACAAACAAATATGGCTCTGATGGCTTATGTTGACCTTGAATTTGACTTTGGAAGTGAGTATGTAGATGAACAAATAGAGGTACTTTCTGATGTGACTCGTCATGAATTGATTACTATTTTAATGATTTTTTAAATAAAAATACAACATCACTATAAGCTGAAAGCCTTTAGGAAAATAAATGAAATTCTGAATGATAAAATTGACATTGAACTAAAGACTAAAATTCTTAATCTGAAAAGTAATCATAGTTCAACATCAACTAAAAATGTGCCATGTAATTCTGACAAATATAAAGTAGCTTTTCAAAATTTTCTGGCTAATAGTTTAGAAAGAAGTATGTTTGCCTCTATGATTTATGGTGTTAGTAGAAATGGCGAAAAAGGAATAGAATTTCAAACAATAGAAAATAAAGCTAAGTTTATTGCCTCCGGTGATTTATGTATTGTCAACATTAAGAAAGGTCACTCTAAAATATCTTGTCATATGTTAACCACATGGAAAGACAAGAAACCTTTCAAGGCTAACAAATCAAGCTCCAACCAAATGTGGGTACCCAAAGATAAAGTTTTCTATGTTGTAGATGTTCTCAGCAGCCATGTCGAAACACTTGTCTTGGTACCTAGATAGTGGATGTTCACGACATATGACAGGAGAAAGGTATGTGTTCTTAAATCATATCCAAATCGTTCATATCATATTAAAAATTGCGCGATTGAAGAGATAAACGAGAAATGAGGTAGACATTTATTAACATTTATACTAATAAAATTAATACAACGAACTATATATACAAATAAGCTATCTAATATCGAATGATAAACTAATTAATTTCGAACAGACAAACTCTAACACCCTAATCAGCAACCAAACTACTACTTATTAACAAACTTTTATATGCTATGTTAACAGTTGATATATGATATGGTGTGATACTATTTGTTAATTGTGAATTGGTTTAGTTCATTTTTGAACTGTATAATAAAACTTGTTCACATATTATATTGTTTTTGTTAATTTTTAAATGTCTCTTTTCACATATTATATTTTTTATTTTTTATTGATGTTATGTTGAATCTTTGATAAAACGCTTTTACAAATCTTAATTATAATATTTTAGTTAATATTTATAGCTCCCTCTAATATTTTGTGCAAGATCCGCTACTAAATATCAACTATTAGATCATGTTATCTACAAAGAAATTTTATAGTTTCATGTGCACATTTTAACTTTTTATTTGTATTTTTATAGAGTAAGAGGTAACAAAATTCAAACTGGTTTATTTCCCTTAATAGCAAAGGTAACTCACTTGAAGCCATATTAGTCATCATGGTTTCCATGCTTTAGTGAACCATTAGTTATTTGGTCACCACTTTTTCTTATTGAGTGTTAAAACAATATTGTGATCTACAACAAGAGTTAATCAACAAAACAGAAAACTAACAATTGTAAAATCAGAAATTAAAACGGAGAATGTTCTTCGTTTCAGCAGAAAACATATAACGTTCTTGACCAAAACTAAAAATGAAGAAAACGAAGAACGTTAGCTAAAAATTGCAGAAAACGGACAATGTTTAACGTTCTCCTTTCTACAGTTTTGAAAACCAGTTTTCAAATCAATGTAAATAAAAATTAAAGAAAGATAAGAGAAGAACAACACCCAAATTTACGTGTTCAGACTCAGTTGATGAGACCTACATCACGGATAAACAAGTAAGACAATTCACTATTGAGATTTGAATTTCCACGAATAAGGTCACCTTAAGATTGTTCTTCTAGTATCTATCACTATTGAATCTCAGCAATACTAGTCTTCATCACAATCTCTTTTCTTTTTTTTCCCCTTAATCTCTCTTCTCTAATTTTCTAAGAATCTAATTGTAGATGCCTCTCTCTCAATCAATGTTTAGCAATTACAGCTACAACAACACCACAACCACATTTATAGTTATAGTTTCTTTTTATTAAAAGGAAGAATCAAATCTTTTAACATAAAAAATAGAACAGCATTAGGTGTTACCAAACTTTTATCTCTCTCAAATCATAGCCACAAGGTGGATGAGTTTATTTGTCAAAGCAATGTTTAATATGATTTTCCTAAGCCTAACATTCCAAAAAATGTTTATATAATCAGACTGACACAAGAATGTGAATATAACTAGAGTGCAAATACTTCAAATACTAGAAAGTTTATAAATGATAGTGTGCCATAAAATTCATGTTCAGTGTTACCAAGATGAATTATTTATAAACGCGTTAATGTTACTACATGTTATGTATAAATGACTCATTAATAGTAAAATAGTATGAAATATTTGGCATTATGAAAAGCACAATAGTTATTGTCATTTTAATGATTAAACATTTTTGGAGTTATAAATATTTAACTCTTTAAAATATTTTTCACATATATTATTATTAAACGAATTATTTCTTGTGTGTTGCACGGATATGAATACTACTTAAATAAACATATGTCTAGTTGTTTGATACTATTTCTTGATGTAATAAATACTAGTAGCATAGGAATTTGTGTCGGTTAGAAATGAAATTAAATAATTATCCCATCAAGTATTTTTAATTGACGGAAAATCAAAAAAATTGAAATTAATAAAATTACTACTAGAAAATTGCACTTTAGCTGCCATATTTAGCGTCGGCCATCGACTCTGATGCTAACTAGTGTAAGCGTAGCGTCGGCTAGACCGACGCTAATTAAGGTAACAAATTTTATTAACAAGTAGCGTCGGAGAGGCCGACACTAAGTAAAATAAGGCAGACACTAGTTTATTAATTTAATTTTTTATTTTTTATATTAATATGTAGCGTTGGATGAGCCGACGCTACGTTTATGATTTTTTAAAATTAAATTTTTTTATAAAATCAGATGAGTACGATCAGATTGTAATTAGAAAGGGAGCACTCTCACTCAAACTCTTCATCTTTACAAACCCTACAATTTGAACCATAACCGATTATGAACCCAAAGTCGTGAAATCGCCGCCGCATCAAGGGTTCCATCACGTCAGCCACTCGGTACCCTAGCTATCAAACCCGTCCCCCTCTCGAAACCATGACCCTCTCGAACCCAAGACCCTCTCGAACTCGTCAACATCACCCGAACACGTGACCCTCTCGCCGTTCAGTGTCACCATCTCGCGCTCGTCTGTGGTCCATTCTCAATGTAAGTTTTGTCGTCTCACTCTTAGTGTAGCCGTTTAGGTTTTATGGCCTTTCAGTTGTGTAATGTGAAGTAAAATTTTGTAATAGGGGTAACTGGTAGTGGTAATACAGGAACGGTGGATAACTTGACATTTTTTCTGCATTTCTGGTTCATTTTTCGTGCCTTTCAAACTTTTTAGACATATTGCATGAGAACACGGTTTGCCCGGAAAGAAAATATTCACCTAATTTAAGGTTTTCTTGAGTTTAATTGGAATTTAAGGTTTTCTTGACTTATACAATGAAATTGTGTTTGGAAATGTCCCTCACTTCCAACTAATTTCCTAATTAAATTATTTATGTATTTATGTCTAAGATGCACATGTTTATTTGATATTAGATCAGGTTTCTATTCTAAATTTTACTGTAAAATTCATTCTTTTTTATAGGAGCTAATTCATTATTTGATAGTAGAAACAAATTCATTATGCCAATAAAATTATTGATTCATTTAGAAAAGATCTTTTATTTTTTTCAAAAGCTTTCCATGAAATGGATGAAGATTACAAAATACATGGGGATTATGTCTAAGATGTTGTAGTATCTTAATATAATGTGAAGGAACGTACCACCAATACTCTCTTTAACACTTCCTTTCCAACACTCACTTTTATGATTAAGAGAGTATTGAGGATGTTTTCTATGAAATTTAATTGTTTTTGCATTTTGTCCGAGTTGTCGCACTAAAGTGGTCACATTTTTTTACATTGTCTAAGAGCATCTGGTCCTTCAATAGAGTTTTTCATTGTTTTCAATTTGTTCATTGTTCAAAGCAACCTTTTTATATTCATATTGGCTGCTGGCTCAATTGGTAGTGGGACTGTGTGGAGGCAGTACTTATCCCCCAGGTACCAGGCTTGAATCCCACGGAAGGCAAAAAACTCGCTATTTCCAACAGAGTGATTAGGGGGGCGAGAAGATCGTGAGGTAGCACAGCCGGTAACGGGAATAGTCGGGGTGTTACGAGATTTTGAGTCTATATTTAGTGTCTCATTGCAAATTCAATAAAATAAAGGAAAAGTCTCATTCTTCAAATATATTTCTTTTGGACCAAAATTATAATACAACAAGCATCAATATTTCCTAAGATTTCCTTAGTTTACTTCCAAAAATGTAACAATAAAATTTAATGACACTTCAACACAAAATTCATTTTAATTATTACAAAACAAAATAACAACTCTATCATAATATTATTTTTATTTTATAAATCAACACAACATCCACACAATTGTCTTATAAAATTCACATCTTTAATATTCTAAAAAAATAATTATAAGAACAACTTTCTACCCATTTATTATTTTTGGAAACATTGTTATTTTTAACATCAAAAAAGTTTCTAAAATTTCTTCAACACTCAAACTATCACAACATAAAATTTTAACCAAATAAAAATTGGGTTTTTAGTCAATGACTACTTCTATTGATTAAAACGCAATCTAGTCTTTATAACGACTTTTACCGGATGAAAATTAATTGACGACATTGATAAATATTTTCTCTAATCAAAATCGGTTTTTTTTTTTTATCAATATCATAAGAAAATCAAGATCACTTCTAAGAAAATAAATTGCATATCATAATTTTACTTTAAAAATTCAAAAGGATTTTCCTACACAATAATAATAATAATATCAAACACCATTTTCAAAAATATCCCTCATCAGAAAGCCATTTACTAAAATCAGTTTTTTGACCGGTAACAATAATAACAGTTTTACCATAAAAATCAATTTTTTATCCCGAAGATAAAGAAGGAATTTTGTTCCACTAACAATGAAAATTGGTTACACAAAGTTAATATGATCGTAATTAAAGAGTTCTTACTTGCGGGGAAGAATCACTAACTCCTTTAGAGGTTTTCTTGATTTTTTTTTCCTTTTTTTTCTCCCAATCCTTTTCTTTTTCTTTCTTTCTCACAAAGAGGTTGTTATGTGAGTGTTCAAATTGAGAATGAGAGACGTCGGTTTTTTTTTCATATGACTAAAGTTGGGAACGTGTCGTTTTTAACCTAAGCTCATTAAGACCCCTAAATATTCAGTCCCCAAATTAATGTAATTTTGTTTTTAACGTATGTTTCCCAATTCATTATTCTTTCTTTTCTATTATTATTGTTATTGTTATAAGCATTTTTTTATAAATACTTAGCAAAATATTCAATCAAATTAAATACATCATGTCATACACATATATACTTTTCAAAAATAATAATAACAACCACATTAGAAATTCTAAAAAAATTAAATAAAAATATATTTCACATATTACTTGTAATAAAAAGAAATGAGGGTCTTACAATAGTGGATTAGTTCCTTTTTCAATTTGGAGTTGTCAAGCTGTTAGGAGAAGACTTGGCATGTAGGGTCAATGTGGTTAGTGATGGTATTGAAATTACAAGAAAATAGATGAATGTTCATCAAAAGTAGATGTACAAGATGCATCATAAGTCCAAAACATTCATGATAAATGCAATCACCTTCAAGGAGTTTGACATGTGCACCAGCAAGGAAACAACAAAGAGTATTTATGATAGTCTGATTCTAATCCATGAAGCAAGCAAGCAAGGTCAAGAAGAAAAGGCCAACTACATAATAAAAAAGTATGAGTTATTCAAGATGGAAAAAGATGAAGACATTTAAACAATGCTTTCCATATTCTAGATCATGGTCTCAAGACTAAAGGTTCTTGAAAGGAGTTATATTATTGTTGATCGTGTGAAGAAAATCCTCAAGAGTCTAACAAGCAAGTGGAGACTTAATATCATTGCCATTCAAGAAGAAAATGATTTGAATACTCTTAAGTTAGAAGAATTAATCAGCCTAAGATGACATGAAATTGAGCATCAAGAATATGAGCTTCAAGAAGAAGAACAAGATTATGGCCTTGAAATCCAAGCAGAAGAAGGTTCTAAATGAAACATTAGAATCAGAGGATAGTGATTCAGATGATGAAAATCTGACCTCACAGGAAGAGGAGGTTGCCTTCATATCTAGAAGAATTTAGAGGATGGGGCACAACAAGAGGATATTTTTCCTTCAGAAAGATTCCAAGCAGTCCAATAGAGGAAGGAATGAAGACTTTGATAAGAAAAGCATTATCTGCTACGGATGCAATGAACCTGGACAAATCAAGTTGGATTGTCCAAATCTGGAGAAAGGGAAACACTAGAGAAAAGCTTCAACACCTAAGAAGAAGCTACAAGGGTCGATTCTGATGAATCCTCTGACGATGAACAAGCAAATTTGGCTATGATGGTCATACCAACTCTGCCTCTAGATCCAACACAGATTCTGACTCTACAACTGAATCAACAAATGAAGAAATTGAGGTATTTTATGACTTTACTCGATTTGATTTAATTACTACTATAAATGATTTTTTTAATAAGAATCACAAATTGTCTTTAAACCTGAAAACACTTAGGAAAGAAAATGCAAACCTAACTGAAAAAGTTAATCTATTAAAGAATCAAAGTGTTGAATTTAAAACAGAAAATGCAACTTTGAAAATTGATATTACTGAACTTAAGACAAATAGTGCAACTCTGAAAACTGATATTACTCAACTTAAAACAGAAAATGCAACTTTGAAAACTTATATTGATGAACTTAAGGATGAAAATTTAACTCTAAAAAGTAATCATAGTTCAACATTAACTAAAAATACCACATGTATTTCCAGAAGTATTTCAAGATTTTCTTGCCATGGAAAGAAGCAAATATGCTTATATAATTTATGGAGATAGTATCAATGGTAAAAGAGGTATAGGATTTGAAGAAACTGTAACTTAACCTAAACCTATATCCTCTTATATTTTGTGTACTATTTTCTCTAAAAAAGGTCAATCCAAACTATCTTGTCCCATGTTAAATAAAAGGAAAGAGAAGAAACCTTTTAAGACTAACAAAGTAGGACCCAACCAAATTTGGGTACCTAAGAACAAAATTTTCTATGATGTAGATGTCCTCAACAATCAAGTTAAAACATCAATCATGATACTTGGACAGTGGATGTCTTGTTTGTTAAAGGTCTTAAGCATAACTTATTTAGTATTATTCAGTTAAGTGATAATAATTATGATATTATATTTCATCAAATACATGCAAGGCAATTAGTTAGAGAGATGGATATGTACTCTCTACAGGTCAGAGACAAAACAACATTTATAAGATAAATTTGTTGTCTAGAGAAATAAGAAGTTAAGTTTCTTAAGTCAGTAAATGAAAAGAAACTAATTTGGCACAAAAGCTTAGGTCATGCAAACCGTAGATTAATTTCAAAACTGAACAAACTTCAACTAGTTAAAGGTCTGCCTAAGCTTAGTTGCAAAACTAAAATTACATGTGAAGCTTGTCAAAAAGAAAAACAAACAAAGAACTCATTTACTTCTACGAAATCAGTCTCTACCTCAAAACCCTTTACGCTCTCACAATAGATCTCTTTGGGACAATCAAAACAACCTCTCTAATTGAAAGAAATATAGCTTTGTTATAGTAGATGATTACACTAGGGTGACATGGGTAAAATTCTTACGAAGTAAGGATGAATCCCACAAAGTGTTTATCACATTTTACAAACAAATAATGAATGGAAATGATTTTAAGATTGTAACAATTAGAAGTGATCATGAAGGATAAATTGAAATCATGTTCTTTGAAAGTTTTTGTGATGATAATGGAATCTCTCACAATTTCTCCTCTCCTAGAACACACCAAAAAAATGGAGTTGTAGAAAGAGAGAAAATATCACTTCAAGAAATGGCCAAAACCATGGTATATGATATGAATGTTGCAAAACACTTTTGGGTTGAAGCAATTAATACTGCATGTTATATTCAAAATAGAGTCTTAATTAGATCTATATTGAATAAAACATCATACGAATTGTGAAAAGGTAAAAAGCCTAACATCTCTTATTTTAAACAAATAGGTTGTACTTGTTATATGTTGAAGACTAAAGATAACTTTGGTAAATTTTATTTTAGATCTCAAAAGTGTACCTTCATTGGATACTTTGAAAGATCTAAGGCTTATAAAGTGTTTAATATAGAAACTCAGATTGTGGAAGAATCCATACATGTTAAATTTGATTAGAGACAACTTGACCTTCAAAATTCAAAGCAAGAGGATGATAGTGCAGGTTTACTAGAACTAGAAGAAGCAGATGCAGACAAACTAGAAGAACTTAATAAATAAGAGGATACAAGCAAAACATAAGAATATGATAAATAATAAAAAGATGATTCTGATCAATTTAGAAATAGTTAAGATAAGTCATGAGGAATATTTGGATGGAAGTACAAGTCATCTGATCGTGAAACTCTAGTCATTGGAAATGCAAGTGATCTGTAACACCCCGATTTTCAAAGCGAGGGTATATTTTTTTTTCAAAAGAAATTAAACTAAAACAGAGAAATAAATAAGGAAATGCCTTTGGATAAATAATTGAGTCATTATAATTCACAAGCAGCGGTAAAGTTTCTCCAAATATAAATCCAAAACATTTAAACACAACAAATGGTACATGGAACCCATTCAAATGAGATGTCAAACTGACAATATTAGTATAATTACAGTTTTCCAAATTAAAATACTCCAACCCAAAAGAAGGACGTCTAGTCCCTATACATCAACCTAATCTGATCATCCTACCAAAGAACTATACACCTTGAGTGATCTCCACGCGCCCAGATTTCCACAATAGTTGTAAAGGGTCACCAACCGAAATTAACAGATAACACATAACATTTAAGTTTTAAATGCACAAAATAACCTTTCAACTAAGCATGCACCTTAAAAGGATCTCTCATATGCTAAAAGTTCATGTAATGCTTGCCAATTAAAAATGAAATCAAAATGAAGTTCTCAAACCATCAAGTAATACATAACTGACCAAAGCATTGATAAATCAATTGAGCAATCGAGTATCTAACTCAAAATAAGGACTTCTGCTGAGCCAATCGATTGCCAAATCGATTTGGTCAGTTCTGCTGAGTTCCTGCATGACCAAATCAATTTCTAAGTCGATTTTGTCAGTTTTGCTGAGTCCCTGTGTTGCCAAATCGATTTCCAAATCGATTTTGGCAGTTTTGCTGAGTTCCTGCCTCTCTGCCAATCGATTTCCAAATCGATTTCTTAAAAGATTTTGAAAGACATATTTATACAATCGATTGGCAAATCGATTAGGTTAAAATAGTGAACTTCCTGCAACTCATCCAATCGATTGGGAAATCGATTTCCCTGATTATTCTTCCAAAAATACTTAAACTAATTCAATCACACTCACACATAACTCCAAAACTTAACACTTAGCAAATCCCACGCAATCACCACGACGAATTGGTTTTCGAAATAGTTTTACAATCCATCGCACTCACACACCATAATCAATACATAACACTTAGCAATTTCCACACAATCACCACGACGAATTGGTTTTTGAAATAGTTTTACAATCCATCGCACTCACACACCATAATCAATACATAACACTTAGCAATTTCAACACAATTACCACAACAATTCCAATTCAAACCACTCAATCAGATACTTGATTCAAACACGACTCGTGTGCCAAGCACCCTAATGCAATGTGTATATGCCAAAATGCATGGACTCGGAATTCCAAACCAAAACCCTCCTCGAAGGGCCGTAAATCAAAATTGTACCGCCTATCGCAGGCCAAAGTACTAATTACCGAGGTGCCACCTATCACGGGTTTGCACGATTTACTAAAAAGCGTAAACCATAAACGTACTGCCTATCACGGACCCGTATCGTTTAACGAGGTGCCACCTATCACGGGTCTGCACGGTTTACTAAAATAACGTAAATTGTAAATGTACCGCCTATCACAGGCCAAAGTACTATTTACCAAGGTGCCACCTATCACGGGTCTGCACGATTTACAAAAAGCATAAAAATATAAACGTACTGCCTATCACGGGACCGTATCGTTTACCGAGGTGCCACCTATCACGGGTCTGCACGGCTTACTAAAATAACGTAAATTGTAAATGTACCGCCTATCACAGGCCAAAGTACTATTTACCAAGGTGCCACAATGCATGAGCATATACTGACTCCATCCACAACAATCGTTAAGCAAATGCAGATATTAAAAGATTCCCCATTTTTAATACTCATTTAACTTAAACGATTTTCCCAACAAATATTAAGCAAACAAAAATATTAAGAGATTCCCCATTCTTAATACTCTTTTGACTTAAACGATTTCAAAACGAACTTTAAGTAAACAGAAATATTAAGAGACTCCCCATTCTTAATACTCTTTTAACTTAAACGATTTACAAAACAAAACATTAAGTAAACAGAAATATTAAGAGATTCCCCATTCTTAATACTCTTTTAACTTAAACGATTTTCAAAACAAAACATTAAGTAAACCGAGATATTAAAAGATTCCCCATTTTTAATACTCGTTTAACTCTAATGGTTTTCAAATTCCACACAAAACAAACTCAAACCTATTATCAGATCCAATCCACAACTCACACCAAAACACATCAATTTCATCGGTATTAACTTAGAACACGTCAAATACGACGAACACAAATCAACATAACATAACACTCAAACACATCAAATTTCATTTACTCAAAATCATACACAAATGAGTTAAGTTCATTTTCCACGAAACATTCATCAATATAACCAAAACCTAACTCTAAGATTTTACCCATAAAGCCTTAGATTTATTTTCCCCCAAATCAATACTCCAACCCTAAAAAAATTCTTTTCCACACAACCACAAATAAGTCCCTAAATGCAAACTAAAAGTTTGGAAGGAGCCCTTACCTTAACGTTAGCTTTCACGTTCGAACACGGTACCGCGAGTAAATTTGGTAAAATCTCCGCTCGCGACGTCGCTTCCAAGTTAGTCCACTAGCACCGTAGTGTGGTGGTGAGCCACTTTCCCTTCTATCTCTTCGCGAAATGAAGCTTAGATCTAGATGAAACGGTGAGGTTTGTGTTTGACGGTTTTAAAATCTCTAACGCCGTTTTTCTTCGTTTCCGAATCAAACAAGAAGAATGAAGTTGAGTAATCTTCTCTCTCACACTCACCAAACCTTGGGTTTCTAATCTTGAAGAAAGGAAGCAAAGAAAACGAAAAATGGAGGAGGGAGGAATTTTGGTCGCGCGTTAACAGAGGAGGAAGATGGAAATTTCTTATTTTCTCTCCTTTCTCTTTCTTTCCTTTGTTTTTTTTCCTTTCTTCCTTTTTCCTTCTTTCCTTTTTATATCCTTTACTTTTCCTTTTCCTTCCTTCTAATTTCCTTTCTCTCTATTCTCTCCAAAAAAACGTATATATATTTATATATATATATATATATATATATTAATTACTTTTAACAAATATCTCCAAATATCTAGATATTTATTAAATTTACCGTTTCACATTAAATTCTTCGTAAAAGATTCACCGCAGTTAATTTAATTTATTTATCAACGAGTAATTTTAAACGGCATCGAAATATCTTTTGATCAAATAACTCCAAAATATTATAAACTTTGGCTAAAAAGCCTCCGAGCCAAAATCCAAAATACACAAAAATACATAAAGTGTACTTTAAAATTATGGGTCTTACATGATCCTTTGTGGATCAGATCATCACTAAACGATACCACTTTGTTTCACTTACTCTCATCAATTGAGCCTACCTTTATTGATGAAGCATTGGCCGATGATGGATGGATTATTGCAATCCAAGAAGAGTTAAATGAATTTAAGAGGAATGATGTTTGGGATCTAGTACCAAGACCAAAGAAGAAAATTATTGGAATCAAGTGGGTTTTCATAAACAAGCTAAATGCAAAGGTGAAGTCGTCAGAAACAAGGCAACATTTGTCGCACAAGGCTATAGTCAACAAGATGGCATTTATTACATTGAGACATTTTCTCCACTAGCCAAGTTAGAAGTTATTTGTATCCTACTTTCTTTTGCTGCAAATAATAACATTACATTATTTCAAATGGATGTTAAAAGTGTTTTTATAAATAGTTATAAAAGTGAAGAAGTTTTTGTTAAAAAACCCCATAAGTTTTGAAAGTTCAGAATTTCCAAATCATGTTTTTAAACTTAGGAAATCTTTGTATGGTCTAAAACAAGCACCTAGGACATGGTATGATAGACATGGTAACTTCTTGCTTAAAAATAACTTTGAAAGAGGAAAAGTGGATAATACACTTTTTAGAAAATCAATAAGAGATGTCATTCTTGTTATTCAAATTTATGTTGATGACATTAATTTTGGATCTACTAATGGCACTCTTTGTCAAGCATTTTCTAAATTGATGAAGCTTGAATTTCAAATGAGTATGATGGGAAAACTTAAGTTCTTCTTATGGATACAAATTAAGCAAAGTAAAAAATGTATATTCATTCATCAAACTAAATATACAAAAGAGCTTCTTATGAAGTTTAATATGAGTGATTGCAAATCAATAGCTACACAATGCACCGTATATGTTCATTTGAAAAAGATGATTCAGGCGAAAAAGTTGACCAAAAAACTAATAGATGAATGATAGGATCCCTACTTTACCTTACCGTTTCCAAATCTAACATCATGTTTAATGTATGTGTATGTGCAAGATTCCAAGCTGACCCTAGAGAATCACATTTAACTGTTGTTAAGAAAATTCTTACATACCTAAAAGGGAGTACCAACCTTACCTTATTCAACAAGAAATCTATTACGTATAAATTTAGTTGATATTGTGATTCTAATTATGTTGGAGATAAACTTGAGAGAAAGAGAACTAGTGGCAATTGCACCTTTATAGGGGAACACTTAATATCTTCCTCAAGTAAGAGACAAAACACTATTGCAATGTCAACAGCAGAGGCTAAGTACATTTCAGCAGTTGGCTGCAGTTATCAACTACTTTTGATGAAGCATCAACTTGAAGACTATAAAATCTTATAATCCAACATTCTCATCTATTGTAATAACACTTCTGCCATTTGTGTGACACCCTAAACCCCAAAATAATATATATAATAATTTATGTCATATTTCTATAAAATTTGCAGTGGATAAATAAAAAGGGACACTTTAATAAATTTGTAATAAATTTGCAGTGGATATCACGTTTCTCAAAAATCAAAAGGGACACTTTAAACTTCTTTACTCCATAGTGCAATCTCAATAAGTTTGATTTAAGTATAATTACTTGATTTAATTCTATAAACTTACTAGTAGTTATATGGTTTTCATACAAAAGTCGTTTCAAAAAAAAATAAGTAAAATACAAATTACAACTCTTATTCTCGGTATCACCTATCAGAGCGGGGTTCCTCCTAAATTGTAACTTCAAGACTCATTAACCTGTAATGTAAGACCCTTAACTTTAAATCCTAAATTATACAATTTTAGGGTATTTTGTGTGGAATTTCTGAGGCTGTTAGCCCAATTTTTGGTATTGAGTGAGTTAAATGCCAAAAATATATTTTTGGAAATTGGATTAAAATTATTTGTCGGAGAATAATTTATTTACGTTACGAAGAATTTAATACCGAACGATTTTGTTAAAAATATCTCTAGTTGCAGAAAATTTTATTTGTCAATTGAGTTACGACAAGAGTAGATATTTTTATCAAAATAGTTTGAGATGTGAGTGAGGTGGTGTGTGTAAGAGTTGTTAGATAATTGTGGATTTAGTTTTAATTATAATATATATATATATATATATAGATATATATATATATATAGATATTATAAGTAAAGCACACACACACAATATATATATATATATATATATATATATATATATATTATTAGTATAAGTAATATATTTATATATGTTGAAAAGGAGATGGAAAAGAAAACAAGGAAACAGAGGGAAGAAAACGTCTTCCTCCCAGCCTTGCGAGAACCCTTCTTCTTCCTCCTTCCTTCCACTTTCTTTTTCCATCTTTTGCTTCAAGAAAAGAAACTCAAGGCTTAGTGGGCGAGAAAGAACAAATTTCTAACTTCCTTCTTCTTCTTTGATTTGAAAATGTAGAAAAACGGTATAAAGGGTTTTCAAAACCGTCAATCACAAAACTCCACTTTTCTTCAACGTTTGAGCTTCGTTTCGAGAAGTGATAGAAGGGAAAATTGCTCACATCCACGCTACGGTGCTAGTGAACTAAATTTGGAAGCGACGTCGCGAGCGGAGATTCTACCGAAATTAATTACGGTACCATAATCGCGTGTTAGAGCTATCGTAAAGGTAAGGGCTCCTTCCAAACTTTTTAGTTTGCATTTAGGAACTTATTTGTGGTTGTGTGGAAAATAAATTTGTTGGGTTTGAAGTGTAGATTTGGGGAAAATGAATTTAATGCTTTTACGGGTAAAAGTTTGGAGTTGGATTTTTGGTGAAATTGATGAGTGTTTTCGTGGAAAAGGAATTTGATTCATCTATGTGTGTTTTGAGGAAATGAAATTTGATGTGTTTGAGTGGTGGGTTGTGATGTTTTGTGTTTTGTCGTGACGTGCTCATAATTAAGATTATAAATTTTGAGATGTGTTTGTGTGGATTTTGTGGAAAAATGAATTGATGTGATTTGGTGTGAATTGTGGGTTGAATTTGAGAATATGTCTGAGTATGCTCTGTGTGAAATTTGAAAACCATTAGAGTTAAATGAGTATTAAAAATGGGGAATCTTTTAATATCTGCGTTTACTTAATGATTGTCGTGAAAATCGTTAGAGTTAAATGAGTATTAAAAATGGGGAATCTTTTAATATCTGCATTTACTTAATGATTGTCGTGGTTAGAGCCAGAGTATGCTCATGCATTTCATAGTACATGGCGACAGGATAGGCCATGGTGATAGTGGTGACCGGATGGGCCACGAGATGATTCCATGTGATTTGTTGGTTCATCTTATCCTTGTGGGGATTGTCGCGTCTTGTAAGGTCTGTGATAGACTACAAATTTTTGGTAAATCGTGCTGACCCGTGATAGGTGGTACCTCGGTAAATAGTACTTCGGCCTGTGATAGGCGGTACATTTATGATTTACGTTTTTAGTAAATCGTGCTGACCCGTGATAGGTAGCACCTCGGTAATTTAGTACTTCGACATGTGATAGGCAGTACAATTATGATTTACGGCTCTTTGAGGATGGTTTTGGTTTGAAATTCCGAGTCCATGCATTTTGGCATATACGCATTGCATTAGGGTGCTTGGCACACGAGTCGTGTTTGATTCAAGATTATGATTGAGTGTTTGAACTCAAGTTGTCGTGGTGATTGTGTTATAATTGCCAAGTGTGGATGTTGTGGAATTGTGTGTAAGTGTGATTGATTGCAAAACCATTTTGAAACTCAAGTTGTCGTAGTGATTGTGCTATAATTGTTAAGTATGAATGTTTTGAAATTGTGTGTAAGTGTGATTGATTGCAAAACCTTTTCGAAACTCAAGTCGTCATGGTGATTGTGCTATAATTGCTAAGTGTGATTGTTTGGATTTGTGTGTAAGTGTTGATTGATTTCAAAACCCTTTTAAAAGCTGAATTTTGCTGTTTTTCTGCTGTTGTCTGATGTGTATTCGAATACAGAAGGTTGTATTCGAATACAGACATGCTGTTTTTGCTGCTGACTTATGTGTAGTCGAATACATAAGGCTGTATTCGAATACAGACCTGTTGTTTTTGCTGCTGACTGCTGAAACAGCCTTGTATTCGAATACAGAGATGTTGTATTCGAATATAACAGTGCAATTTTGTTAATAACTTCATTTTTCAACCTTGTTTATGCATGTTTGGCATATAGAAACCCTTTTAAGGTGCATGCTAAGTTGAAAGGTTATTTTGTGCATTTAAAAACTTAAATGTTATGTGTTAATTGTTAATTTCGGTTGGTAACCATTTACAACTATTATGGAAATTTGGGATTTACCCTCAGATGAGAACTAGGACCATCCTACCGGTTAGTACCCTGTAGATGGGAAGGTAGTTGGACACACCTGACTGGAGCTGTGTTAGGAGGATCTTGCGGGGCGGGTGAAGATCATCTAGGATGTATATTTTTTTGTAGAATGATCAGATTAGGTTGATGTATAGGGACTAGATGTCTTTCTTTTTAGGTTGTGTTTTTTTTAATTTGGAAGACTGTACCTATACCAATATTGTTAGCTTGACATTTTATTTTGATGGGTTCCATGTACCACTTTTTGATGTGATGCGGTGAGTTAAAATTCTTGGGGCAGTGCTTTTGTACAAGTGTCTGCCGAGAATACCTCTGGGGTATGAGCTATGTCTGATAGACCTCATAGCCCAAGTTTATTTTGATGTTTGAATACTTTGGATTTTGATTTCAAAAATTATTCCGCTGCTTGTAAATATTTGTTGACTTTTTCGTTATGTTACGACTTAAATATTTATCCAAATTTTGTTTTTATTTCTTTATTTTTATGAATTTGTTAAAAAAAAAAATGCACTCGCGCTGTTAAAAATCGGGGTGTTACATGTAACAACTGCGATTTTGCAAACGCAAAGCCAAGCCAGTCAAACACAAACAACTAAGGAGGTGAGTTTCGAAATCATGTTAATAGTATAATATAAGTAAGAAGAACACGCACCAATCATAATAGACTGTATCATAATCACATTACGATATATCAAAATATTTAAGTAAATAGCATCATATTATAACATCAAATTCACTCAAGCAAAATAATCATCTCATTATAATATGCATCAAATCATCTAAGAGTAATTATTATTACTTTTGAAACACGTCAATCACAACAAAACAATCACAAGGAAATGCAATGTTATGCATGAGCTTAGACTCTACTTCACAATGTGGTACCATTCTAACTCTGAAGTACTTGGTTAGGAGGCTTGATACTATGCCACCATCCCGGTGGACGGACAATTCAAATTGGCTCTGTCCTCATAGATCCCATCAACTCAATCCGAGACACATATATGCGACAGTCGAGGTAAACTTGTGCTGTGTGGTAGCTCCCGACATTTGGAGTGCTACCTCCAAGTCACCTAGGAATTCCCCACCCGAATACCTCCAAGGTCTAACAGTCTTGCCTTAAGGCTCAACAGTAGACCGCCATGATCAGGCTCATTCAGTTGTACTTCCCCGAAATCACTAGGCTTGTCAGGCCCTACCTATATGATGACAAAATAATCTCCACTTCACAAATTCTCAATATTTATTTTCTCCCTTCGTTGGCCTATGGTACTCCATTACGACCTTCATCTCAAACATAAATTGGAATCACAATATTCTCATCATAATTTATAACATCACTATCATTAATCACACGTCATCACATATACTCATCACAATCTTATAACATCAATCTCATCAATCATACATCATCACATACACTTATCACAAATTTATAACATCATTATTATTAATTATACATCATCATAATCACATAAAACTTATCAAAATGCATCCACCTTTTATTATCACATCACCTAAACATGTCTGATCAAACATATTCATAAAATTCATTTGACATCCAATATCGCAATAATATCAAATATCACACATTTAACGATAATAAATTAAATATCACAATAATATCAAATCTCACACATTTAACGAAATTAAATCAAATATCACAATAATATCAAATGCCCAACATTTAACAATATTAAATAAAATATCAAAATAATATTAAATACCATGCATTTAATGAATCAATCAACACCATATAAATAGGGATGGCAATAAAATCCGCACCGTGGGTACCCACCCAAACCTTCTTGATTTGGATGGGGAAAACCCGCTTTAATTGGGTGCGGGTGTGGATTTTCCCCGACATTAAAATTCGGGGGCGGGGACGGGTTTGGGGGTGGTGATATCCACCCCGCATCCGCACCCGAATCCGCCCCGCAACTAATATTATTGCAATTTCTAAATTTTATATACGTATACATATTTAATTTATTTAATATTTTTTTAATATTAAAAATTATAATATTATCTATATAGAAAATATTTTTTAATTTTATTATTATTTAATAATAATTATTTTATTATAATAAATATAATTTTTAAATTTATAATTTTATATATACGAATGGGTGCAGGTGCTGGCAGATAAACCGGATCCTCGTTGCGGGCAGCGATGGGTGCCAAAATTTTACACCCGCTATGAAACGGGGGCGGATGTGGGTTTTCCCCGATTAGTCGGGTGTGGGTGTGGAGGAGGCGAAATCTTCCCCTGCCCCGCCCCGTTGCCATGCCTACTTATAAGTATTTCTATTTCATATTTTAATCTCACAATTTCTATTTTGCATATTAATTAGTTTATCACTCAAAGGGCTACTTTCGTACGTAGCAAGCCCCAGATTAATCTTTGGAAAATACGGTTTCCCATTCATCTCACAATATATTATACTCATGAATTCAAACGCTCTCTCACCCCTTACCTTATTTCGATGTTTTCATACACAAATACGATTTCAAGAGCAAACAACCTTTGTTCATTGACTCTTTGTCCTTCAATCGATCTAACTCGACAGTTTATGAGTAAACGTTAAAAATAAATTACGAGAAGATACTCTAAAAACTAAATTCGGAATTCGGTCAAGGAAAATTACCATAAATCAGAAAAACCAATCAGTGGATAATATAGCCACTTTTTACACGGTCGTTTTGGCGTTGGTTTCACTCAAATCGGGCTTACGGTGAAGGAGAACGGTGCAAAATAACGAATTCTACAAACGGAGAAGTCAGGTATTTTAACGCTCTCTCACCCCTTACCTTATTTCGATGTTTTCATACACAAATACGATTTCAAGAGCAAACAACCTTTGTTCATTGACTCTTTGTCCTTCAATCGATCTAACTCGACAGTTTATGAGTAAACGTTAAAAATAAATTACGAGAAGATACTCTAAAAACTAAATTGGGAATTCGGTCAAGGAAAATTACCATAAATCAGAAAAACCAATCAGTGGATAATATAGCCACTTTTTACACGGTCGTTTTGGCGTTGGTTTCACTCAAATCGGGCTTACGGTGAAGGAGAACGGTGCAAAATAACGAATTCTACAAACGGAGAAGTCAGGTATTTTAGAGAGAAATTGTGATGGTTAAAAATCTGAGGTAGTATGTTTATTTGACTACTTAAATGGATAAAACAACATACTGAAATTTGGACCAGGACGGAGAAAATTTTCTGGAACAGTTATTGATCGCTGGTTCCAAACGATATGCTTGTTGATGGGTTTACTATTTGCTTATACGGCTGCTGCAGCTCCTTTCTTATTGTTCTTATTTTTATTTTATTAACATAATTAGGGTTAACATAAATGGGTCAAGCCCATTTCTCCCTTATTTAATTTATGTTTTACTATTATTATTTTTATTTTGCTAAAACAAAATTAATTGTTATTTAATCTCATTTTTTTAATACTCTTCCAAACATCATTAAATTTTCAAAACATTACTAATATTTCATAATTAATATATGCTAAATTAGAGTAATTAAAATAATCAATATAAAAAAACATATTACTAATAATTAAAACTCTCACATTCAAAATAATCTCTAGAATTATACTTATTTCTCAAAATACTCACTTTATAATAATACCATCATATTAGAAAATAGTCAAAATTATAAAATAAATAAATATAACATCAATACTTTATATTAATTACTAAATCATAATAAATATATACAAAATCAAAATACCATAACAAGTATTTAAAATAAAGAAACTCAAACACAACATTACTAATATCTAAAGATAATTATTTATAAAGTAAATAACTAAAATAAGAGATACTTAGAAATAATTAAAATATAAATATGTGCACACTTTACAAATATTACACTAAAATACTATTATTTTTAGAAAAATATATAAAATAATAAAATAAAATATTTATTATTTATATCACTCACTTAATATAACATGTATCAAACTAGCACATGATAGAAAGCATCCATATAACGAAAATTAGCCACAAAATTTATCAACATATATTCTAAAATAATATTAATCATCAAATTCATTATTTAAAATTCTATTTAATAAATAAAATAGTTTATTATAAAATTTGGGGTGTTACGATTTGTCTAACTAAAACTCTATCTTACATTCTAGAGCTAAACACATAGAGGTCAAACACCACTTCAATAAGGACTTTGCTCAAAAAAGGGTATTAAACATTCAATTTGTAGACATTGAACATCAATACGTTGATATATTCACCAAACCACTACTTGAAGATAGGTTTGACTTTATCAAGAAAAACTCAAACCTTACCTTCATACCCGACGGATGTTGTGATAACTTCAAACTAGTTTAGCTTTACATAAGTTTTTATATTTTTCTTGTAATATGTTATATTCATGTTATTCAAAAAAAAAGTCTCACTTTCAAACCTTTTTGTTCTAATGACAAAATGGGGAGAAAGATATTTGATAAAGTGGGGAGAAAATGATACTTAGACTTAAGGGGAGCCCTAAGTTAAAGGGAGTCAAAGAAATATAAAGAAAAGTTGTTATAAAAAATACAAGTTTTGTCATCATAAAAATAGGGGAGATTGTTGGAACCAAATTGATTTTATAATTAGAGTTTTAATGATAACAAAAATATTTTATGAGAACAATATATTTGACTTCAAAGAGTATGAAAGAAGATATGGTCAAGATTTGATCAAGATTTATCTACAACGAAATATGAATAGAATCAATCTAAAAAATTTACAAACGCAATCTAAACAAAAGCAATCTGAAGAGTTTACAATCTTAATCTAAATAAAATAGGAACAGGAACAATTTGAAGTATTTACAATCTCAATCTGAACAAAATACAATTCATAATTAAACAAGGACTAGATTGAATCCCAAATTTTAACTATAAATAGATACTCAAAGCTGAAGAAGAAAATCATCGAAAAGAAGACAATAGTAGTCTTAAAGTTCAAAGAGAGAAACACTTGTTCGAATGAGAAATGTTCAATGAGTGTTTTTTCTTAGAATGTGAGAGTTATTATTGTTATTCAGCTTTGTTAGAAACAAACACTTAAAGGTCTAATCTTTAGTATCCAATCGGTAGTGGTTTAGTTCCTTCTTCAATTTGAGGTTGTCAGGTTGTTAAGAGAAGACTTGGCTTGTAGGGTTAAGGTGGTTAGTTCCTCAAAAGTCTAGGGTTGCCACACTGGTTTGGGGGGTTAGGTACTTTGTAATTCAAGGTATTAAAATTCGTGGATTAAAGCCTTCTAAATTAAGGGGACTGGATGTAGCCAAGTTAGTGGTGAACCAGGATAAATTTATGTGTCAAATTATTTATGCTTTCATTGTTTGATATCTCTGAATTCGATTACTTCTATTCCAAGTCACCAAAATCAAACTAGTTTTTTTATTTTTTATTTATAAATTATCGAAAAGTTACCAACTTTGACAAACACAATTCAACCTCATTTTCTCATGTTTGCACCTTCAGCCTCAAACGCTTCTATAAGAATATGCATAAACAGATGCGTCTTCCGACTTGAACCTTGACGTAGCAAGTAAGATTCAGATTCAACAAGAGTGACTCGTAGCCTTGAACTTTATCTCTGACATCAAGCCCACACACAATATTTTCATATGGTGTATTCTCAAAAGCATGTGTATTAATGGCCTTGGATGTTATCACAGTATAGTGAACTCTCTAGGAATTTGGCCTCAAAATTTCATAGGAAGCGACCTCACTTCCACATTCACAAAGGTGAGTCTATCAAGAGTACTCATGTAGCTAGGTACTCCACTCCATATGGACTATAGATCTCATTAAGAGTTTCTAATATCTTATCATATCATCGCTTTACGAATCATGCTTCTTTGATTTATAATAGCATGTTCATCTCATATCACTTCACGACTTGTATTACCCATTAAACCTAATTCTTGATATCTCTAATCTTTTAGGTGGGGTTATCATTATGAGTGACTAAAGAGGCATTAGTATCATCCTTTTTGATGTATTTGGGACTTTCTCTCTAGCTAACTTTTCGCAAAAGGATATGTTAAATTTTCATCAGTGCGTACATGATCCATTATAACAGTTCCTTTAGAAAGTAACTTTTTAACAGTGTTGTGTTTACAACGTATTTGTGGTATCTTACCATTGTAATACTGATTCTCAATGTTCGCAATAGTCGCGGTACTATCCTAGTGGATCAACACAACTAGCACACGTTTTTCCCATAAATGGATTTCAGCTAGCAAGCATCTCAACTAACTCGTTTCTTCACTACCAGTAGCTGGTGCTATCATTTCAGACTTCATAGAGGTCCAAGCCATTATTGTCTATTTTTTTTTATTTCCAAGAATACAATACCACTTGATATACTAAAAACATAGCAACTAGTTACTTTGGAGTAATCTAATAAGGTGTTCCAATCAACATCATTATATGCTTCAAGGACGACAGGAAACACATTTGATAATGTAATCCGAGACTCATGGTCCTTTAAAGATATTTCAAGACTTTTTCGATAGTGTTGTTAGTACAGAGGTACGCCTAAGAGAGGGGAGTGAATTAGGTGTTAGGAGATTTTCTGGTTTCTAGAGACTTAGTGGATTATTTTTTAGCTTAGGATTGATGTATGTAAAAGTATAAATGGCAGAAAAATAAAGAACACAATAGAATTATCCTGGTTCCCCTTATGACCAAGGGTACATCCAGTCCTCTAGCACATGGCAAGAGATTAATCCACTTATTGTCTGAAAATGTACAATTCCCAGCCTGGGATTTTTGCTACAAACTTCTAACAATACTTCTTCATAGCACACCAATATCTTAGATTAAGCTACTTTAAGAAAGTACTACTTTCTTTTACAAGTGATACAATATGATTTGGAATAAGGATATAAGAGAGGTATAATGATTTCAATCCAATAATACTTCAAGTACTTTGAGAGCTTTTCTGAATAATATGAAAATGAAATGCAAGTACTTTGTAAAAATCAGAATTTTGTTCAAAGTTGTTCAAGGTTTGATTCAAAGGATTGTGTATTTTTTTGATTTGAAGTTATGGTGTATTTATACTCCATAAACATCTCTTCAGATTCATGGACATCGATCCAAGAGGTTTGATTAGCAAATACAATGATCTAGAACCATTTCAGATCTGAAAAATTGTATTGCTTCCAGTTGTATTCGAATACAGGATGTATGTATTCGAATACACCTCTTTGTAACGTTCAGATTTATTCAAAATTTGCACCTTGTATTCGAATACATCCTTCATGTAGTCGAATACAAATTCGGGATTTTTGCCACTGACTTGCTTTGTATTCAATTACATAAGGGCGTAGTCAAATACATATGCAAAGGTTTTAGCTACTGACTTGCTTTCTATTCGATTACAGATGGGCGTAGTCGAATACAGAGGTAAAAGCTTTGGCTACTGACTTGTTTTGTATTCGCCTACAGCAAGTCGTAGTCGAATACAAATGCAAATGTTTTGGCCACTGACTTGCTTTGTATTCGACTACAGCAAGTCGTAGTTGAATGCAGATGTGAAGCTTTTGCTTCTGACTTGCATCTGTATTCGAATACACTATGTTGTATAGGAATACACCTTTGTATTTTGTCAAAAATATTAGTTATAAGACTTTGTTAATGTAATTTTGACTTTTGAAAAATACTTTATATGCATATGTAAATATGAATGGTTCTCATGTATTTGAAGTATTGGTTGTATCATTTACCTTCACATTAAACATCTAATATGTTTGGATTTAACGTTTTATCAATGAAGATATTTGAACTTCTTTTTGAGCTTGTTGTTTTGATCATATTTGTTGATCTTTGTCTTCATCAAAAACATGTATTTTACATTCTCCCCCTTTTTGATTATGACAAAATGTTGTTGTTTTGGAGAAATTGTATCATTCTAATATTGCTCCCCCTTAATGTATGTGTATTCCCCTGTTGATCTTGGATGTAAGTGATCACATTGAAAACTTGTTTGAAGACCTACAAAGGTTTTTAAAGAAACAACAATACCAAATTTTCTCCCCCTTTTGACATGATCAAAAAGAAGGAAAAATATAGAAACATACAATTTCAAGCTTATAAACACGAATAAAGGAAAAATAGCACACTTTGTAAACAAAAGAGAATGACATAATAAAGGGTGGAGTCATGTTCAATTAAGTACATCAAAACGACTGAAATGGTAGGCGGGTTTGAATATTGTCAGCATTAATCAATACACAACCAAACTAACATAATTAAAATCATAGCATCGAAATATTACACAAGCAAACAATAGAAAATAAACTCCTAGCATTGAACTAGTCAAAATTCGTTGGAATGTGGAAATGATCAATCTTGTCAGATAAACTACTAATGTCCTTGGATAATGTGTCGTAGTTCCGAGCAATAGAAGTTTCGATATTGTGGAAGCGAGTGTCGATAGAAGTGGTCAGATTTTGGAATTGGGTTTGCATGAAGGTTTGGAGAGAGTCAAGTCTGTTCATGATCATGTGATTGGAGATATAATCATCATCAGATGATGTTTCCTCGTTGTCCTCATCATCTTGTGCAGCAGCATTTGAGGGACCAGCAGTGTCCTCTTGAGCGGCATCAGATGCTTGACCAAGGTCACCTTTATGCACATATGATTGAAGCTGTTCATTCCATACTATCCTCATGCTAGGCAGGACGCCTAAATCCAACAGGTTTTCCTTTGTGGGTGTATACATGACTTCTTCAGAGATCTCCACCCCAAAGTGTTCCAAGATCCGAGAAACTTCTTTAGCATATGGTAAGCCAGTTGCTTCTTTGGATTCAAACATTACAGATTTAACAAAGTATGCCCAGTTTAGTGGACATCCTTCATACATAGAGTTCATGATCTGTAATTCAAACTCCTAAATTTGGGAGTAATTGCCAGCCTTTGGAACCAAAATGTAACTGAGAAAATAGTGCAAAAGGCGATAATCAACGGTAAGATTCCCAACTCCATACCGCTGCTGTGCATATTTTGAACCAGCCTGAGTCCTCTTCTGCTCCATATTGTGTTTGTCATAATGACATAAGGCAACATAAGCATCATATTTAGACATACCAGCCCATTCACACAAGTTGTTGGGACAAAAAATTTGACCTTCAAAGGGAATGTTCAAGATTTCCCCAATGGTTTTGGTGTTTAACCGAATGGTTTTTCCCTTGACTCGAGACACTAGCACATTTCCATCTTGGATGAGATTACAATAGAAAACCCTAACTAAATCAGGATAGACAGGACCTTTGTAACCAATGAATTCTTCAACATGTTGGGCTTTGAGCAACTCAGGAAATTGAAAGGTAGAGAAGGAATTCAAAGTACCGTATTTTGGAATGATGAGTCTCTTGTCAGAGTATAGTGTGCGAAACCGGTCGATTTCTTCTGGTGTGTGTAGAAGCCGGGATAAATCTGTGATGTTTGGATTCTTTGTGCGCTTTCTTGAGGGACCTACTGCTGCATGCTTTGTTATTGGTCCTCGTTTGCGTGCATCCATGTTGAGAAATGAAGTTTTGATAGTTTGGTGAAAAATGGGTTTGAGAGAAAAAATTTGACAGATTTGAGAAATCTGATTTTGATTGAAAGATTTGAGTAGAATTTGATTTTGTTTGCAAGGTGGGTTGATTAGGTAACTTGTGGGAAGGAAGATTGATGAGATTTTTGGAGGAGGGAAGGACGGCTACGGCAGTGTATTCGAATACCAAATGTAAAATTAACCCTAAAATATGAAACAACTTTTATATTTGGGCAAAAACGCGAAGGTGTATTCGACTACATGCATGTTGTATTCGAATACAGATTGTTTTGGGAATGTGTATTCGACTACATAGGGGTTGTATTCGAATACAAGAATTTCTAAAAATTTTGTATTCAAATACGGTCATTGTGTATTCGGCTACAGCTTCGAATTTTTGCTTAAAAACTAATTTTTTTCACAGAAATTTCATCATGTAAAGCACATATTCATATATTAAGAACCATTAAGCATCAAAAAATTTAATTTTAACAACTTAAGAGGAAATTTTAGAGTTTTGAAGAGAGATGACAAATTTTACCTTGCACGTTTAAAGATCGTTTTCATGTAAAATGCCAAGCTCTCTGCGTATTTTGTAAAATGAGTCTTTAGGTAACGGTTTTGCGAAGACGTCAGCTAATTGGTTGTGCGTATCCACAAACATTACTTCAACATTTCCTTTAAGCACATGATCTCGTAGAAAGTGATGGCATATATCGATGTGTTTCATCCGAGAAGGCATGATTGGATTCTTTGAAATATTGATTGCACTGGTGTTGTCACATCTTAGAGGAATGCATCCGAGGTCAAGTCCATAATCATATAGTTGCAGTTTGAGCCAGAGAATCTGCTGTGCACAACAACTTCCTGCTGCTATGTATTCAGCTTCAGCAGTGCTAAGGGCAACACAGGCTTTCTTTTTATAGGACCATGATACTAATGCATTACCTAAGATATGGCAAGTTCAGCTTGTGCTTTTGCGATCCATTTTGCATCCTGCATACTCTGAATCGGAATATCCAACTAGACTATATATGCTACCCTTTGGATACCATAGGCTTACATTGCTTGTTCCTTTCAAGTATTTCATAATTCTTTTTACTGCTACAAGATGCGATTCTTTAGGATCCGCCTGAAATCTTGCACACAAACAGACACTAAACATAATATATGGTCGGCTGGCTGTTAGATATAATAAAGATCCAATCATACCTCGATATTTTGATATCTCTATTAAAATACCTGATTCATCTTTATCAACATAGGTTCCAGAGCCCATGGGAGTCGCATTTTCCTTGTAGTTTTCCATTTCAAATCTTTTGAGTAATTCTTTGCAGTATTTTGCTTGATTTATAAAGATGTCGTGCTTGAGTTGCTTGATGTGAAGACCAAGAAAATAGTTTAATTTTCCCATCATGGACATTTCAAATTCTCCTTGCATTATTAAAGAGAATTCTTCACATATGTCATTGTTTGTTGATCCGAATATTATATCATCAACATAGATTTGTACCAATAGTGTGTGACCATTATCACTTTTAACAAATAATGTCTTATCGACTTTCCCTTTTTCAAATCCTCGTTCACATAGAAAGGTGCTTAATCTATCATACCAAGCTCTTGGAGCTTGTTTTAGACCATAGAGAGCCTTTTTTTAATTTGTAAACATGTGAGGGATTTTTGGAGTCTTCAAAGCCAGGTGATTGTTTGACATATACTTCTTCATTAATGTATCCATTGAGAAAGGCACTCTTCACATCCATTTGAAATTGTTCAAAGTTCATGGAGCAAGCATAAGCAAGTAGTAAACGTATTGCTTCTAACCTTGCTACTAGGGAAAATGTTTCATCAAAGTCAATCCCTTCTTCTTGATTGTACCCTTGAGCGGCCAATCTTGCTTTGTTGCGGACAACTATATCATTATTGTAAGACCCATAATTTTAAAGTACCCTTTTATGTATTTTTGGTATATTTTGGATTTTGGCTCGGAGGCTTTTAAGCCAAAGTTATTAATATTTTGGAGTTTTATAATCAAAAAGATATTTCGATGCCAATTAGAATTTCTCGTCGATAAATAAATTGAATTTAACTGCGGAAAATACTTTACGGTGAATTTAAGGCGTTTCGGGTGAGACGGTAATTTAATAAATATCTAGATCTTGAGATATTTGTTAAGTTATAATTATTATATTTATATATGTTTGTTTGGAGGGAAAAAGAAAGGAAAACTAGAAGGAAGGAAAAGGAAAAGAAAATAGTATATAAAGGAAGGAAGGAAAAAGGAAGAAAGGAAAAGCAAAGGAAAGAAATAGAAAGGAAGGAAAACCTAAAATTTCCATCTCCTTCCTCAGGTTCACGCAAGAAAACCAAATTTCCATCCTTCTCCATTTTTCGTTTTCGTTGCTTCCTTTCCTTCAAAGCTAGTGACCCAAGGTTGGGTGAGAGTTAGATCAAGGTTTTCGTAACTCCACTCTTCCTCTTTGATTCAAAAACGAAGAAAAACGGTTTTGAGATCCAAACACAAACCCCTCCGTTTCTTCTAGATCCAAACCTCATTTCTCGAAGAGATAGAAGGGAAAGTTGCTCACCACCACGCTACGGTGCTAGTGAACTAATTTGGAAGCGGCGTTGCGAGCGGAGATTTTACCGGAATTACTCGCGGTACCGAAAACGCACGTTAAAGCTAACGTTGAGGTAAGGGCTCCTTCCAAACTTCTAGCTTGCATTAGGGACTTATCTGTAGTTGTGTGGGAAGGAATTTGTTAGGGTTAAATGTATCGATTTGGGGAAAAACGAAACTAGTGCGTTATGGGTAAAAACCTTAGAGTTAGGTTTTGTTTATAGTGATGAATGTTTCGTGGTAAATGAATTTGAATGTCATTGTGTATGATTATGGGTAAATGAAATTTGATGTATCTGGGTGTTATGTTGCGTGATTTGTGTTCGTTGTATTTGGTGTGTTCGTACTTGATGTTTGTTAATTGGTGTGGTTGTTGTGAATTATGGTTTGAATGTGAAAGTATGTTTGAATTTGTTTCTGTGGAATTTGAAAACCATTAGAGTTAAACGAGTATTAAAAATGGGGAATCTTTTAATACCTCGGTTTACTTAATGTGTATTTGAGGAAAATGTTTAAGTTAACTGGGCGTTGAGAATGGGGAATCTCTTAATGTCTCGGTTACTTAACTATCGTTTTTGAAAATCGTTTCGGTAAATGAGTATTAAGAATGGGGAATCTCTTAATATGACTGTTTGCTTAACATTTTGTTTTGAAAATCATTAAGTTAAATCGGTATTAAGAACGGGGAATCTCTTAATGACTTATTTAATTAATGTTGTTTGAAAGTCGTTTAAGTTAAATGGGTATTAAAAATGGGGAATCTTTTAATATCTGCATTTGCTTAACGATTGTTGTGAATGGAGTCTGTGTATGCTCATGCATTTCATTTGGTAAATTGTGTCGACCCGTGATAGGTGACACCTTGGTAAACTGTACTGACCCGTGATAGGTTGTACGTTTACGATTTACTATTTAGTAATTCGTGTTGACCCGTGATAGGTGACACCATGGTAACTGTACTGACCCGTGATAGGTGGTACGTTTACGAGTTACTATTTAGAAAATCGAGTTGACCCGTGATAGGTGACACCATGGTAACTGTACTGACCCGTGATAGGTGGTACATTTACGATTTACATTTTTGGTGAATTGTGCTGACCCGTGATAGGTGGCACCTAGGTAAACAGTACTGGTCTGTGATAGGCGGTACGTTTACGATTCCCGCTTTTTCTTTTAGTAAATCGTGTTGACCCGTGATAGGTGACACCTCGGTAAACTGTACTGACCCGTGATAGGTGGTACACTTACGATTCCCGCTTTTTCTTTTAGTAAATCGTGTTGACCCGTGATAGGTGACACCTCGGTAAACTGTACTGACCCGTGATAGGTGGTACGTTTATGATTTACGCATTTTAGTAAATCGTGCTGACCCGTGATAGGTGGCACCTAGGTAAACAGTACTGGTCTGTGATAGGCAGTACGTTTACGATTCACGCTTTTTCTTTTAGTAAATCGTGTTGACCCGTGATAGGTGACACCATGGTAACTGTACTGACCCGTGATAGGTGGTACACTTACGATTCCCGCTTTTTCTTTTAGTAAATCATGTTGACCCGTGATAGGTGACACCATGGTAACTGTACTGACCCGTGATAGGTGGTACACTTACGATTCCCGCTTTTTCTTTTAGTAAATCGTGTTGACCCGTGATAGGTGACACCATGGTAACTGTACTGACCCGTGATAGGTGGTACATTTACGATTCCCGCTTTTTCTTTTAGTAAATCGTGTTGACCCGTGATAGGTGACACCATGGTAACTGTACTGACCCGTGATAGGTGGTACGTTTACGAGTTACTATTTAGAAAATCGAGTTGACCCGTGATAGGTGACACCATGGTAACTGTACTGACCCGTGATAGGTGGTACGTTTACGAGTTACTATTTAGAAAATCGAGTTGACCCGTGATAGGTGACACCATGGTAACTGTACTGACCCGTGATAGGTGGTACATTTACGATTCCCGCTTTTTCTTTTAGTAAATCGTGTTGACCCGTGATAGGTGACACCTCGGTAAACTGTACTGACCCGTGATAGGTGGTACATTTACGATTCCCGCTTTTTCTTTTAGTAAATCGTGTTGACCCGTGATAGGTGACACCTCGGTAAACTGTACTGACCCGTGATAGGTGGTACATTTACGATTCCCGCTTTTTCTTTTAGTAAATCGTGTTGACCCGTGATAGGTGACACCATGGTAACTGTACTGACCCGTGATAGGTGGTACATTTACGATTCCCGCTTTTTCTTTTAGTAAATCGTGTTGACCCGTGATAGGTGACACCATGGTAACTGTACTGACCCGTGATAGGTGGTACATTTACGATTCCCGCTTTTTCTTTTAGTAAATCGTGTTGACCCGTGATAGGTGACACCATGGTAACTGTACTGACCCGTGATAGGTGGTACATTTACGATTCCCGCTTTTTCTTTTAGTAAATCGTGTTGACCCGTGATAGGTGACACCATGGTAACTGTACTGACCCGTGATAGGTGGTACGTTTACGAGTTACTATTTAGAAAATCGAGTTGACCCGTGATAGGTGACACCATGGTAACTGTACTGACCCGTGATAGGTGGTACGTTTATGATTTACGCATTTTAGTAAATCGTGCTGACCCGTGATAGGTGGCACCTAGGTAAACAATACTGGTCTGTGATAGGCGGTACGTTTACGATTCCCGCTTTTTCTTTTAGTAAATCATGTTGACCCGTGATAGGTGACACCATGGTAACTGAACTGACCCGTGATAGGTGGTAC
>NC_021167.2:14330422-14337176 GCF_000331145.2 Cicer arietinum | reverse complement strand
ACCAATCTTGCTTTGTTGCGGACAACTATACCATTCTCATCAAGTTTATTTTTAAACACCCATTTTGTACCAATGATGTGTTTATTTCCAGGATTAGGAACAAGTTCCCATACTTTGCTTCTTTCGAATTGGTTGAGCGCTTCTTGCATGGCAAGTATCCATTGATCATCTTTAAGTGCTTCACCAATTTTGGAGGGTTCGATTTGAGAAACGAATGTCATGTTCAAGCAAGCATCTTGTAGTTTTAGCCTTGTTGTGACTCCTTTGTTGATATCACCTATGATGTTATCAATTGGGTGATATCTATGGGATGATGTTATCAATTGGGTGATATCTATGGGTTCTCCATTCTTTAGGAAGATTATCATTTTGCTTTTCAATGTTGACTTCACTTTCTTGACTTGGTTGATCAGTTTAATGTTCCTTGCTTGTCTCATTGCTTTCAAAATCATCATCGTCATAGGAAATAATGTTGTCCTCTTTCACGGGGTTAGTTTCATCAAAAGTTACATGCATTGATTCTTCGACTAGTAAGGTTCTTTTATTGAAGATTCTAAAGGCTTTACTAGTTAATGAGTAGCCGATAAAGATACCTTCATTGGCTTTTTCATCGAATTTTCCAAGGTTGTCTTTACTGTTGTTTAACACGAAACACTTACATCCAAAAATATGGAAGTGAGAGATATTGGGCTTTCTTCCTTTGTAGAGTTCATACGGAGTTTTCTTAAGAATTGGCCGAATGATTATTCGATTGGAAACATAGCATGCTATGTTTATAGCATCAGCCCAAAAATATTTTGGTAGGCTTGAGTCGCTTAGCATAGTCCTTGCAAGCTCTACCAATGATCTGTTCTTTCTTTCAACAACCTCATTTTGTTGTGGTGTTCTAGGTGCAGAAAAATTGTGGAAAATTCCATTTTCTTCACAAAATTCTTCAAATGAGGTATTTGAAATTCTCCTCCATGATCACTTCTAATTGATACAATTTTGGCTGACTGTTCATTTTGGACTAGTTTGGCATACTTCTTAAATGCTTTAAAAGCCTCATTTTTACTTGCCAAAAATAAGGTCCAAGTGAACCTTGAGTAGTCATCAACAATCACTAGACCATATGAGTTTCCACCAAGACTTTTGGTTCTTGATGGACCAAACAAGTCCAAATGTATTAATTGAAGTGGTCTTGAAGTTGAAATAACATTTTTAGATTTGAAAGAGTTCTTTGTTTGCTTACCTTTTTGACAAGCGTCACACAATTTATCCTTTATAAATTTCATTTTTGGTAAGCCTACAACAAAATCAAGCTTGACCAATTTGTTTAACTGATCTATGTGAATATGTGCAATTCTTTTATGCCCCAACCATGCATCATTATTGTCGCTTACCAAAAGACATTTCATTTTTAAAGATAAATCGTCAAGATTAAGTATAAAGATATTTTTGAAACGCTTACCGATAAATTGTATTTCATTTGTAGCTTCATTTTGGATGATACATTCATCTTTGTTGAAGGCTATCTTGTATCCTTTATCGCAAAGCTGGCTAATGCTTATGAGATTGTGTTTTAGACCTTCAACATATAGTACATCTTCAACCGAGGGGGATGGGGTTGTGCCAACTTTTCCAATGCCTAAAATTTTTCCTTTGTTGTTGTCTCCAAAGACCAGATATCCCTTTGATTCAAGAGTCAATGCTGAAAATTTTGTTATATCACCCGTCATATGTTTAGAGCATCTACTATCTAAGTACCACATATTTGAGGTACTTTGCGTGCATACCTACGCCATTAAAATCAAATTTCATTAGGTACCCAATGTGCTTTGGGTCCTTGATGGTTAGTACCTTTCTCTACCCACACGTAATGCTTTTTTGGAACACTAATGTTTCTATCATGACAAGCATTAGGAGTGTGACCCTTGAGACCACAATAAGAACAAGTAAGAGTAAATCTATTTTTAATAGCATGTGTATGAGATTTACTTTGAATAATCTTCTCTTTATAATAGTGATCCTTTTTCATAATTATAATCTTTTCTTGATTGGATTGATTACTCGCTTTAACAAAAATGGTCTTATTCAAACTTGGTTTATCAAATTTTGAGTATCCAATATCACTTTTGTCATTTGAGTATCTTTGCATATTTAAAACATTTTATAATCCTATTTGTCCCTTTTCGTATCATTCAATTACTCTATTTAATTGAACAATCTTGAAGGAGAGGGAATCACATTTATTGCATGCAAAATTCTGTTTTAGTTTTTCAGAATTCTTTTCCATAATGTCAACTTTTTCTTGAAGACTTGAGATTTGTCTCTTTTGTGTTGACACAAGTTTGAACAGATTTTTACATTCAATAAGTAGTTCCTTGATGGCGTTTTGAGCATCATTATTTCTAAAATCAATTCACTATTAGTTTTATAACGATGAGGGGAGTCTATGTTACTAACCTCTTCTTCATCATCTGATTGGTGTGATGCCATCAGTGCAACATTAGCGCATTCTTCACTTTTTTGTTTCTGAAGATGAACTCACTTCGTTGTCTTCCCAAGCTATGTATGCCTTCTTGAAGTCTTTCTTTTTTATGGCATTTTTCTTAATAAGGTTGGACAATCTGCCTTAATATGTCCTTGCTTTCCGCATTCAAAGCAAGTGAAGTTTTGATTTGAAGTAGAACTATCTTTCTTCCTAAAACTTTTCCTTTTGAAAGTTCTGTCATTTTTAAGAAACTTACCAAATTTCTTAACAAGGAACGTAATATTTTCATCTTCATCTGAATTTTCGTCTTTTATTTGTTCTCTTGATTCGGTCTTTAGAGCAATGTTTTTGGTCTTCTTTTCTTGACTTTCATTTTGTTCTAACCTTCCAAGTTCGATTTTGTGTTCTTGGAGTTTTCCAAATAATGCAGAAAGAGACATCTTGGATAGACTTTTCTTTTCGGAGATTGCTGTTACCTTTGGTTGCCAAGCTCTCGTTAATGATCTTAATACTTTTAGATTTAGTTCATCATTGGTGAAGGTCTTTCCAAGAGCCATCAAATGGTTGGTTAAATGGGAGAACCTTTTCTGTAAGTCTAAGATAGATTCTCCAGGCAACATTCGAAATAATTCGTATTCTTGAGATAGTGTATTTAGTTTAGATCTTTTTACTTCAATGGTGCCTTCATGAGTTACTTCCAGCGTATCCCATATTTCTTTGGCTATTTTACAGTGGGCTATACGGAAAAATTCATCCATTCCTAGTGCTGATTGTAGCATATTTTTGGCATTCTTATCAAACAACACTTTTCTTTTATCATCATCAGTCCAAGAGTTTTTTTATCTTTATTTCTTCTTTGTTGTTGATCACTGTTGTTGGAATGTGAGGACCATTTTCAACTGCATCCCATATATCGTCTCCTTGTGCTTCAAGATACGCTCGCATACGTATCTTCCAAAAATTGTAGTGTTCTCCAATGAAGCATGGTGGTTTGTTACTACTACCACCGTCTCTAAAAACAGGTTGTGCGGAAGCCATGAGTAATGATCGGGGAGTAAGTTACCTGAACCTGCTCTGATGCCAATTGTTAGTACAGAGGTACGCCTAAGAGGGGGGTGAATTAGGTGTTAGGATATTTTCTGGTTTTCAGAGACTTAGTGGATTATTTTTTAGTATAGGATTGATGTATGTAAAAATATAAATGGTAGAAAAATAAAGAACACAATAGAATTATCCTGGTTCCCCTTATGACCAAGGGTACATCCAGTCCTCTTGCACACCGCAAGAGATTAATCCACTTATTGTCAGAAAATGTACAGTTCCCACCTTGGGATTTCTGCTACAAACTTCTAATAATACTTCTAGATAGCACACCACTATCTTAGATTCAGCTACTTTAAGAAAGTACTACTTTCTTTTACAAGTGATACAATATGATTTGGAAAAAGGATATAAGAGAGATATAATGATTTCAGTCCAATAATACTTCAAGTACTTTGAGAGCTTTTATGAATGATATGAAAATGAAATGCAAGTACTTTGTAAAAATCAGAATTTTGTTCAAAGTTGTTCAAGGTTTGATTCAAAGGATTGTGTATTTCTTGATCTAAAGTTATGGTGTATTTATACTCCATAAACATCTCTTCAGATTCGTGGCTATTGATCCAAGAGGTTTGATGAACAAATACAATGATCTAGAACCATTTCAGATCTGAAAAATTGTATTGCTTTCAGTTGTATTCGAATACAGGATGTATGTATTCGAATACACCTCTTTGTAACGTTCAAATTTATTCAAAAGTTGCACCTTGTATTCGAATACATCCTTCATGTAGTCGAATACAAATTCGTGATTTTTGCCACTGACTTGCTTTGTATTCGATTACATAAGGGCGTAGTCGAATACATATGCAAAGGTTTTAGCTACTGACTTGCTTTCTATTCGATTACAGATGGGCGTAGTCGAATACAGAGGTAAAAGTTTTGGCTACTGACTTGTTTTGTATTCGACTACAGCAAGTCGTAGTCGAATACAGATGCAAAGGTTTTGGCTACTGACTTGCTTTGTATTCGACTACAACAAGTCGTAGTCGAATACAGATGTGAAGCTTTTGCTTCTGACTTGCATCTGTATTCGAATACACTATGCTGTATTCGAATACACCTTTGTATTTTGTCAACAATATTAGTTTTAAAACTATGTTAATGTAATTTTGACATTTGAAAAATACTTTATATGCATATGTAAATATGAATCGTTCTCATGTATTTGAAGTATTGGTTCTATCATTTACCTTTACATTAAACATCTAATATGTTTGGATTTTACGTTTTATCAATGATGATATTTAAACTTCGTTTTGAGCTTGTTGTTTTGATCATATTTGTTGATCTTTGTCTTCATCAAAAACATGTATTTTACAAGTGTGTCAATGATCCATACTAGGTCTACTAGTAAACCTCTGCAATAGTTGTTGAGACAAACTCCCTATTTTAAAGTTTTGATGAAAATAAACAAAGGTTAATTAAGAATGTTAATTATGATTCCAAATGTTATGTTAATTTAACTTGTGTTCTTGAGTGGATTTAATTAAGAGCAGAATCAAGCAAATACAAGAAAAGACAACAACAAGATCATTCTGCATCATAACAGAGAATGATCTTCAGCTTCACCAAATTATCCATCACAGCAAGTTGGTCAAATCTTTTCTATCCCTGTGATAAAAAAGTCTGCTCTGGGAAACTTTCATATCTAATAAGTACATGGCAAGGAACAAGTACGAATAATCCAGACTAAAAAAGGATAGTTGATCACAAAGATCAAAGGGTTCAAAGATGGACAAAAGTCATGACGACTTAAGAACTCCAAAATTCAAATGTCAGGAAAACTTGTATTTGTTGATCATATTTGTTGATCTTTGTCTTCATCAAAAACATGTATTTTACAAGTGCGTCAATGATCCATACTAGGTCTACTAGTAAACCTCTGCAATAGTTGTTGAGACAAAATCTCTATTTTAAAGTTTTGATGAAAATAAACAAAGGTTAATTAAGAATGTTAATTATGATTCTAAATGTTATGTTAATTTAACTTGTGTTTTTGAGTGGATTTAATTAAGAGCAGAATCAAGCAAATACAAGAAAAGACAACAACAAGATCATTCTGCATCATAACACAGAATGATCTTCAGCTTCACCAAATTATCCATCACATCAAGTTGGTCAAATCTTTTCTATCCCTGTGATAAAAAAGTCTGCTCTGGGAAACTTTCATATCTAATAAGTACATGGCAAGGAACAAGTACGAATAATCCAGACTAAAAAAGGATAGTTGATCACAAAGATCAAAGGGTTCAAAGATGGACAAAAGTCATGACGACTTAAGAACTCCAAAATTCAAATGTTAGGAAAACTTGATCAAACTGGGTATATGACAAGACAAGAACAAAAGAAATACAGAACGTTTAAAACAGGAACTCCAGAATGATTATTGAAGCTCAAGAAAGTCAAACTGATAAAACCAAGAACGTTAATCATTCTCTGTTTTTCTGCACATCAACAGCAGCTTTGCATTCTCTCTGTTTCAGTCTGCAATTCGTTTCTAATCTTCTCCAACCTTCTCTAGCTACACTCAAGACTCAACACAGAATTCTAAAGCTCAATTATTCTTATCATGTGCTTTAAGCAGGGAAGAAAGTGAAAGGGTAGATGAATGCACAACTGCAAAAGAAGTCTGGGATACATTGCAAACTCATCATGAAGGAACAAGCCATGTCAAAGAAACAAGAATAGACATTGGTATAAGGAAATTCGAACTGTTTGAAATGCAAGAAGGAGAAACCATTGATGAAATGTACTCAAGATTCACCACAATAGTAAATGAAATGCGTTCTCTTGGCAAAGCCTATACTGTGCAAGAAAGAGTAAGAAAAATCATGAGGTGTCTCCCAATCATTTGGAGACCAATGGTGACAGCTATAAGCCAAGCCAAGAACCTTGAGTCACTGCCTCTGGAAGAACTAATTGGAACTCTAAGAGCTCATGAGATAGTATTGCAAGAAGACAAACCAGTCAAGAAAGGAAAGGCAATAGCACTGAAAGTCTCTCAAGAAAAAATCACAGTTCCAGTTGAAGAGGAATCAGACGAGAATGAACAAGGAGATGCTGATGAAATCGCGCTTCTCACTAGAAGAATACAAAGAATGATGAGAAGAAGAGATCAAATCAAAAAGGGATTTCAAAACAGAAATCCTAAAACAGAGATTGACAAGAGTCAAGTCA
>NC_021167.2:14329702-14329922 GCF_000331145.2 Cicer arietinum | reverse complement strand
AGAGCCTTGAAATCGAAGAAGTTGACTCCGAAATTCATTGGACCATATCAGATATCTGCACGAGTTGGGCCGGTTGCTTATCCGATTGCGTTACCTCTGATACTGTCCAATATTCATGACGTGTTTCATGTGTCACAATTGAGGAAATATCTTGCAGATCCATCTCATGTGATCGAACCAGACACAATCCAGCTAAAGGATAACCTGTCGTTCGAAGTAC
>NC_021167.2:14325271-14326609 GCF_000331145.2 Cicer arietinum | reverse complement strand
ATTGGTACGTCGAAATCCATGAACCCTCAGCCATTTTACTTCATCATTTCAGACTCTGAGAGTGATGACTCTTCTGATTCGTGTCCCCCAGTAGCAAAATCACCAACACAAACTGAACCACAAAGAAACACGATGCCTACAGTACCAACACCTCCACCACAAAATCCACCAACAACTACTAACCCTTCGACACCCTCAAAGTCGGCTTTCTCTTCTGAACCTTCACACGCAACTCCTCCCCATCAAAAAGGGAGATCGTTAAATGACATCGTTTCTCCTTCTCCAAACCAAAAGGAACCACTCTCTCAACCAAAACCACCAACTAAACCCATGAGAACCAAAAACACAATCACTATTGCTCAATTTCTTGCTCGAAAAAATCTCCCAAATCCTCAAAGAAAGAAAACGCTTGCCCCAAAACAAAACCTAAAAACCAGTCAGAAACCCACCTCTCCAGAACATTCTCCCGAATGTTCCCCACCACAAGAACGTTCTCCGACTGCTCCTCCACCAGAATCTTCTCCACATCAACAATCTTCTCCATAAAAGCATCCCAAACGATCTTCCCCTATATCCACATCCTCTGATTCTGAACCATTTCCCCCAACTAAGAAACCAAAACAGAATGCTCCTCCTCTAATCTCCCTTGCAAAATCAAAACTCTTCAATGAAAAATGGGCTCAACGCCCAGTTGGGATAGGAAGAATCTTTGTTTTTGATAATCTTGTTGTGGATGGCAATGCTGTTCAGCACCATACGGATGTTCTTGGATGGACTTCATTCTTAAAGATCTCTGAATCCTTTTTCCCAGAAGTCGTTCGTGCTTTCTACTGCAATGCCAAAACCTTTGCTGACAAATCTCTTTTTATCTCAAAAATAAAGGGAGTGGAAATCAGATTGACTCCAGACATTTTGGCCAACATCCTTCAGCTTCCAACAGAAGGGCCATCTGTCTTTGGTGACAACTGGTATTCAGCTCTGGGTCTTAGAAAGACAGATGTTTTGGCCGAGCTGTTTGAAGAAAACTCCACACATTATTTGGCCACTTATTTGAAGCCTCTTCCTAAAGTTTTCAACAATATGTGTCAACATACTCTACTTCCACACTGTGGAAGTCATGAGTACGTCTCTGATAATAACGTATTGCTCATCTATCATCTGTTAAACTGCAAGAGATTGAATTTACCTCATGTTATTCTTCAGCACATGATATGTGCAGCCCAAAAAGATTACAAAAAGAATATTGTGCCTTATGGCATGGTCCTGACTAAAATCTTCAGGCATTTTGGAGTATCTCTTGCATCTGAAAAATCTTTGATCAAAATTTCCAAGTTTTCC
>NC_021167.2:14265820-14325204 GCF_000331145.2 Cicer arietinum | reverse complement strand
TCCATCCTGTCCCATCTCTCTCAAAAGGAAGAGATCAACAGGAAGACGACCTTCCAGAAATTCTATTTCTTTTTCTTCTCCTTCTACTGATCCCAAGGCAATCTCAGACAAAACTCCTACACCAGAACGTTCTCCACCCCCTCCAGAACATATCCCATCACATCCCACTCTTTTTGCTCAAACATCTGGCACTATCCCTTCACATATTCCCTCTTATTCTCAACCACCTCACTGCCCTACACATGACTTTAGTACTCTCTTGTCTAATCCTCTTATGTCTACCATGTCTCCACTATTTGTTTCACCACAGAAAACCAGTTCCTCCATTTTTGGCATAAGTCAGTTTTTGAACTTTCCCGCTACTGCTGACCACTCTACCTCATCTGTTGGCCCCCTACCATCTATTTCATCTTCTTTTGCCTCTCTTCCATCCTTATCTATCATGCCTATTCCCTCCAACACAGTTGTTGCTACCTCCTCTCAACCCTCCGCTCACCCTCCCTCCACTTCCACCTTAGCTGCACCCTCAAACTCTGATATCATGGCCGCTCTCCAGATCATCATGGCAAGACAAATTCAGCATGATCAAGAGACTGCTCTACTCAGAACTTGGATGGCTGATCACCTTGCTCCCAAGCTGGGAATTCCACCTCCGCCTCCTCATCCGGTGCCCCCTCCCTCTCAAATCCCTCCTGCTGGAAAATCCTCCTCCTCTGAAGGATCTTCTCCCTCCCTAGCATCTTAGGTTTATCGCTTATGTCTTTTTGTATGACAAAGGGGGAGAATTAAGTTAGATTTTCATTTATTTTGTCACTGTTCTCATTTTGTATTTCTGCCACTTTTGATGTATCTTTGCCAAAATTAATGTACTTTTGTTATCTTTAATGAAACTCTTTCTGATTGCATTCAAATATTTTATTTTATGTTGAATTAACAAATGCACAAATTGAGGGGGAGCTGTTACAGCTCTTTATATTAGAATCAAATTAAAATCTAAATTAACATGTTTGTCATCATCAAAAAGGGGGAGATTGTTGAGACAAACTCTCTATTTTAAAGTTTTGATGAAAATAAACAAAGGTTAATTAAGAATGTTAATTATGATTCCAAATGTTATGTTAATTTAACTTGTGTTCTTGAGTGGATTTAATTAAGAGCAGAATCAAGCAAATACAAGAAAAGACAACAACAAGATCATTCTGCATCTTAACAGAGAATGATCTTCAGTTTCACCAAATTATCCATCACAACAAGTTGGTCAAATCTTTTCTATCCCTATGATAAAAAGTCTGCTCTGGGAAACTTTCATATCTAATAAGTACATGGCAAGGAACAAGTACGAATAATCCAGACTAAAAAAGGATAGTTGATCACAAAGATCAAAGGGTTCAAAGATGGACAAAAGTCATGATGGCTTAAGAACTCCAAAATTCAAATGTCAGGAAAACTTGATCAAACTGGGTATATGACAAGACAAGAACAAAGGAAATACAGAACATTCAAAACGGGAACTCCAGAATGATTATTGAAGCTCAAGAACGTTCAAACTGATAAAACCAAGAACGTTAATCATTCTCCGTTTTCTGCACATCAACAGCAGCCTTGCATCCTCTCTGTTTCAGTCTGCAATTCGATTCAAATCTTCTCCAACCTCCTCTAGCTACACTCAAGACTCAAGACAGATAATGTACCCGTCAAAGAAAGGACATAGATGCTTTAAATGCTAAACCTTAAAAGTCAAAAAGCTATTTCAAAGAAGTATTATTTTTATTCTAAAATAATGTTTTAGTCAAAAAAAGCATGGCCTCTCCAACAGCTATTTCGTACTTATCCAGTGCATTCTCAGCTTATAAATAGAGGGATTCAATCTCGTATGAAGGCAAAAAATTCAAGTGCTAAGTAACCAACAATATACAATCTCACTTAAGCTTGAAATTCTGCAAAAACAGAGGCAACATCACTTTCTGCAATTCGCGAAACTGCTACTGCTGCTAACTCACATACCAGCTGCGAAATTGTCATTAAATTCTCTGTAACGAATCTATTCTCAAACAAGAGTTGAGCAATATCAGATTCTGTCAAATTCAATCATTTGTAAAAACTCAAACTATAAGAGTTTCTTTATAGTTTGTTTAAGATTGCTTCCTATCAAGGTTAGATAGGTGTTGTAATTGCTTTCTGGGTGGAAAGTAATTAAGAAAGAAATAGATCAAGGTCGATCTATTCTAGGTGTTGTAAGATTAAGGAGGCTCTTCATTTTAAACACTTAGTGGAAAATCTCACAGTGTGAGGACTGGACGTAACCCACGTTGGGTGAACCAGGATAAATCTTTGTGTGGTATTCTCTTCCCTATCTCCTTCTTTATTATACTGCATTAATCATTTAAGATAAAATAGAAACTGATTTTCTGCTAATTTAAGAACGTTCTCTGTTTTATAACATAAACCATGAACGTTCTCCGTTTTCTGTTTCATAACCAAGATCATTCTTGAGTTATTTTCTTAAGTTTTAACAGGAATTTTTAAAAGGCATATTTACAATTCAAACCCCCCTTTCTTGTAAATCGACATTGTTACTTCAATAGTCCCATGACGTTTGCAAATTTATCAAACTGATTTTATTCATATTTTGTTGTAGATAAATCTTGATCAAATCTTCTACAAATCTTAATTAAATATTCTTCAAATCATGATCAAATCTTAATCAAATCGTCTTGAAATCGTGATCAAATCTTCTTCAAATAACGATCAAATCTTCTTTAAATATTAATTAAATCTTCTTCAAATATTGATCAAATCTTCTTCAAATATTCTTCAAATCTTGACTATATCTTTTTTTTTCAACTTGGTCAAAGATTTTCTTCAATTATAAATTTGAATCAAATCTTATTTTAGATTTTCATCAATTACAATTTTGAATCAGATCTTATTTTAGATTTTCTTTAATTATAAACTTGAATCAAATCTTATTTTAGATTTTCATCAATTATAACTTTGAAACAAATTTTATTTTAGTTTTTCTTCAATTATAAATTGGAATCAAATCTTATTTTAGATTTTCTTCAAAAACATCAATCTTCTTTCATACTCTTTGAAGTCAAATATATTGTTCTCATAAAATGTTGTTGTTAACATCCAATCTCTAAATGTAAAACCAACTTGGTTCCAATAATCTCCCATTTTTTGTTGATGACAAAACTTATACTTTTTATAACAATTTTTCCTTATATTTCTTTGACTCCCCTAAGTCTTAGTATCATTTTCTCCCCCACATTATATAATATATTTATCCCCCTTTTGTCATGAGACAAAAAGACTTGAAAGTGAAACTTAGTCTCTCTCTCTCTTTCTTTTTTCTCTTCTATTTTTTTTTTTTCATTGTTCTCTTTTTTTTCATTTTTTTTTAATAAAATAAATATAACCTAATACAATAAAATATAATAACTAATTTTAAACTGAACTACTTTAAAGTTATCACAATATCAGTCAAGTATGAAGGTAAGGTTTAGGGTTTTCTTGATGAAGTCAAATATATCTTCAGGTAGTGTGTGGTTTGGTGAATATGTAAGCTCATTGGTGTTCAATGTCTACAAAATGTTTAATACCCCTTCTGTGAACAAAGTCTCTAATGAAGTGGTGTTTGATCTCTATGTGTTTAGCTCTAGAATGTAGGATAGGGTTTTTGGTTAGACAAATAACAAGTTTTATCGCAATAGATGGGAATGTTGGATTCTAGGATTTTGTAGTCTTCAAATTGATGATTTATCTAAAGTAGTTGAGAACCTACTGAAATGTACTCAGCCTCTGATGTTGACATTGCAATGATGTTTTGTCACTTACTTGACCAAGATATTAAGTTCTCACCTAAAAAGGTGTAGTTGCCACTAGTGCTTTTTCACTCAAGTATATCTCCAGCATAATCAGAATTACAGTATTCACTTAGTTTGTACTTACAAGATTTTCTGTAGAACAAGGTAAGGTTGGTAGTGCCTTTTAGGTATATAAGAATTATATTAAAAACAGTTAAATGTGACTCCCTAGGGTCAGCTTGAAATTTTGCACATTAAATATGATATCAGGTCTGGAAGCAGTAAGGTAAAGTATGGATCCTATCATTGCTCTATAGAGTTTTTGGAAAACTTTTTTATCCCATGAATCATCTTTTTCAAGTGAACGGGCATTGGTGTAACCATAGGTTTGCAACCACTCATCTTAAACTTCCTAAGAAACTCTTTTGTATATTTAGTTTGATGAATGTATATACCTTTTTGACTTTGTTGAATTTGTATCCCTAAGAAGAACTTAAGTTCTCCCATCATACTCAATTGAAATCCAAGTTGGTCATTGGAGCAAATATCTCAATGTAATCAATGCCCTCTTGTTATTTTAGCCTTGTGCGACAAGTCTTGTCGTATTTCTGACCACTTCACCTGTTTCGTTTAGCTTGTTTCTGAAAACCCACTTAGTTCCAATAATGTTCTTCTATGGTATAGGTACTAGATCTCAAACATCATTACTTTTACATTCATTTAACTCTTCTTGCATTGCTAGAATCCATCCATCATCTGTCAATGCTTTATCAACAATGGTAGGCTCAATTGACGAGAGTTAGCCAAACAAAGTGGTATCTCTTTATGATGATCTGATCATCAACGGATCACATAAACTTTCCATGAGATGAGATGTCTTGTACTTCCACCCAAATCTTCCTTCTAACTTATCTTGACTGATTCTAACTTGATATCATATTTAATGAGATCTTATTTTAGATTTTCTTTAATTATAAACTTGAATCAAATCTTATTTTAGATTTTCATCAATTATAACTTTGAAACAAATTTTATTTTAGTTTTTCTTCAATTATAAATTGGAATCAAATCTTATTTTAGATTTTCTTCAAAAACATCAATCTTCTTTCATACTCTTTGAAGTCAAATATATTGTTCTCATAAAATGTTGTTGTTAACATCCAATCTCTAAATGTAAAACCAACTTGGTTCCAATAATCTCCCATTTTTTGTTGATGACAAAACTTATACTTTTTATAACAATTTTTCCTTATATTTCTTTGACTCCCCTAAGTCTTAGTATCATTTTCTCCCCCACATTATATAATATATTTATCCCCCTTTTGTCATGAGACAAAAAGACTTGAAAGTGAAACTTAGTCTCTCTCTCTCTTTCTTTTTTCTCTTCTATTTTTTTTTTTTCATTGTTCTCTTTTTTTTCATTTTTTTTTAATAAAATAAATATAACCTAATACAATAAAATATAATAACTAATTTTAAACTGAACTACTTTAAAGTTATCACAATATCAGTCAAGTATGAAGGTAAGGTTTAGGGTTTTCTTGATGAAGTCAAATATATCTTCAGGTAGTGTGTGGTTTGGTGAATATGTAAGCTCATTGGTGTTCAATGTCTACAAAATGTTTAATACCCCTTCTGTGAACAAAGTCTCTAATGAAGTGGTGTTTGATCTCTATGTGTTTAGCTCTAGAATGTAGGATAGGGTTTTTGGTTAGACAAATAACAAGTTTTATCGCAATAGATGGGAATGTTGGATTCTAGGATTTTGTAGTCTTCAAATTGATGATTTATCTAAAGTAGTTGAGAACCTACTGAAATGTACTCAGCCTCTGATGTTGACATTGCAATGATGTTTTGTCACTTACTTGACCAAGATATTAAGTTCTCACCTAAAAAGGTGTAGTTGCCACTAGTGCTTTTTCACTCAAGTATATCTCCAGCATAATCAGAATTACAGTATTCACTTAGTTTGTACTTACAAGATTTTCTGTAGAACAAGGTAAGGTTGGTAGTGCCTTTTAGGTATATAAGAATTATATTAAAAACAGTTAAATGTGACTCCCTAGGGTCAGCTTGAAATTTTGCACATTAAATATGATATCAGGTCTGGAAGCAGTAAGGTAAAGTATGGATCCTATCATTGCTCTATAGAGTTTTTGGAAAACTTTTTTATCCCATGAATCATCTTTTTCAAGTGAACGGGCATTGGTGTAACCATAGGTTTGCAACCACTCATCTTAAACTTCCTAAGAAACTCTTTTGTATATTTAGTTTGATGAATGTATATACCTTTTTGACTTTGTTGAATTTGTATCCCTAAGAAGAACTTAAGTTCTCCCATCATACTCAATTGAAATCCAAGTTGGTCATTGGAGCAAATATCTCAATGTAATCAATGCCCTCTTGTTATTTTAGCCTTGTGCGACAAGTCTTGTCGTATTTCTGACCACTTCACCTGTTTCGTTTAGCTTGTTTCTGAAAACCCACTTAGTTCCAATAATGTTCTTCTATGGTATAGGTACTAGATCTCAAACATCATTACTTTTACATTCATTTAACTCTTCTTGCATTGCTAGAATCCATCCATCATCTGTCAATGCTTTATCAACAATGGTAGGCTCAATTGACGAGAGTTAGCCAAACAAAGTGGTATCTCTTTATGATGATCTGATCATCAACGGATCACATAAACTTTCCATGAGATGAGATGTCTTGTACTTCCACCCAAATCTTCCTTCTAACTTATCTTGACTGATTCTAACTTGATCAGATTCATCCTCTGAAGATTTGTCATCTTCTAATTTGTGTACATCTACTTCATTTGGTTCCGATAAACCTATAGTATCCTCAACTTGTTTTCAATTTTTAAGGTCAAGTTGTTTGTTATATAACCTAATATAAATAAGATGATTAAGAATGAAATTAATACAGCCAAAACATTAGTTTCGCTTCTAGTGGTTTCTGCTTGTTTCGTAAACACCAAACTTGTGTGCTATTTCTGCTGAAGTGTTCAGATTATGTGGATTTCGTTGTTCCTCTAAATTTTTGAGAACTTGCAAAATACTTATCTATATTTGATTTTTAATATCAAGCTTCTTGTTATCACAGTAAACACAATATCAGACAATAATTTTATTTAAAGAAAGATATCACATATATGTTAACAGTTTCAGTTTCACTCTAAAAACCCTCTTAGTACTTCTTTTCTAGTTTTCAGATTCTGAGTTTGCATATTCTCTAATTAGAGAGTTTGGATGAAGGAATTTGAATATCCATCCAGATTTGTAGTCTTGATGAACTTGATTGGAGTGTTCAAAGAAATCTCCTAATTATGATTGGAGTGTTCAGAAAATACCTCAATTTCTTCATCTCGTTATTCACTAAATCAAAACATGTTGAACCTTTCGATCTCTCCTCAAATACTGTAAAGTGTTCAGCCTTGAGGCCGAGCTCTGATGCCATTTAAAGGTGCAAACACAAAAAGGGGAGTTGTATTGTGTTTGATAAAGTTGATAACTTTTTGCTAATTTGATGAAGGTTAGTTGGTTTTAATGAATTACTCATATAAGAAGCAATCAGATTCAGAAGCATTAAACAATGAAAGCATAATTAATTTGACACATGTTTATCCTAGTTCACCACTTACTTGGCTACATCCATTTCCTACATTCAAAAGGCTTTAATCCACTAATTCTAATATCTTGAATTACAAATCACCTGACCCTCCAAGTCAGTCATCCCAAACAGCCTAACAACTTTAGACTTTTGAGGAACTAACCACATTGACCCTACCAGCCAAGACTTTTCCTAACAACCTGACAACCCTAGATTGAAGAAGAAACTAAACCATTATCGAGTTGGATACAAAATATTGGAACTTGAGTAGTTGTTTCTAACAAAGCTGGTATAATAATAATAACTCTCACAGTCTAAGAAAAGAACACTCAGAAAATATTTCTAACTTGAACAAGTGTTTCTCTCTTTGAACTCTAAGATGAATTGAGAACTTTGAGCTTGAGTTCTTCTTTTCTACTTTTCTACGCTTTTCTTCTTCAGCCTTGAGTGTCTATTTATAGTGAAAATTTGGGCTTCAATTTAGTCCTTGTTTAATTCTGAATTGTATATTGTTCAGAATGAGTTTGTAAATTATTCATATTGATTATGTTCCTATTTTGTCTAGATTGATTTTGTAAATTCTTCACACTAATTCTATTCATATTTTGTTGTAGATAAATCTTGATTAAATATTCTTCAAATCTTAATTAAATATTCTTCAAATCTTGATCAAATCTCAATCAAATCTTCTTCAAATCATGATCAAATCTTCTTCAAATCATGATCAAATCTTCTTCAAATTTTAATTAAATTTTCTTCAAATATTCTTCAAATCTTGACTATATCTTTTTTTTCAACTTGGTCAAAGGTTTACTTCAATTATAAATTTGAATCAAATCTTATTTTAGATTTTCATCAATTATAATTTTGAATCAAATCTTATTTTATATTTTCTTCAATTATAAATTTGAATCAAAACTTATTTTAAATTTTCATCAATTATAATTTTGAATCAAATATTATTTCAGATTTTCTTTAATTATAAATTTGAATTAAATCTTATTTTAGATTTTATTCAAAAACATAAATTTTTTTTCATACTCTTTTAAAGTCAAATATATTATTTATATAAAATACTCTTGTTAATATCAAAATTCAAAATATAACATCTTCTTGGGTTTCAACCTAATCTTATATTAGTATTATAACTTCGCTAAATATCAATAATGATGGTATTATAACTTCACAATATCAATAATGCTTCTATATGTGATATAGAAACATAAATAGTCAAATATATATGTTCCAGAAAGAAGAATCTTGAATCCCTAGATATATAATAATCAAATATTAAATCTAAATCCTTATAATTATCCTTAATTTTGCAATCTAAAAATAAATTGAAAATTATTTTATTTACAAATCCCTATAACGATATATATATATATATATATATATATATAAAAGGATCAAATCTTTTATTTGACTACAACTGAGTATCAAATAGCACATATATGATTCACACACAAAAAATAACAAGCGGATATGGATCATAAACAGAAAATAATTCTTAATTATGGTCACAAAAACATATTGATCATTAAAAATAAATAAAGTCAGATCAAAGACAAATATATGTGTGAACCATAAAATAAAGAATACATCCAGCTATACATATATACGAATGAAAGATAAGACTTTTCAATAAGGACCATTCATGCTTTGACTTTGCATCCAAAAACCATTGAAATCGTGAATCCTCACTAATCCCAGATTTCATTCAAATGCAATTAGTTATTTTTGTATCAAATGAGCAAATCATTTTCATATAAAACAAAACTGGAACCAAGCAAGTTAAGATGCTGTAAAAATATGTTGACAAGTTCTACTGTGCTGTCAAAAAAAAAATGTGTGTCGGGTACAATAAACATTTTAACTAATAATTTTCTTTAATATGTTCATGTGGGCATTATCATAGGGTTTATTAAAATTAAATTTTTAATTTTAATTAAAATTATAACAAAAAATTTCATTTTAAAATAAACTCAAAAGATAGAATTTGAAAATTTAATAATATTAAATCTAAAATATAATGAAATAATTAAAATATATTAATTTTTAAATATATCATAAAAGTCCTTAAATATGTTTGCATATCGTAACAATTAAAATAAACCCAATAAATAAACAAAAAAATTAAACTGAGATCTCTAATTTAGTAATATAGGGTTCATAAAAAATAAAAAACAGGACCCATGAACCTTACACTAGATAATTGATCTTATGCACAAATTATAATATTATCCCAATAAACTAATCATGAAGACCCACTTTGATACTACTTGATGGAATTAATTTAGTCATATATCAAAGACATCGATATTAAAATTAAGCATATATTCATACTTTAGTACAGAAACCGAATAAACATATGAGCATGCATGTTTTAAGATCTATAATATGTTTGATATATTAAAGATTTTATAAATACTTAGATTTATGTGACGATAGTGTTTCCACGACGTTCTTGAATAGCTTCTAAGCATCGTGAAAAGATTGGTAGATGGTGAGCACTCATTGTCATGTGGGTCTTCCTTGTTAGGAAAATAAATAAACAAACAAAGAAATTTAAATAATATAATCAAACACTGAAAACTCCAAAATCTGATAAAAACTACTACCGTTGTCTAATGATATAACTTAAGAACAACACTATGTGAAAATTGTTACTATACTTAGACTTTTCTCAAACTCCTCATAGTCTCTAGTACATTCACATTCTTCAAAACAAATATTTAAACTACATCTCACAATACTCTCTATCATAAGAGTAGAAGAGAAAAGAAAATATTAGATACAAGCTTAAGTATTTCTGACTAGTGTGAATTGTAATGAAAAATTAGAATCATATATATAATCTTGAACTCACTCTTCCTTTACAATTCCAAAAGACTATTTCAACTTTCTCAATTTCAACCAAAACTCAATATTCCTCAACCTAGATTCTTTATGGAGTAAAACCTCTTCAGATAGGGAGAAAAGACAATATATCGTGTGTTTGGTATTTTGGGACCATGGCCTATATATAGGATGGTGGTTAGTTAGAGTTCTCTTTATTCTCAAATTGATAATAAGTAACATCCACTCATATTATATTTGATTCCATATCAATTAGTTAAATGATTAATTAACAAAATAGAAATCAAATAAGTCATATTACTTAACTTAATTTGATCACTAATCAATTAAGACTTCTAATTGATAAAAATAGCCAATCCAATAAATAATGATATATACATCCACAAAATAATATTAGAATATAATAATTAAATTAAATATATATATAATAAAATATTCCAACAAACTTATGTAATTAATATTTGTTGTTAATGATCTACTTCGTTTAAATTACATATTAATATTTAAACATACTACAGAGTTTGATATGAATATATATTACGAGATTATAAGTTTTATATATTTGTTAGAAAAATAGAATAGTATTTTGTTTACTAGAACCAGATTTGTACTCAATTAAAAGAATAGAACAAACCACTTATTAATAAATGAATAATGCTAACAATACATTCTTTTAAATATGTATTTTCTAATACACTATCGGTGTTTTGTTTGATTTGTGTAACAATTTATTTGGTAGGATTTCTTCCGTTCTACTTTCGAGCACATGATTTGGTGGGTGTTTTGCAACCCTACATAAAAGGTGAGTAAAAGTTTATATGCTATGATGTTGGGTTTGGGATATTTTAATAATTAGAGTATTCTTTATAATTTTTTTAATAAACTTTTTTTTTATCCTAAAAAGAATAAATTCTACTATGAGACTCGCATATTTTAATAACACTTATATAAATTCTAATCAATCAATTTAAATGTAATATAGCACTCGTCTACCGTTACCATTCCTAATATATTCCTTGTTGTTTCATGCAAAAACACATTTTTTCACCCCCCATGCAACTCCATAAGGTCGATCACCCATACTCATCACAAGTGTTATTTTTCAAATCTTTAAGTTATGTGTTGTCAATAAATCACTTACTTCATCATCACTATATAATTTGCATTGACGCCAGGTCCTACATAAGACCACCTAAACAAATGACAAAGGATGGTCCTTCAACTCTCCAAATTATCTTTTTTGGCGACAAACCATTACTTCATCTTCATTAGAAGCCACTCTCCTATATTAGTTTAAGGACACCTACGTATTTTGTTTTTTTAATTATTTTTCCTTATGACAACACATAACACTAGCAACTACCGTGGTTCCATTAGAGACTCGTGTCATATACGAGAATTTTATAACAAAATTAACATAATTGTATCGACATGTTTCCATAATATACAGTTAAATAACTTCTTGATTTTTATAAATATATGATAATTTGTTTTTAATTTTTATAGAACTTTCTTTAAATGATAATTTTTTAAATATTTTCTATTAATAATTTTTATTTTTATTTTTAATTCAATTCATATATATCAATCAAATTTATAAATAATTTTTTATAAATATATTTAGATTAATATAAAAAATTCTTCCTATAAATATTAGAACAAAAAATTAATTAAATAAGTATTTTATTTTAAGCATTAAAAACTTAAAAAATTATATTTAATTTATTTTTTATTATTTTTGTGAGAAATAATAATATTTAAAATATACATAAAAGTTGCAATTAAAAATTTAAATAATATATATAAATTATTTTAAAAACAACAATTAAAATTATTAATAGAAAATATCTGTGGCACTAAAACTCTTGTCATGTGTTTAGGTGGTCTTGTGTTGCACTTGACACGAATTAGCTAGAAGAAATTATCAATATGTGTTTTCCAGTGATGATGACGTGTTTTATTGACAACAATAAGTTAAAGTTTGTAAATGTAATACTTGATATGAGTATTGGTGGCCTCGTGGAGTTGCATGGGTGAAATAAATATTAATGATTATGTGTTCTAGAATGAAGCAAACAAGGAATGCATTGGCAAGAATGATGATATATTTATTGATAGGTGGCTTGGTTCTATTCTCTTAAATGAGTACAAATCTAGTTCTAATAAATAAAAACGTTGTTTCATTTTTCTAACAAATATAATAATGCTTACAATTTAAGTTTTTTTTTCAATATCCTCTTTTTTCTAAAAATTTTACTAAAATATTTCATTTTTATGCTCACCTAAAAGTCACATTTTCAAATGGTAAATTCCTTATGAAAGTCCGTGTTTGCAAAAACGACTTCTTTAATAAATTTAAAAAAAAATTAATTTTTTTTAAATTAACAAAAAATAAAATATATATATATATATTAAAATTTAAAATAATTCACAAAAAAAAAATAAATACAAATTTTAAATTACATAGATTTAAAATATATTTAGCCGTAGAACCAAGTTTATTGTTTCATGCACTATGAAAGAATAACAATTTTGGTCAAATTACATGATTTCGGTGAGTATTACATTTACCAACTTCAAATTTAATCTTGTTCATGCAATCTTTCAAGTTAATATTTAATTTATGTAATTTAAAATTTTTGTTTATGTCTTTTTATGAATAATATTAGAAAAAATCTATATAAGGAAGTTAATATTTAATCTATGTGATTGAATTTTTTTTTTTTTTTCAAAATTTTTTTTAAAGAGTCATTTTTAAAAACGCGTAGTTCTCTAAGGAAGTCGTCATTCATAAAGACGACTTATAGACAAATATATAAATAAAATATTTTAATATATAGTTTGAAAAAGTATATGTTTTAATAATTTTTTATAAAAAAAAAAAGTTATTAATAAAAACCAATAACTAGTCTATTTAATTTTTAAAGTATATATATAATAATGACAATGATGAAATCTACCTATTATGTAATGTTTGAAAAGAAATATACATTTTATCTTTACATCCACTAGGACATGGCATAATGAGTTTTTTATTTGATATGTTTGTCATCACAGTGCACCTCAATATTGAGTCACATCACATAATTTAGTTTGTAATTTGAATTGATGTTATGTTGTATAAAAAATTGTTTACTTTTTTAAAATATTTTTTATTTTTATTTTTTAAATGATTATTTTGGATTCACCAGATACTTTTGAAGTAAATTATCGTATATTATAAAGATAAGATAAAATACCTATTAATAAAAACATATTTTTGAATATAATAATATAATTTTTTAACATTTCCATTGATTCTATTTTTAAAGACACAAATTTGAAAATTTCTTTATCATTTTTATTTTATAAGTGTGTGCCTATATATATCTTTCTTCATTTTCCTTTATTTTCTCACAACATAACCTTTCTTAAAAAACCAAAATATTTCATTCTCGCCTAGAAACTTACAATACCAAAAGATGACAAATTTTGGTTACATAAATGCTGCATTTCGTTCATCTAGGAACAATGAAGCTTACTTATTCATCAATGATAAGTACGTGCTTTTAGATTATGCTCCAGGAACAACCAACGATAAAGTTTTGTATGGGCCGAGTTTTGTTCGTGATGGATATAAATCACTTGCTAATACAATATTTGGAACATATGGAATAGATTGTGCCTTTGACACCGATAACAATGAGGCATTCATATTTTATGAAAAATTTTGTGCTCTCATAGACTATGCTCCACATTCCAACAAAGACAAAATAATCTTAGGTCCTAAGAAAATCGTTGACATGTTTCCTTTTTTCGAAGGAACAATGTTTGAAAATGGAATAGATGCTGCATTTAGATCAACAAAGGGAAAAGAAGTTTACTTATTCAAAGGAGACAAGTATGCTCGTATAGATTATGAAACCAATCGTCTCATTCAAAATATCAAAGACATTACGGATGGTTTTCCTTGCTTACGTGGCACAATATTTGAAAATGGAATTGAGGCAGCTTTTGCTTCTCATAAGACAAATGAAGCTTATCTTTTCAAAGGAGAATATTATGCACGTATCCATTTTACACCTGGATCAACAAATGATACCATTATGGGTGGTGTGAAGAACACTCTTGACTATTGGCCATCTCTTCAAGGCATAATACCTATGAAGAATTAATCATGGGGCACAAGATCAAAAACAAAGTTATGAACTTTTAAAATAATAATGTGAATCTTTATGATATTATGAAAATTAAGAATAAATAAGAGGATGGAGAATAAAAATCGTTGTTGATGTTTTCTTTCTAAACATCAATAATTAATGTAACATATGTGTTGTTGTTTGCTTTCGTTTCTTGATGTAATAAAAATGACGGTCCTCTTATTTTCCGCACATGTTTGCTTTTGTTTAAAAATTCATTTTATATTAATTGTCTTTTAAGGTAATGCTCGTGCATCTTTAGAAAAAAAATACTACTTATACCAATTATTGATGCAAAATAATAGGTCAGGATTCAAATATTCGATTGTACACTCTTTTATTATTAACCCACCATAAGTTCGATGATAAATGACAATAACCCTGGAAAAAAAAATATGTTTTATTGGTATTTGAAATTACCAAATAATATGCGACAATGTTACAAATGTAACACTTATTATTAGATTGAGAGAGTGGATAAAGACTACGCTGTGCAAGTATAAGTAGGCGAAAATAAACCCTTTTGAAAAATTATCTCTAAAATATTGGTCGTATTAAATATATAAAATATTTATAAAATGTATTAATTTTATTCAAGACAAATAGGATTTGAATTTAAATTTACGTTCGTATTCGCAGACTCATTAATTTTTTAGTATCTAAGTTTTTCAATGTAGATAAAATATAAGAAAGGATTTACAATAAGAGTACACTGGATTGACAATTAATATGTGCAACCACAATATTGGTGCAAGACGTCTAATTAGTTAATTAGTGAGGGCTTCATAATTTTTTTATAGTATATTTAAAAATTTTATTGATATTCTTAATTTTTGTAAGTTAACCACTTTAAAATTTTATATTTGCAACTTATACTTAGAATAAATATTCAATTTTTCTATTTAGAATATGTGACAACAGTTACAACCTATCAGCGACACCACACACTATTAATTATTAGAATCTTGAATTTTAATATTAGAATTTTATAATTTTATGATTCAATTTTTAGATTTGAATAAAATCTCAAGAAATACTAAGTGAATCCTTAATATAGTTTATATATTTTGTTTGTAGAATGGTTTCAAACGTAATTTGAGAAGTCAAGTGTTTATGAATGAGTGTGTTTGTTTGCTACAGAATTATTAAATTTGAGGGTGGCAAAATAGATTGGTTGAATAAATTTGAATTTAGATGAATTGAAACAATCAATAAATCCATTAAAATCTATTGAAAGTTAGTAAAAAAAATATTCAATTGACCCATTACACATGAAACCAAATCAAATCAGTCCATTATCATAATTTTAATGGATTAATATTCATCTAATTCTCTTCATAATTTTTTTAATACTCTAATAATTATATATCTACAATAATAATATTTTCATTATTTAAAAATATTTTTTTAAATAATTTTATAACTCATAAAACTGTTTTTTAATTTAAATAATATTTTCATTATTTTTTTACTTTTAGAAAACAGTTTTCTTATATTTTGAAAAGAGATAATTTATTCATTATTGATATAATAGGTGGTGATTGTGGGGTGATCCGCGGTGAAGCTCGGCTAATCGGCCACCACCAATCATATTTTATTATTAAATTAAAAATTAAAAAATTTTACTTTTATTTTAAACATAACATCAATATGAATTTTTTAAATTAGTTTTTCTGAAATCAGTTTTTTCAAAATCACTTTTTTGAAAAACAGATTTTTTTTACCAATTAAAATCACTTTTTTAAAACAGTTTTTTAAATAACAAAATAAAATCAGTTTTTAAAAATAATAAGTAAAATTAGTTTGAGTTAATTATTTTAAAATATTAAAATCAAAATAATATTTAAAAACTGTTTTTGAAAATAATAAATAAACAATCTTTTTGTATAGAGAAACAGCTCGTTGTTAAAAAAAAATAGTCTTTAAAATAAATATAATAATATTTTCTTAAGAATATTCATTAGATTGCATTAAAGAAAATATCATTAATTAGATTTTAAAAGAATATTAGATAGAGTGGATCTATTTATATTATTAACTGCATTTATTAGATGGGTTATGGATAAATAGATTAAATTGCCACTCCTCATTCCACGATTTACCGCATCAATTTTTACCATATACCTGAAAATGAAAATGGTGGTGAAATATGGTTACAAAATTATAACCATCAAAAATATAGTTGTATATTAGATGGTCAATAAATTGCAACACATTTATATTTATTAATCATATACTAAACACAATTAATCACATTTTCCAAATTGATGTCAAAATTTTTATGTATAGTGCGAGTAACTATCTAATTTTAAAAGTCGACAATATTGTCTCTCTATCAGATTTTTGAAAAAAAAAATTAACAATTTAACATATTTTAAATAATTTGTCATAGAATTTGATAATACATAAAATTGTCGATTTTTAAAATAGGAGGACCAATTTCATAGACCAGTATAAATAGAGGAAGTAAAATTACAATTAAATCTTATTTATATCATTATAAAAAATTTATGAGGTTGAAGGTTAAATTTTATAAAATTTCATTTTAATTTCATAGATGTTAATTATTTTACAACATCATATCAATTTAAAACATGTCACATCACCATTTTTAGTTGAAAAATTAATATTAAAAACTAAAACGGTTAAATTTCAAAATAGAAAGATCAATTTCGTAAATTAATAAAAACAGATGATTAAAACTGTAATTAAATCTTATTATAATTGATTGGTTGCGTATAATATCTTTACACCAACAATTACATAATCATAAAACACTTTTGCAGCTTAAAAAAGTATAAAAACAGTAAGAGAATTGGTAATTTTTATCACCAAGTCTCTTTTATAATTTCATGTAAGTCCTCAAAATTTCTACACACAGCTTGCTCAAGCAAAACAATGGCACAATTATTAATTTCTAGGCATGGCCCTGCTCAAAATCTCTTTGAAAACCAATTCCCTATTTTGTGATGAAACATACCATGACAATATTTAAACACTAGTTATTCTTACAATTTTGGGGCTGTATTTTCATTCTTTTTAAGCATAAATAGCCTTTTGTTTTGCACTTCTCTGTTACTTACAACCTTAGCTCTAAAATACAGAAAGATTGGTTGACCTGCTAAAATTTGAAAGGACTACGCAAGCACAGCTGCTCAACCATCCCTTCTTTAATTGGTTTCTTTATGGGTGAAACTTTGATTTCATACAGCTTTGGCCACAGTTTTCCAGTCACTGCAAGCAAGAACAAAGTCACATAAACTTGATGGAAAAAAGAAAACTAAGCCTGTATGGTTTGTAAATGCGGTTTCTGTTTATATTTTCTAATTTAAATTATTTGTACAGAAAACAGCAACAAAAAAAACCAAAAGAAATAATTGTTTTCACCATTTTCTACACAAATATTTAATCGAATATATAAACAAGAGGCAACTATACAATTAAAAATAAAAAATATAAATATATGAAATAAAAACAATTTTTTCCACAAATCAAACAGGTTTTGGATTAAGAATAATTTTTTTTTTTTTTTAATTTTTTTAAGATTTCACAAATCAAATATTTTTTTAAGAAAAATACTATATGTTTTCAATTTGTTTTATGATTTCAAAGTTTTCTATAGAAATATTGAAAAACAACTTTTTATTGCATCCATGTTTTATTGTATACATAACATCGCAACAGAAAATAAAAAAATTTAATAATTAAAACCGAAAAACAAACTGAATGATGACCTTAACATTCATTTTACCAATTGCTGGCCTAATGTATTGAACCTTGTATTCTTATGCATGCCACTTTTAACATTTTCAAGTAAAACAGAGTCTTTTATATTATTGAATTTGGTTACTACGTCCATTTGACCCTTATTTTCATCACATCCCATGCTTAATAATGATTAAAAACACAAAATAAGTCTTGAATGGAAATGTGAAAATAAAAATGGTCAAATAAACAATTTATAATAAATTAAAAAACTTGAGCCTACCGAAAATTCGCTCCTGCTCAGCATCCCATGCTATCCCATTCAAAACATCAATAGCCTAAAATATAAGAGAAAATAGCAGCTTGTTTAGTTATTTTTACCCTATTTTAAACTTAAAGTTGCATTATAAAACATAACACTGAATTATAGGACAAAAGTATTAATATGTAGATATCAAATGGTTCAGGGTCCTTACATTATTCCCAGCTTCGATTAATTCTTTCCTGCATATGATAAGAATAAACTTAACTGTAAGCAACAAATGTACAAAGATACTTGTTCGAGTAAATAATCACCACTCAAGTCCTCAAAGGATTATCAATATAGTTATCCCTCAAATGACAATTTTTTGGTCATCATGCATATATGATTTTTTGGTCATCATGCATATATGATTTTTTGGTCATCCTTGCATATATGATTATAAGCATTAAGTAGATATTTTTTAGAAGATAAAGAAACAGAAGCCACACCTTAAACTTGGGAGGAAAATCCATCCGACAACAACACCATCATTAGGAGAGATTCTTACAATACAGTCAGTCTACACAAAGAAAAATCAACCAAAAATAAAACCAGGTTAACAGAGAGCCTTAGGCCGTGGGCATCATGCATATACATGGCTAACATTTGTCTTGGTTTTCCAAATTTTGGGAAAGATATATATTTTCTCCAACTACAATCATAGTTAATCGTGCAAAGACATACCATATAAACATTTGCCCAAACTTCACCATTTATGTATTCCAATTCATTGAGATTGTGTACTTGATGACCCTTATAGTAGACAACTTGTTTAGATACAACTACATTGAAGAGGGAAGTGTAAGTTCCATGAAAATGCAAAGACAAACACATGAAAACAAAGTATTGTATGTTTGAAAGCTAGAAACAAAAGGGTTAGAGAAAAAGGTTTTTTTGCTGAATAAAATGGTAAAAGGAAATTAAGGAATAAAATTTTGATTAGAGAGACTGACCTTTAAATGTTTGAGGATCAATTTGGTATACTGTTGAACTGCCGTCACTTCCAAACAAGACTTTTCCATCAGTTGCAAGACCCCAACCATCTTTCATATCATGATTAAATGTCCCAATCTACAAGAAATTGTAAAAGTAAGCTGTTCAGATTTAGCACGAAATATTAAAAGGAATTTTGAGGCATTCACCTCAGTACTGAAGAAATCTCAGGAAAAAGAAAAATCAAAGCAAACCGCACCACAGGTAACAACTCAAGTATATATTACACCTATCCAGCTTGTATAAATTTCAATGTTTTAATGAAATCAACATTACAAGATATGCATATTCTGCCACAGAAATTTCTTAATCAGATATTCATTAGCTGAAATAGCTTATACTACGAGTCAATCAAACTTTCAAATTGAAGCAGCCAAAGAGGCAAATTAGTTTAAGATATTAATAACATTAAAATGAGAACATGCAGGATTACACGGTATGAACTTTATGCATGATACAGTCATGCAGAGAAGTAAAGACAGATTGCACATTGACCATACTTTCACAATGCTGTTACTTTTCTTGGTAGAGTATCATTGAATCAAAACACGAGTTACACAAACCATGACAAAGACAAAATATTACATGAGTAGGTAGGTAAAGCAACAAACTTTGCTTAAATTTTTGAGGTCATATATGAAACCTTTTGTCTGCAACCATGTTACTTGGATCAGCCTACAAAAAGTGCACCAGATAATGTATTAGAATAAACTTAAACATCAACTGTAATAGTCAAAATAACTTGATGATTAATCATGAATAACACAATGTCAATTGTCTAAACCAACAACACGTTATATCGGGATTGAAGTAAAGTAACCATCCCTGACAGCGTCTGGAAGCAATTAAATAACAATATTACAAAAAAAAAAGATCGTTCAGAAGTTTTCACGTCTAGCAATCAAAATTGGTAAATGTAGGCATTTTAGTAGTAGTATTGATTACTTTTCTAGCCAATAGAAACTAGAAGACAAAATCAAAATGATATTAATGTATACAAATATACTTGAAGTTGCTGGAGTGCTCCTAATTAAAATGGTATCATAACTTATGCAAAGTCCGCTGGACCACACGTTATCGGGCCACTAAGGTCGCGCTAAAGATGCCTAATCCTTGTCGTGAGGGGGGGAGTGTTGAGAGTCCCTCATTGGATGTCGTGAGACCTGAAAGAGGGTTTATAAGTGGAAGGTAATTCTCATCTTACAAGTCGGTTATGTGGAGCTGAGTAGGTAACTCTCAACCCAAATTCTAAGATTTAATTTCTAATTTATCATTACATACCAAACAATAAGAAAGCACAACATAGGCCATTCAGAAAAGAAAAAAAAAAAGAAAGCGCATCGTAGCCACAGTCTCATTTTCTCCTACAAAGCTCAATTCTAATGTGCTTGCCATCAGCTTTTAATTTTAGCCGCAAGCAAACAAGAAGCTGTCATTTGGCCCCTACAACATTGTGCAGTCTATCACTTGGAAAATTTCAATTTTCAAGTGATTTGAAGAAATTTGACAGTAATGTTGTGTTTTATTAAGATATTAGAATTAGAAAAAAGGAAATGTTGAAGGATTAAAGACAGTCCAGACTTCCGAAAAAAGAATATTAAAATATCAAATTCCCTTTCCTTTCCATCTCCCTACAGTAGAACCTTTGTCAGAGTTTATTAATCTACATAAAAAATAATAATAAAAAACATGCAACATAATTTGCCTTGCACACCTATTACTGAGGAGAGTTAAACCTTCCCCAAATAATGAACCATCCATCTTCCGAAGATTCTCAACCTGCATGTAGCACCAAGAATAAATGTATATATTAAAAATAAATAAAAAAATATATGAAACTTGAATTGACTTTCAGTTTCCAAATTGCAAGAACCAATCAGTACCTTCCCGGTACGAAGAGCAACTTTACGGACAGAGGACTGAAACAACAAATAATCAAAATGTTAAACAAATATTACACATAAAAAACAACATTAATTGTATGTCTGGGAAAACAAATATTAGAAATGTAATTGGAAATTAAACCTAATCTTCATTAACAATATTTTATAATAGATAAAAGATTAGAAACATTTTTGTCTTATTGAATAGATAAGCACCATCAGTGGTCATATACATATTCATCTTCATATTTGAATTTGTACATATTTGCCTTAAATAGACTATGTTGAATAAGTAGCACATTGTGGGCATTGAAGGCAAACAATCATAATGAATAACAATTAAATGCCTTAATCATGACGATTCCCATTTCCCAAAAATGGTGAGCCGAGTTACTGATTCAGCTTAAATACTGTAAATCACCAGTAGTTCACATTTTCAAGTAAAAATTAATCTGGGCAAAGAAAGCTTTTGAGGATTTTGTTCAATTCAAATGTAAATCTAAGCTTAATTAACAATAATTGGCCCACATGACTTATACGGAAAGGAATCCCAACATCACACGATTTTGTTAACTAACATCTAAAAGATTATTGTGCCACAGAAGAAACTATTGATTTTTTATATAGAAAAATATTTTTTTAAGGATAATTGGAATAATGCAAAGAAAGGAAATAAGACAACCACGCAAGAAGACAGCAAAAACAACTAAACCCTAAGAGATTGAATCATGTAACAAAAGCATGTTAAAGAAACCATGTATAAGAGAAACCCCCGTATGGAAACCACAAGCACAGCGCCGGAGAGAAGTTAAAAAGTAACCCTATGACAATAGGCATGAAAGAGCGCCTTTGAATAGTCTTGCATTTCTTTTGCACTAACACCAGAAGGCAGCAAAGACCTAGCACTGCCATAAGATAACATCTTTTTTGAGAGCCAAACCCTCTATAACATAACATTGTGAAATTTGATGCAAATCCACAGGGAAGAGCCAATACTCTCCAAAAATCCAAAATGGCTCATTCCAAGGAAAACTCACTGCAGAACAGTACAGTGCAGAAAGAGGTCCAGTTTTCCAACTAGAAATATTATTATATAAACCTATATTTAATGCAAAATTAACAAATGACTCAAACTCTCAAACATTCATAATTAGTAATAAGAATCCACAAGTCTTACTCTTAGTCAAAACATACATTGATATACCAACAAAAGTCAAGGAAATAAAGATGATGCATATTGAAGTCTATAACACAGTAATAAAATAACTAAATATTAAAACTCAAATGCATGTTCTAGCATAGGAATCAAAGATAAGCATCATCTTCATTAGCATATTCTACTTCCTCTTCTTCTTAGGTGAAAGAAGAAACAACAAAATAGAGAAGGAAGAAATAATAGTGAGATCTTGCTGGAAAATGTTGGGATTAACTACGCCAGGATAGCGGGATTTCGTACGGAACTTGTTTCACGCTGTCGCGGACCACGCCGTCGTGGTCAAGCACTGCACCACACCGGAACAATGGGATCTCGCTGGAAAACACTGGGATTAACTACCTAGAATAGAATAGTTCATTGTACATAGCTTAGCAAGTCATTAGTGTTAATCCTGTTATAAATGGCAGTCAGAACAACAGATTGGACCATAGAGGAAGCTTTGGATTTTCAAAAGGTTTTATCTAGAGCAAATTTATTTGTCTCTATTAGGAGAAACTAATCTCAAGAGATAACCTAAGATACTCTAGGAATACAAACCAATCCTTCAAGATAAACTAAGATACTCTAACATAAGCCAAGTCAAGTGTCCATGTTGTGCCCGGTACCCTGTCATGGACGGTGCATCATTGTTCCCAGCTAAATATTACGATCATTACGGCAGCCCAATGCAAAAGGCTCCTACAACTGTAGGCTCTGGGGAAGATCGTATTTTCTAAACCCTATCCCAACAGCAAAGAGGTGGTTTCATCTGTGACTGTAACCCATGACTACCAGATAACAATCTTTAACATCGTACAAGATTAAAGCTCAACTAAAACCTTATAATTGTTCTTTTAATAAATTGATGTGTCATGTAACTAATGCCGCTGACTAATTTCAAACAGAAGAATGCACAAAACTACCCATCCCACTCCAGCTGTAGAAAGGAAATATAAGAAAAAAAGGCTAATAATAAAGGCAACACATGAAAAGAAAATGAATAACATTACCTTCCCATAAATACCAGTTGACTCAAATAAAGTGTCATTTCCAGCATAAAGAAGGCCCTGAAAGCAAACAAGCAGAGAGAAGCGATTTCTCGCTTCCATGAGTGACAAATTAAGCAACGGAGACTTCAACTAACAATTTCGTAAACTCTTCAAAAATATATATATCCTTGACATAAAATCAATATTCCCTCCATCCCTAAGTATAGGCGCTCATTGCCTTTTTCACAAATATTAAAAAAAGTGGTAGTCAATTTAATGTATCAATTTTATGTGTATAAAATACCCTCTGTATATAAATGAGTTCAACTTTGCTTTTCAGCTTCCAAGATAAATTAGTAATATTAATAACTGGTACGTTTGGAAAAAAAATAATAATGCATCTAGTAATTTGAAAAGAGGCTTATATTTAAGAACAAACTTTTTTCCCAAATGGTGCTTATAATTGTGCATTGAGATGACAAAACCAATACTTCTTATTAAGTGTCCGTGTAAAATTGGTTTACACCTACGGTGCCCACTCCATATCAAACAGTAACCAAAACAAACTGATCTTCGACTCCATTAAAAAAACAACTTGAATAATTGGAAGAAAAAAAATAGCAAATACATAATATGCAAGATAACAAAAAAAGTACAAAAAAGAAAAAGTAAAAATAAAAATGAAAGTTGACCTGTGTGAAGGCTTGAGGATCGTGAGGGAACTCATTGACAACAGTGATCGAATCATAAGAAACAACATGTTGAAACGCGCGCCAAGCGTTCGACGAAACGAGTAAGAGAGAGATGACGGAAATTACGAGAAAAACGAAAAGAAGCGCGGAAACGGTAGCCAGAGTGCGAGGCTTGCGCCGCCGCGGAGGAGCTGAAGGTGCCGCCATGGAAGGGTTTTGCTTCTGTTGCGGCTGACGGTGGTTCTTCTTAAGAGATCTGGTGGTTGACATTGTTCTTCATGAGAGAGAAAGAGGGGGATCGGAAGCGCACGATAGCACGTTGGAGTCACAGTTGCAGTTTCAGTTGTGAATGGATCTAACGTACGCCTGCTATTTGTCTCTTTGGGCTTGTTTTTGGGTGGGTTTTGCGTAGGTCTCACTCACGTGTACAACTCAATTTGTCTATATTTTTAAGAATTTAATTGATATTACTATATGGCTTGTGTTGGATTGAATTTTTGGATTTATAGATTATAAAAAATTATTTTTATTTGAAAAAATATACATTTAAAAAAATATAATTATATTTAAATATTTAATATCTTACAAATAATTATTCAACATATTATTTAATATTTAATATTTAAAATTTATTTACAAACACAATAAAATACTTAAATAAGTTAAATTAATAATAAATTTTCAAATATAATTCAATAACTAAATTTTAAGTTTTAACTATACACTAATATTAAAAATAAAAATAAAAAAGTAAATATATAATATCAATATGTTGGATTTGTCGATTCAAAATATTGAAATGTTACTTAGATACAACATCATTGGATATAAATTGATTGATTTGGGTTAGACCCGAATTTGAATGAGTTAGGTTAAAATACGAGTTGAATTGATTTGACCGATCAGATTTGCAGGTAAACAATACCCTTTCTATTAGTCAATTATAACAATAAAATTATTAAATATATTTTTATAATTTTCTCTTAAGTTATGTTTATAAATAATTATGATGTAGTGTAAAAAAATGTATATCTACATAACAATTAAATTTTATTTTTAACATGGCTTTTATTTATATATATAATTGGTTGATGCACATACCCATTTTTATTTTATTTTAACTCATTGTTAAAAAAATTGTTTGATTTTTATCTTTATAACTATTTTTATTTTGCTTTTGATTTTTAATCTTTTATTTTAGTTTTTACGATATTGTTATTTTTTTTTTAAATTAGTTCATGCAATTCTTTATATTTTTATTTATTGAAGGTCTAAAATCAAATATTAAATATTATATATTGCAAGAACTTGTATATCTATACAATATAATATTATAAAGTATTGACTATGACAAGTGTGACATTTGTCGAAAGAATCCTTCTCCAATACACTTCTTAAAATAGAAATTATCATCTAATAATTTAATTAAAAAGCTAGAAGCATTGTCAATAAACTAAAGTATATTATTTTGTGAGAAATATGGTATTCTAAATAACTCATAAAAGTTTGTTGTTATTTTAAAAGAGTTTTTATTTATTCACTGCAAATTTGTATAGAAATATAGTATAAATTATTTGGTATAAGAGTAGTTCGATCTAGATCGGACTACAGGCCAGTGGAGTGATTTTTAGTCTTGTTAGTGTTAGTCATGTGTCTTAGAAGTCTTCAAGAGATGGTGTGTGTGTGTTTGTTCACCACTCGAACCTTAATCAAAATATATCCTCACCGAAGCTTATTGCACAAGTACACGGATCCTAGTCTTAATTAACTTATCATAGTGGCGCAACGGAAGCGGCCTTTAGTGGGCCTTGAAGGGGTTTTGATATGGAGGTCGACATTAACATTGTAAGTTAGTTGATGGTCCAAAACTCTGGGAAAAGAAAATCATAGAAGGAACAATAAAGATAATTGGGTCGTGTTCAATTCGACACGCATAACATTAAGTGTGAATTTCTTGATAGTCACATTAATGAGACTGAATGATTATGATAGTATTTAGCAGTTTTGGTTTTATGTAAAGTTATTACTAGTTGCATGATTGAGTAGGTGTGAACTTGTTGATGCCTAAAAGTATTCTCTAGAGTAAAGATATGTATTTTATGGTCAAGAAATCAAATTTGTGAAGTGTGTAAGTACTTGTAGGATATGATAGCATAGATTTCAAGTTTTATGTTTGACAATATTGTACATTAAATGAATGAGAATGATTTGAAGCGACAAATCGCAAGCTTGACCAAATATCTCAATGTAGTTGATACCAAGGATAATGATTAATTATTGATTATTATGGGTAAATAGCAAAAATGGTGTTGTTGACTGATGATGTAATGAATTAAAGATATTGAGATTTACAAGTATATTAGAGAAGATTCTCTTATAATGGTGTGTTAAATATGAAATTTTTGGATTACTGAGATTATTTGAGCTCGTGGGTTGTAATTGGCGAGTAAGTGATATTAAACCATAAGGAGGTAAGAATTTAAGTAGTAAATCATATGAATTAGATTTAAAGTCATATGAGTAACGATGAATTAAAATCCTTGTGAGAAGAATTCAAGTTCAATTTAGTATTGTATCCAAAAAATTGAAAATTAAAAGTAAGAGCTCGGTCCATAGAGAACTTGAAGCTTGATTGGTAGAGCTAGAGTAGTATATGACTTAATGAAGATGATTTTAGAGTTGTAAATTTGTAGAATAATGTTGAGGAAGTTGAGTTTGATGAATTTTTAAAAAATTGTGGCATGATAGATAAGATTTTTTCTCGACGGATAAGATAATTGAGTCATATATAAAAACTTCTTTAGTACAGTTTCGAGGACGAAATTATTTTAGGTGTGTAAAATATAAGATCCACATTTTTCTCTATTATTAGTAGTGTGTGAAATATATTTTTATTTTTTCTCAATAATTTATAATGTAGTTGCTATTATTTTATTATTTATTTAATTATTATTGTTGAAAAGTATATATGTGTATGACATGATTTATTTAATTTGACTGAATATTTTGCTAAATTGTGTGAAATTATTTTTTAAAAATAATATTTCCTTGTGAATTATTTGAAAAAATACTCATAATAATGATACGATTTAACTATTTTTAGAAAACAAAAAATAAAAATATTTTAGATTAGTCAAACATTCAAATGTTAGTTAGTGAGAAAAGGCATATAAATCTCTAATTGATTAGGTTAACAAAAGAAACAAACAAAGTAGTCTAGTGTAACGGCGCACGTAACAAAACATAGAAGAAAAAGAAGAAAATTCAGTACCGATAGTCGATTGTTGTACAACAAACTTACTCTGATTTCGTTCAAATTGTAGTATGTCATTTGTACCTTTGAATTTGACTTATTAATATAATATATTATTGATAAAATCTTTGATTTTAAAATGATGACTTTTTTATGCAAAATTTATGTTTGTAAATTAAAATATTGATTTTTATGGTAAAAATTTTTACTAATCAAAAACTGATTTTTAGTAAATGGTTTTATGATGATAATTTTGAAAACGGTGTTTGATATTATTATTATTGTGTAAATAATTATTTTTAATTTTAACAGCAAAATCTTGCTGCTGTTAAAATGATCATTTTGTTTCCTCTTGGAATTATGGCCTACTTGAAAACTTGGCTTCTTTAATTATTTTGTTTTTTTGTTCTAAGGCCATAAAGAAAGAAAGTAAAAGAGAAACATTTTATTTTTTTCAAAGAAAATTGTGTAGTTTGTTGCGTTGTTGTTGGAAAATTATGTTGTTGGAAAATTGTGATCCAATGAAAATTATATTATTCAAACAGTTTTGATTTATGACCTTAATCGATTTGAGTTTCATGTTTTAATGATTAATCAATTTTAAGTCGTAGTTTACTGGCATTTTCGTTATATGTGCAAATTGTGGCATGTAATTTAAAGCAAATTTTTATCTATTTCAAAAATCAATTGTCATCCGGTAGAAATTGTTATAGGTTACAAACTCAATTTTATTTGGTTAAAATTTTATGTTGTGATAGTTTTATTGTTGAATAAATTTTTAAAAATTTTATTGATGTTAAAAATAATAATTTTTCCAGAAATAGTAAATGTGTTAAAAGTTGTTGTTATAGTTATTTCTTTCATAAGATTAAAGTTATGATTTTTATGAGACAATTGTGTGGATATTGTGTTGATTTATAAAATAAAAATAATTTTATAATAGAGTTGTTAATTTGTTTTGTAATAATTAAAATGGATTTTGTGTTGAAGTGACGTTAAATTTTATTGCTAAATTTTTTAAAGTGAAATCTCTTCTTATTGTTACTTGTTTGTGTGTTTGCTAATTTGAGAGAACTGATATCTTTTAAAAATATAATGAAATGGTATATCTTAAGTTATGATATAATAAAGTTGTAATTATTTAATTAAAGAAAATTCTTATGCAATGTGAACCTTAAGCCAACACTAAACCTTGAATAAGAATAAGGGATATATGAGTTTTGACAATAAATGAGTAGTAAATTAATTTGTAAATGTGTAACGTATTTGGAGCAAAGATCGCTGCGTAGGAACTTTGATAACAATACTCATAAAGGTAAGAGTATCACTCCATTCACTTTCCTACTTGAATTATATGTGATATAAATATACTATAATTTTATGTATTGGTTATGTTTGTGTGTTTTATGAATCTCGTGATTACGAGTGATATTCTAATATTTAAAAATTTGTATATTTTGATTGGTAATAGGTGGTTACTCAAGTTGATGACTTTGTGGCTAAATTAGGTTGGATTAGGACAAAGTTGAAAAATTTTGGACGCTCTGATTGACTGATCTATTTTGTTACTAACTAAAATGATAACATTCATCCATGCATTGGTGGTGTGAACTTAGCCGTGGGTACGTGAACATGTCATGCATTGTATAATAATAATAATAATAATAATAATAATAATAATAATAATAATAATAATTATTATTATTATTATTATTATTATTATTATTATTATTATTATTATTATTATTATTATTATTATTTGCTGGTACTATCTACTTACAAATTTTTTGTAAATTTCATATTTAAAATTTAAACTTTATTGGAGTAAGAGTTAGTAGTTAAAAGAAGATTATATACTAAGTTAGTTATTAATTTAAAGGTGTGAACCGAGTGAAGCTTGAATACAATTCTAAGAATGACCTTTATAATGGTAAGGATATCACTCAATTCATTTTCTTACTTGAATTTTATGTGATATAAATGCGTTGTGATGTTATGTATTGGTTCGGTTTGTGAATTATCTTCAAAATATGTGTGTTATATGAATTACATGTTTACGAGTGATATTATGAGATTAAGTAATTTCTGTATTTTGATCGGTAACATGTGGTTACTTAAGGTGATTACGAGTGATGTTATGTATTGGACGCTCTGGATATATTTATTACCATCTAAGGTGATTACATTAATACATGCATTGATGACTTGTACTTAGTCGTGAGTACGTGACGACAGTTCCTAAAAAGGGCAATGTAATTTAGAAAAATACTCAACGGTGGAAAATTGAACATGAAACTCTAAAGAACATTCGTCCAACGGTGGGGCTCTTTGCTCTATATGGTGACGATATTCCATAATCATGCATTGACATAAAATATAACAATATGAGATTTTGGTTGATTTGTATTTTTGGTAGTTATGATTATAATTGTTAAATGAAATATATGATTTACTATATTTTTGCAAAAATAAGTATATATGCATGCTTATTTGCTCCTTGTTTGTTATTTGGAGATGACTCTTACTTTTGGACATATGTCATCCTCAATTCGTTGTCATACTCAGAGAAGTTTTCAGATGAATAGATGAAATATTTCTTTTAATTTCTAAGATGGGTAGTTGTGGTCAACTTTTGAAACTTTATTTATGTTAGACTCTATTTTATATCATTTATTATTTTTCTATTTTTGTACGATATTTTTTAATCTTAAAACTTGAACATTCAATTAGATACTTGAGAATTTTTAATTAATTATGGATTGTTTGTTTTTGAGTTTATGTGTGATTATGTATTTTGCTTGCACAAAAATTAAAATATTTTCATGAAAAAAAGACTATATTTTAAACGTAGTATTTCGAAATAATATAAAAAAAATAGATGTTACAACATTTGTAATCTATAAATATAATCCATCTCCAATACACTTCCTAAAATAGAAATTATCATCTAATAATTTAATTAAAAAGCTAGTAACATTATCATATTAAAATTATGTTCAAGTTATTAACTACTTGATGTAGCAATTCTAACATGGCTTGGATTATTGCAATTACATTATTATTTTATGTACGAATTTTTTTTTATGCATTATTGGTGTTTGATAAAATGTCCATGTTAAAGTATTATTGGTGGCTTCACAATTAGAGTATCTCCAACGGGAGTGAAAATGAGTTCGTCCGCCAGCGTATAATTACTTAACTTCCAGTTTTTTGTGGGTTCATCGTTGGAGTTGTGCTAAGGTGTAATCACGGTAGGAAGGAACGGTGCTTCATAGCAGTTACTTTTTTTTTTCTATCTACTTTCACAATTTAATAATAATATAATTATAACCGCTACCTTTTATTAATTTATTAATAATAGTAAATTTATCTTTTTTTATTAATTTATAACCGTTAACTTTTTTTTAATTTATTAATAATAATAAAAATAATGTATAATAAAAATAATATATAGATGTTAACTTCTTTTTAAATTAGTTTTTTATTTTAAATTAATTTTTTATTTTAATTTTAAATTAAAATAATGTATAATAATATAATATGATTTTTCAAAAGTTAAACCGTAAAAAATGAATGAGTTGATTTAGGGTGATGTGACATAGTAGAACTTGAATCATGTTGAGTTCACCGTTGGAGATACTCTTAGAGAAGTAGGTAAAGTTGGAGCAATTGTAATATGTGGCAAAGTTACTTGTGGTTTCACAATTGGAGGAAAAGTCAAAATAAGAAGTACTTAAATAGGAGGTCATTGCTGTTTTTTCTTGATTTATTTGACATTATAACTTTGATATTGTCATTATATTCAAGCCTATTGAGATGCACAATTGGTGGTATAACTTGAGATATTTGTAAAAATGCCATTATTGATGTATTTTTTTTTAATATATGCATCTTTCACATAATTCTAAACGCAAGTATTTTTTATATGTAAAAGGCAAAGCACATGTGGGTTGATATACTATAATGAAGGGAAATTGGTGCTGATACAACTATGGAGGTAAATCTTTGTAACAAAATAAATCTTTGTAATATGTGGGTTGATATTTGTTTTTGAAATTATTTGAAGACTAAACCAGCTTTGTAAAATATCCCTTGGAATTCTAGTGAGAGACCATTTTTGTTTCTTCGGTTATTACTTCTAACATAGTTATCGTGTATTTATAAAATTTTTCTTTTTCAATAAAGAGCTAATTCTTTTATCTCATATTAAGTGTCGTTTAAGATTATCTATCCAATAATTAAAAGAAATAATGCTCACTTTCTTACATGCATTTGATGCTTATGTGGCTTGTTAGCTTTGAGAAAAATTATGCTTCATTAAATCCATGTATTATTGTTCTTTAAATGCAGTTAAATGGTTATCTTCTCTAAATACACTCTATGTGATCATTCTTAATAATTTTAACTTGTTAATCTTTTAACATTAAATAGTACTTAACATCCTCACTATTAATTTTCCCATTAACAAGATATTTTTTAAAGAAATAAAACCAAATCAACTTTGAATGCCATAATATTGTGAATCAATGATACATAAGGAAACTATACATGATAAACTAGTCTTAATTTGTAGAGATAAAAATAATTTGGAACTAAAGAAACTGATGTGCAAATATTAGTGTTCTAGTCATGTTTTAATTACAAATTCCAAATCATTAGAGTTTCAACTAATCAAGTTAATGCAAGCAAAAATAAAATTACTGAATAATAAGGAAATAGAAACAAACAGTACTACCTACAGCCGTGTGTCCAAGTGAGAAGAAGCTACAATTCATGAAAACTAGGATCCGAAAAAAAATCAAAAAACTGAGCAAACATAGGGACTGAACAACCATCAAAATGTTCAGACATGTTATTGTTAGCTTCTGTTTTGGTCATGCCTGATTTATTGAAAGAAAATTCGATACCTCAACATCAAGCAAATATTGCACTCCCTCCATTCTTATATATATGCCTTTTAAGAATGTTTTGCACAAACAAAAGAATGACCTCTTTTAATTGAGAATAATACTAGCAATACACTATTTTTTATTGATTAAAATTAATATAGATCCTAATAAATTTAAATGGAAACCACACAATTTGATGGAGATCCGTGTGAATTTCAACCAATAATAAGGACTGTGTTAAAGAGTGTCTTGCTAACACTCAAATATATTATCAACTTTTATTGGCTAACTCACTCATTTACTCGGTTTTTATTAATGTAAGTGTAAAATAATTCATAAAAGGTATAATCGACAAAAAAGTAGTCAATATAACATTAAAGTTTACAATCGAAACACAAATAAGAACAAATTTTTCTTAAGAACCTGCCAACTAAAAAAGAAGAGAGGGAGTACCAAAATAGATATTATTACCCGTCATCTAGAATTTTAACAAGAAAAAAAAATGAAAGACTTTAGATCAATCATCCGGAAAACCAAGGAATCTGTTTATATGGTTGGCCACTGGTGTAGCATGACCTGGAGTGTAAGGAAGGAGAGAATTTAGGTCCATATCTGCTATAGTTTGATGGAGTGTTTGAGGACTTGCACAATACAGATGTTTTCTATTGGCAAGTTCTTCTGCAAGCTCACTTTGATGATTATCCATCAAATCTTCATTTACAACCACAATTAATGGTTTGCGTAGCCGCAATGTCTCAAATATGCTACCTGACCCTGTGCAAAGTCAGAGTAATAGAATAAAAATCCCTTCCTACTAATCTCACAAAATTCTATTTAAAAAGCTTGTCATAAACTTTAAAGCTTGCCATTAAATTAATAATTAACAATAATGAACAAAACAATAAACCTAAGGTAATGGTAACCAGCAAGATAACAAACAGTGTATCTAACTCATGATGAGGCTATAAAGCACGAAGAAAGTTTCATCCTTTCAGGCTTTCACTATGAGAGGTATTGCTGACATTCTAAACACGGAAATAGTAAGACTTAATGGATTAATACCATTTGGTTTGATTAATACCGTTTGGACTAAATTGTTTAAATTGCACGGAACCAACCAAGAGCCCACATGGATCAATTAGCAGAGTTTTGGAATAATGCTAAATATAATTATGCTGCTAAGTTGGACCTCTTAAGGCCTTTGCGACTCAATCAGCAGTAGAGGTTAACAGTTGATGGTTGAAAGAAATCACATGTTGGATGAATTGAGGGATCATTTGATGCGAGCACGAAACAAATTGCACAACAAGGCCAACAAACATTAGAAAAAGTAGAACTCCAGGTAGAAGATATAGTTTTTCTGAAGAAATACAGCCTTACAAATTGAGAACTTCGGTTAAAAGGGAGAATCAGAAATTGAGTTATAGATTTTATGGACCTTATGATATTGTGGAGAAAATCAGTTCAATTGCTTATAAGCTGAAATTATCCTAGAGCACCAAAGGTGCATCTAATTTCTTTGTATAAGTCATCTATATCCACAGAGGTTACTAGTCAACCCTTGCCTCCATTCTTGACAAATGATTGGGAACTGAAAGTGCATTAATTCAGCTCTTGCCCTTGCAATCCAGGCTAATGCCAATGGAGAGAAAGTTCTCATCAACCGGGAAAGTCTGCCCGACTTTGAAAATTCTTAGGAGAACTCGTCTATATTGAAGTATCAATCGGTTTCCTGACTTCCACCATGAGAAAAAGGTGTGTGGTGAGAGACGTGAAGTTTTGATTGGATCCCAAGGATAACTAAAGTACTTTTCAAAAAGGGTACTTAAAAAGTTGACGTATTTCATCACAGTTTTAGATTAGATACGTTAACTTTCCATATACCCTTTTACTTATATTTCATTCTAGAGGAAATAATAGAGAATCTTTGATAGGTTGGGATTTAGCTGGAACCTTTTGTAGAGACTAGGCATTCTAATGAAGTAGTGTACAGAAAATCACATAATAATATGTTATAACTGCATAGTAATTAGTGAAAAGAAACATGCAAAAGACAAGTTGTAACGTATGAAGCATGGACTCAAACACAGACACTTAACACGGCACGGACTTAGACACAAACACCTAACACGAAACGGACACGTCGACACTACTACTTTCAAAAAGTATAGGACACCAACACCAATAAATATATAATTATTTATTTATTTATTATAATTAAATAAAATATGAACATTATCTATAAAAGTTATAAATTGAGCAATTTATTTCACTACAAAAAAATTTCTTAAACAAAATATTATAACTTTTCACATCATTCATCCATCTACTATACCAAAAAGCTAAATATAATGTAATCAAATTTAATGCCTTTGACCCTTTACCGATCATGTCTACTTCGACACATCTTTAACCCCTATAAAAGTAACTTGAGAGGTGTTCAAGGAGTGTCTAAGGTGTGTCGAAGCAAAGAAAAAAAATATTTTTTTGGAACACTTGTCTAAGTAGTCCACATGTGTCGTACGAATGTTGGACACTGACGTGTGTTGGTGATAGGAATGGGTTGGGCCCCATGAATGATGAGGGGGATCTGTTAGTTAATAGAGATGAGGTGAGGCCTAAGCAGTGGCGAGTATATGTGAGAAAGAATAAGAAAGGGAATGCAGGAAAAGTGTGATTGTCTAGCTGGCATAGTTAGTTAGTATTCCACTAATAAATAGTTGTTTTTCATTTTTCAGTTACATCTTAGAGGTTGGGCAATGAGAGAATTGTTTTCTCTAACGGAGGAGTATTAGCTCTGGAATCATTTTATGTTTTCATATCCATTAATACAATAATTCTCTTCATCTAATTCTATCTTATCTCTGCTCTATCAGTCGGACACTGGGCCATGCCTAATATTAGAGGTGTTTGTGCTTCATAGGTTGTAACAAGCATACCTGCATGGCTAATGACAAGAGAAGCAGATCTGAGATGGTCTGCAATACTTGAAGAAAAAGTGAAGTGATCTACAGATAGTGAACCTTCTCCTTCAGACTGTGATAAAAATTAATAACCAGAATTAACTCAGTAAAAAGAGAAGTATCAGCTACATAAAGGATACTCTTAGATACTTCAATTACAAAAGTTATAAACTTATGTACTTAAGGGTCCATTTACTTGTGAACAAATTTTCTATTTTCTAAAATTTAAGTTACTTTTAATTGCAAACAATGAGATAAGAGACTATTGAAGTGAACAATTGTCTGCATTTTCGAAAACAATGAAAATGCCAAAATAATTATTTTCATTATTTCTAAAAATGCATCATCCCAAGTTAGCGTTTCGTCTTCTCTCCATCACAGTGGTTCACTTCAAGAGTCTTACATCTTCTTATTAGTAAGTTCAAATGAACACGTGTTTTAGAAACTGGAAACAATTTTTTTTCACAAAGTAAACAGACCACAGACCTAAGCTTTTTGTCAAAGCAAATTAAACATGGTAAGTTTATCTACAAATTTCTCCACATCTTTATCTTCCTGTTCTAAAATCCTTTACATGAACTGACAGCCATGGTATCAAGTTAAGGCAATAAAGTTCAGTCAGCAAATGTTTAAAGTGACAATTCCGCACGCATGAACTTTAGTAGCTCATATCACTTATCAGCACAAAAATGAAAATACAATATCACATGAAAAATGAGGACAAATTCTCTAACATAAACGTTCACATAAAAATATTGCACCATGGGAAAATTTTTTGTCTATCTCTCTCATCATTAAATAGGTGAGACTAATAAATTTCAATGCATACTAAAAATTAGATACAAAATTGGCATGCCACCGTAACTACTTTTGAAACGTAGAAGAAAGAACTGATCAAAGGGAGAGAACGAGAATGCAGGGAATAATGTTTGAAACTACCTTGGTAGGAACATAGGATCCACGACCCATTTGGATGAGAAGATGGGTATACCCTTTTGCAAGCAACTCTTTCTTTACATTTTCAGAATCCATAGCTCTTACAAGTGCATCGAAACAAGTCGTCCCTACAGTCACAAAAACCACTCTCCTGGTTTTTTCACTCCTCTCCTCACCCCCCATTTAATTAAGCACACCACTCAATTTTGACTCAATTTGATTCTACCACCAAAATATGGCTAAGTTGAGAGTGTGTTGACGTCAAAAACAACAATCAGTGCTTGGGAGAATCGATTTTATCACTGAACAAAGCATCACAAACAGAAAGAACCAATCAACAAAATGTTTTGGTTACCTAAAAACTATCATATATACAAAACTAGGCTCATAAATCAAACAGAAAAAACTATCAATCATGCATTTGCATCCAGACATTTTGTAAAATCTACACAGTTGGAGAGATGCAAGCAACTTCATGCATAAACACTGATTGCATTTAGATATCCACCAAAGTCAAACCAAGACAAGCTATACTACAATATGCAATTCCAAACTACACCATTATAACAGAAATTTGTAATACTTTGCATTGTTGAGCATATACTTTATTTTCTCTTGATGTTCTTTGGATGATTTCTCACCCTTCTATTAGTTATACTTTCCATATCACTTTTTTCCAATAAGATTATCATTATAAAATTAATTGATATGAATGAAAACAACCTCTTAATTGTCTCATTCATTTTCTGGCCAAATAGCCATTTTCCATAGTGCTGTTAAATAGCTGCTATAGCATAGCAGAATTTGAACAAATCGCTATTACTCCGCAATACGCTATTTAGTACAAAGTTTTGTCAAATTGCCGCTATTGCGGCACTTTAGCACTATAGCATAGCGGGATTGAACAAACTGCTGTTTCCTGCGATCCGGAGTTGACAACACTAGGTTAAATGAAAGGTGTTTATAATTTATAACTGTATTCAAAAGGTAATCGACAATTCACAAACAATACCAACAAGCATACTGTGTTCACAGTGACAACAGAAGGGATATAAACTAACTTCAGTTACTAGACCAAAAGTTTCAGACAGCCATTAACACTTTCATTAGAAACATCGATAGATATTTACTTCAATCAAACTAGGATTATCATTTGGTGTGAAATTGTTCATAATAATGTTCTAACTTCCAACATAAGGTTAATAACCCAAATAAAAGTACCAAAAATTGTCAGCTCTAACATTTCACAGCGTATCAAAGTTCGAATACCCACAAAGACAGGTGCCAAATTTTGTTGGATTTGAATTAAGTCGTTAGTATAGTCAGAAAATAACATTTCATATAAAAACATGCTAATGATTTGTCGCCAACTATTGATTTGTTCAACAACGATTGATGGTTTATATACTCACTTTACACTAACAACAAAATTACTCATTGTAAAGGATTCGGATCAATGGTTGATGGCATAGTTCTAAACTAAAGTTAGACTGCAATTGTATCCGCAATACAAAGATTTTAGAGGTCTCTATAACAGTATTGCAACCACATCGGCCACATTTGTCTGCATTTTGCTGCAATAGCAAAAAAACACTGTAAAAATTGCTATACTCTCTTTTAATTACTATGCTAATAAAAAAATGAGAAACTATTTTACAAAGACACTGCATATCCTTTTTTCTATTATATATTTATAAGTAAATTATTGTTCATTTTAAAGGAGTGAGATCTCATTTTATTACTCCTTGCATAGGATTGTTTGTTATGAGAGGAAACCCTAACAAACTCAATCAAAAGCTTATAACAAATTCCCATCAAAATGAGAAACTAGAAGATTTTTCAAAAACGAATGGAAATATATAAAATATAAAATTAAAGAATTAATGGAATAAAAATAAAGGAATAATGAGAGCGAAGAGAGAAACCTGAAGGAGTGTTTGTGAAAAAGTGGTGTCGTTCTTGCGATGCTGTGCATTCAGGATTCAGTTACTGGGTAAAGAAGAGAGTATTGCGAATCTACGACGGGTTTCGTATCTATTGTTTTTAAATAGAATTATTTGATTTTCATAAACAAAAGAAGGGCATTTGGTCTAGTGGTATGATTCTCGCTTAGGGTGCGAGAGGTCCCGAGTTCAATTCTCGGAATGCCCCGTAAGCTATTATTATTAATTAATTTTTTTTTTAAAGTCAATGAGGTTATACTTTTTTGTTTCTTTTTCTATTCTTCAATTACTTTCTTCTCATTTGATTACTAATAGTTCAATAAAAATAAGCTTTTTTTTTTTCCTAAAAAAGTAAAAGGAAAAGTTTGTTTGGCTCAACAAAGAAAAGTTATGAAGAAAATTAAAAATAATAACACTTTGTCAGTTAAAATTTTATACATTTCTTTTTTTTTTCCTTAACAAAATATAAATAACTTAAAAAAAGTTTATAAATAACTTTTTTCTTTTATTTTTTGTTTTTTTCAACTTTTTAAAAATAGAATAATAAAAAATAAGAACAGTGAACAAGAGGAAATCAAAAATAGTTATACATTGCTATAAAAAATGAAAAATAAAATAAAATTATCACAACAAAAGTTATTTATATAAATTGCCAAAAAAATATCAATTTATAAACTAATAACATAAAAATTAATATCTTAACTAATGATGATAAAAAAATGAACAATTCAAATTTTACTCTGTTAATTTAAAAAATTAAATTAATAGTAGACTCAGAAGGTACTTTGTAAAAAGATTTTTCACACTAAAAATTTATTATGTCTCACTAAAAAAATATCTAATGGTAAACTAATAACATAATAATGATCATTCTTAAATTATAATATATAATTTTTTAATTTGTATTTTATTCTTGAAAATTACTTTATAATTTAAAGATTAAATTAGCAGCAGGCTCACTTAAAAATTAGAAAGATCCTTAAAAGGTTCACTTAAAAATAGTCTCAAGGTCAAGGTCTTCGTTTAGAAAGCTCACATACATGAAAATATTATCAATTAGTCAAAATAATATTTTAAGTTAATTTCTCTATAATTCTTCTATATTTCTAATTTAATATAGTTTTGTTGGTATACACGAGGCAAATTGATAGTCATATCTATATTTTAATTTAATTTTGACTTAATTTCAGTTTTTGTCTCTCTATTTTTAATAATTTACGGAATTGGTCCGCCTATTTTAGAAATCGCCAATGTGAATTTGACATATTTAAAATGATGTGGCATACAATGTCGATACTTTAAAAAACGAAAATGATGATTTGACATATTTTAAATGATGTGACATACAATTTTATGATATAGAATATTTTAATGCATTAATTATTTATATGTCATTAGTTAAATTACAATAATGAAAATTTTCTAAAGTTAAAAGTTAAGTTTTTAAAGAGTTTTATTGCGATTTCATGGATGTTAATTGTTCTACATCATCGTATCATATATCATGTTATTAAAAATATGTCATATCACAATTTTTTTAGTTAAAAATCATAATAAGGGACTAAAGATGTCATATTTTAAAATATGGAGACCGATTTTATAAATTAGTAAAAATATAAGGACTAAAATTGCAATTAAGCCTACAATTTTTCTATATTCTAATTTAATATAGTTATGTTGATATATGCGGGACAAACCGAATGTCAAAACTATGGTTTAATTTGATTTTCCTATACCTCTTCTATATTTCTAATTTAATATAGCTTATACATGGGACAAAATGAATCACTAATGATAAAATTAATGACATTGATAAACTCATTATAAGTTATTGATATTGATATACATAGAACAAAGTAAGTCACTAACGATAAAATTAAAATGTTTCTGCATGTATTCTAAGACGTACATAATAATAATATCAATTAAAATGTTTCTGCATGTATTCTAAGACGTACATAATAATAATATCAGTTAATAAACAACAATTATATTAATAAGCTCAATGATCAAATAGGTTAAAAAATAATAATGTAGTAAATAAGGTAGTCAAACTTTTATCATCCCACCAAAATTTCTGATTCGGTCAATAGCATAAATAAAAACAACGATAAAGAAATAAGGATTAAACAATCAATTAAAGGTAGTCAATCGATTGACAGCGTGCTATTTCGGATAAACCGTGAGTTTAAAAGATATTTGTTTTTATATTCCCAATCTAGTTTGATCATAACATTAACCGAACAATTCTTGATTAATTTTATAGAATTTGTAGTCAACTAAGCATCAAAAAGGATATGATCAACTATGATCATGGAACAAGCGTTAAAATAGAACCTAACCATCTCTATTTGGATTATAATAAAGCAAGTATTCCTTTTATTTTGAATAATCATCAAGCGAAGCAAAAACGGTTTTTAAATGATTAAGCATCAATGTAAGAAACGGATTTGCAAGTGATGAAAGATTGAAAAAAAAAAACTTTAAATTATAAAAATAAAAAATATATTCAAAAACACATTTTATAAAAATGTATTTTACACAATATTTAGTTGACCAAATGACATACTACTTCTAACTATGAAAACAACACATGACCCATGCAAATGCACATGTATTTTGCTAGGTTAGTATATTGGAAAATTACATTCGAAACGTTGATGGTATTGGAATCAAGCAAAGCGAAACATATAGTAATTTGTACAAGAAAAACAGAAATTTTATTGGAGTATTTGGAAGGGTTTTAATCTTTAATCAAATTCATAAGGGTCTCAAATAAAAAAATCTCAATGAATCACAATTAATAGAAACACTTAGAAAACAAAATTTTCAGTTTAAATCAAAGTATAAGATGTTGAATTTAATGTTAAAAACAAAAATTCATTCAACATATGAAATCAAGATAAGATTCTAAATCAGAAAATCCTAACAATGATGTTTCTATTAATCTTCACTAAAACATAAATTCGTCATTGAACGCCAATTATAACTAAATTAGATAACAAAGTAAATTTTGCAGAAATTAAAGAGTCAGATAAAGAGAGAATCACATAGTGATTTTTACATGTTTATGTACTTCGTCATCATATGTAGAGTACATCATGAGAGTTTCTTACTTTACTATTAATTTTTTGAACGTTTATAAGATCGTTTAGCGAATGTTACAAAATCGTTTAGCATTATCATAACGAAGTTTGTTCATGAAATACTAAATATATCAAATTATACTAGTAATGCTAGAAATCAAAAGGTCTTTCACCTGAGTACTCCAATTATTCTAAATAACATTTAGTAAATTGGTAGTAGATAAAAATTGAAATGAACATCTATCAAAGTTGAGATGCGAATGGGCATTAAAAAAATGATTAGCACCCTCAAAAGCATGATTACAAAGGCTACAACAAAGACACCATTATAAACCCTTTCTTTCTAAGGTTATCATTAATTGAAAAGAAAATACGAATGAGCTTCCAAAGGATCGATGAATAAGTAAGGGAGATCACTGAAGACCAAATGAGTTTGGCCTAACTAGTTGATTGGTTTTTTGTAATGGACCGAGCTAAATAAGCTACTTTGAAAGTCAAGTCACCAAATATTGAAGGGCTCAAGACCAACTTATCATTCAAAGGTTGAACAAGAATAACCATAAACTTGATTCCACTAATTAAGATAGGATGAGCATAGGAAAATCAAGATGGAAAACACCAAGTGCCTCATTGTGGATAGACCATCAACCTTTGCAAACAGGGTTTCCTTACATTTTCAGGGATATTGAGCTCTTTAAAAATGACATTGTCGAACCACTTATCTATTCAAAAAGATATGTTAGTCACATCAACAATCTTCCAAGAGCTATTAAAGTGAGATAATTTTCATTGCTATCAAGATAGAAGAAGAAACACAAGTCGTTATTGTTTTGTTATTTCTAAATAAAAAAAACAAAAAAAAATAGACTTTTAGAGTGACAATCCATTGCTTTGATGAGTGAAGTATATCCCAATAAAGTTTCACACAATCAACTTTGGTATTGATGCTCAATCCAATACCTCTTTCTTGAAGGGGAGCACATACTTTAGCCAATGAAAGAGTAACAAACTTCCTAGTTTCAATAAACTTAGTGCAGATACAGTTTTTAATATAGGTATCCAGTTGCTTAAAGGGATTCCTTGTTTTTTGAGTTGTATATATAAGTTATGTAGTTATATATATATACACACACACACACAAAAGATTTTTTACCCATATATCCTACTTTTGAAAAATCTTAACCAAAATACCCCACTTTCAAAAACTGTTACCAAAATGCCCTACTTTTTAGGGCAAGAAGGAAAACTCTCCCTGGGGGAGCGATACACCAAAGGAGCAAAAAAATTTCCCCTAGTAGGAGGTCGCTGGCCGGGGATGCGACCTCCCAAAGCGTTTTAAAAAAAAAATTTAATTCATTTTTTGGTTTTAATTAATTGTTAATAATTTAATAAATATTTAAATTAATAAATAATTATATTAAATAATAAATTTATAATTAATAATAATACTACATAAATAAATAATAATAATAATAATAATTAATTATTATTATTGTTATTATTATTAAAAATTGTTATAATTAAAAATATTAAAATTAAATTATAAATATTAAAATTATTAATTATTAATCTTATTATTATTAAAAATTGTTATAATTAAAAATTATTAAAATTAAATTAAAAATAATAATTATTATTAATTATAATTATAATTATTATTATTAATTATTATTATTGTTATTATTATTAAAAATTGTTATGATTAAAAATTATTAAAATTAAATTAAAAATAATTATTATTATTTATTATTATTATTATTATTATTGTTATTATTATTCAAAATTACTATAATTAAAAATTATTAAAATTAAAATAGTAAATTAAATTATAAATTTCAAAGAACATACATTAAAAAAAATGATACATCAAATTTGAGTGGATGTGCCCGCAGCGTTTGGACAATGTTTCCTAGTATGACCAGATACCTTACATAATCCACATTTTTTGGGTACTCTTTCGTAAGTATCCATTTCTGTTCTAATGCATTTGTTCTTTGGCCGACCTTTCTTGACTTTCCGCATTAGTGGATTGTGACACAACTTAATACCTTCATATTGTGGCCAATATCCTTTGTTTGGTATAGGTGGGAAGGCTTCGTCGTAGACTTTTAATTTATGTTAATTTATGTTATTTTATTTTATGTTATTTTATTTAATTTTATTGAATTTTATTTTATTTTATTTTATTTTATTATATTATATTTTATTGTATTTTATTTTATTGTATTGTATTGTATTGTATTATATTTTATTGTATTTTATTGTATTTTATTTTATTGTATTGTATTGTATTATATTTTATTTTATTTTATTTTTTGTTATTGTATTTTTTGTTATTTTATTTTATTGTACTTAGGAGTTATCCCACCTCAAGGAGCAACAAAAGGTAACTCTATTAAATTAAAGTGGCTCAAGGATACTTTTGACGATGTTGATGAAAATGCATCTGTATTAGAAAAACAAGCATCTTGTCGAGCATACATCCTATGTATGATTGGAGGGTTATTGATGTCTGACAAATCCAACAACCGGGTACATTTAAAATATCTTTCACTGTTAGGAGATTTACAAAAAGCATCCCAATATAGTTGGGGTTCAGCCGTTTTAGCTTCACTATATAGAGAACTATGTATTGCAACGAAACCCAGTGTAATGTCTATGGGAGGCTGTGCATTGTTGTTGCAAAATTGGGCATGGTATCGTTTGTCTTGTGTCGCTCCAGAATCACTCAATCCATGGATATTTCCACTTGCACAAAGGTAACCATTGCAAATAAATTTTTTATATATATTTTTTCTTTTTTTAAAACCATTTTACTAATTTATTATAATTTTTATTTTTAATATATTCGGCAGATTTAATTCTGATGGTCTAAATTTCGGTAAAGTTCCTCATAACGACATAGAAGGATACCGAAAAACAATTGATCACATGATGGTTGACGAAGTAATATATTCATTCACATTTATTTGAACTTTTTAAATATTTTGTTTTTAATACTTGTTATAATTACTTTAGCTTGTTTTTTTAAATATCAGTTCTATTGGAGACCTTATCTCATGTTCCAACATGAAGTTTCAGAGGAAGAGATGGTCACTTGGACTGCATGTACCTATCTGCATTGTTTTCATATTGTTGAAAAACATCATACAGATAGGGTCACACTTCAGTTCGACTTCCATCAACAAATACCACAACTACCGGAGGACATGAGAGCGTACCATGAGGTCGACATGAGGCATGGGGTTGATGATAACTGAAATTGGGTTTGGAGGGAAGAAATTCAACATTGGAATGAGCATCACAATTACGTGTTGCAAGGTAAGATCGTAGAAGGTCTTTTATGCCACATCAAAGAATATATGATTTGGTTTAGACAACACACCAAATTATTTATATCGGTCGAACAATATCTCCGTGATCCCCGTTTGCAACCACTGTCGTATCCTTATGTTCCGCCGACCTCCCAATCAAGCCCACAACAACAAAACATGACACAACCGTCTCTATCATCACCTCATCTACATGTCCCTACTACAGAAGTTCCATATCCACCAATGACTCAGTATTACGTTCCGGTTCCAGAAATACTAACCCCCAGTCATCCAACAGAAAGTGGACTTTTCTATAATTTGTTTGGAACTCAGTGCACAACTCCTGAGTCGGCTTATGTTGTGTTTGACTCCATGTATAATATTTCGTCTCAAACTTATATGGAAACAACTGGTAGTGGTTCTAATCCACCTACAACTAACGTTCAGGATAATGATTAGGATGAACCAGAAGAACCTCAACTCGTTCAAAGGGCTAGACGAGTTCGACCAAATCCTAGATGTGGAACTGTAGGTCATTTAGGTGGACATTAATAAGATGTATTTTTTTGATTAATTTAATATATTTTATTTAATGTTATTAATGTAATTTTTGTTATTAATGTAATTTCTTTTAAATTTATAATATAATTAACTATTTTTAATTTTAATTACTTTTAATAGTTATAATATTAATTTCCCATTTTAATTTTAATTATTTTTAATTTAGTTTTTATAATTTTTAATCATAACAATTTTTAATAATAATAACAATAATAATAACAATAATAATAACAATAATAATAATTAATAATAATAATAATTATAATTAATAATAATAGTTATTTTTAATTTAATTTAAATAATTTTTAATTATAAATTTTTTTAATAATAATAACTATAATAATAATTAATAATTTTAATAATTTTAATAATTTTTAATTATAACAATTTTTAATAGTAATAACAATAATAATAATTAATAATAATAATTATTATTATTATTATTTATGTAGTATTATTATTAATTATAAATTTATTATTTAATATAATTATTTATTAATTTAAATATTTATTAAATTATTAACAATTAATTAAAACCAAAAAACGAATTAATTTTTTTTTTAAAAACCCTTTGGGAGGTCGCATCCCCGGCCAACGACCTCCTACTAGGGGAAAATTTTTTGCTCCTTTGGTGCATCGCTCCCCCAGGGAGAGTTTTCCTTCTTGTCCTAAAAAGTAGGGCATTTTGGTAACAGTTTTTGAAAGTGGGGTATTTTGATTAAGTTTTTTCAAAAGTAGGATATATAGGTAAAAAATCCACACACAAATGTGCAACTATACTCTGTTCAGAATACAATATAAATAAAAATTAATTATAAAAATAATAAATTTGATCTAAATTTTGAATATACATATATTTTTATTTTATTTTGATTATGTTCTCAAGAAAAACGAGACTCACTGAAATACATATTTAGATATAAGGAAATTTTAGAGTTAAATGTTTTCTTTTTAAATACCATAATAATATTTATTTTTATATAGATTAAATAGACTTAATTGCACTTTTGGTCCCCCTATTATAGGTGAAAATCGAAAGTAGTCCCCCCAGTTTGTTTATGAGTTGTCATTTTTTAATGATGTGTCAATAAAAGGGTGACGTGACAGACACTTATGTGGAATAAACTCATTATTATATTATTTCTGATTAAAAAAATATAATTTATATTTTTAAAAACCATTATTATAATTGTGACAATATTTTTAAAAATACAATTTAATTGTTAAAATTAAGTTAAAAGAAAAACAACCACAATTCAACAAAACCCTAAATCAAAATCTGAAGCAGAAGCATATGAACATCTGAAGCAGAAGCATATGAACTAGCTTGAACCCTAAATCAAAAAACAGCCCCAATTCAACAAAACCCCCAAATCGTGAAAAGAGTCTAGTCGGTGGAACCGGTGAACCACGCGAGCTGGTTAGATGCGTGGGGCAGAGGGAATGTGTGACGTTTTGGAGTTGTCGTTCGTGCACTTGTCCCCAATGGAAGAATGAGTGTTCCGGTGAACCACGCGAGCTGGTTAGATGCGTGGGGAAGAGGGCTCGTAGTACCCCATTTTCTTGATCCAACCTTTTCTTCGCTTCGGTAGTGAATCACCTACTAAAAAAAGAGGCAGGCATGCACGCCCTATTTGAGACTACTGAGGCAAGTGGTGGACTCTTTCATTAGGGAATGGAAGAAGGGGCCTAAGCACGACGGATGCCGTACACTTGAGTGGCAAAGGAAAGGTATGAAGTAACTCGACTGATAAGGAGAGGGAGTCAGTACCTCTTTTTCCAGGCCTGTTCGGACATACGGTTCCCGCGGAAGATCAAGTTGGTGAGTCGTGTGATGGTTTCATCGATTTGGGGGTTTTGTTGAATTGGGGCTGTTTTTTTATTTAGGGTTCAAGCTAGTTTATATGCTTCTGCTTCAGATGTTCATATGCTTCTGCTTCAGATTTTGATTTAGGGTTTTGTTGAATTGGGACTGTTTTTCTTTTAACTTAATTTTAACAATTAAATTGTATTTTTAAAAATATTGTCACAATTATAATAATGGTTTTTAAAAATATAAATTATATTTTTTTAATCAGAAATAATATAATAATGAGTTTATTCCACATAAGCGTATGTCACGTCACCCTTTTATTGACACGTCATTAAAAAAATGACAATTCATCAACTCAAATTCTGTTTGAGGGACTAAAATTGGGGACAAACAAAATGGGGAGACTACTTTCGATTTTCACCTATAATAGGGGGACCAAAAGTGCAATTAAGCCGATTAAATATAATCACTCCAAAATTATAACATTTTAAGTTTAATTTTAAATAAAATTTATTTATTTTTAATCTCTCTTTTGATTTTATGAAATTTTTTTTGAAGTATCAAGTATTTTTTTTTTAAAATATAGATTAAAAGTAAATACAAATAATTTAAAGACTAAAGAATAAAAATAAAAATCTTATAGAAATCAAAAATAAAATTCGCTAAGAATGAAAACTTTTTTAACATCTTTTATTATATTAATAAAAAAAAACATGATTTCTATCATAAAAAAATATCTAAAATATTAATCTTTTAAATGATTGAATTTAAAATTAAAATATTTTTTTTAATAATAATATTATCAACGGGCCCAAAATAACATATACGGTAAAAAAAGAGTCTTACTCTGATTTCCCGCGCCAGGTTGTATTCGTCTTAGAGGGAGAGAAAACAGAGGAATATTCGAGACTCAACCGTTACAACAGAAGAACGTTCTCGATTATCTCAAAACGACACCGTATTACCTAACTGCATAAACAAAGCAAGAAAATAATCGCGAGAACTATAGAAGAATCGAGAACCAGTTACTCTCCTTCTATTTAATCTCTCTCCTTATTCCATTTCTTCAACTAACTCGTTCAGAAAAACTAACACTTCAATTTTCTCTGCAATTCGCTCTCTCTAAGCTTCGCTTCTGTATTGAATTTCCATGGCAGACGGTGAGACATTCGCATTCCAAGCTGAGATCAATCAACTTCTTAGCCTTATCATCAACACTTTCTATAGTAACAAGGAGATTTTCTTGCGTGAACTTATTAGCAATGCTTCTGATGTAAGCACGATCTCTCTTTTTTTTCTCTCTAGTTGATTTTTTATTATTAGATTCATGCAATTCAATGTTCTCTGACGTTGTTTCTGGATGTATGATTTTTTTGGTGCAAAAGGCTTTGGACAAAATTCGTTTTGAGAGTTTGACTGATAAGAGCAAGCTCGATGCCCAACCAGAGCTTTTCATTAGGCTTGTGCCTGACAAAGCCAATAAGACACTCTCCATCATAGACAGTGGCATTGGCATGACCAAAGCAGGTAATGTCAGAATTCCATACTTTTTAAGAGTTTTGAACTATGAAACACTGACACAGACACAAATATCGTTCTGATACCAATTTATAGATAGTCTTAAAATTGTAGTTGCAGTTGTGGTTATTTTACAAACTTTTATATTGCGGACAAATGTGGTGGACTGGTTTAAAATGTGGTGGATTGGTTTAAAATGTGGTTGTGATGTTGTTGTAATATTGCGGCCGTAATTGTAGTTGCAGGCCGTAATTTAAAATCATGCTTGGTATTATTTAAGTTTAAAAAATTGTTCATTTTGGAATTTGAGTAGCTGAAAGTTCCTTTTTTGGATCTTTTATTTTTGTAGATTTGGTGAACAACTTGGGTACTATTGCGAGGTCTGGAACCAAGGAGTTCATGGAGGCATTGCAGGCTGGTGCTGATGTGAGCATGATCGGTCAATTTGGTGTTGGATTCTACTCTGCTTATCTTGTTGCAGAGAAGGTGATTGTCACAACCAAACACAATGATGATGAGCAATACATTTGGGAATCACAGGCTGGTGGTTCTTTCACTGTTACAAGAGATACTGATGGCGAGCAACTTGGTAGGGGAACCAAGATCACTCTTTTCCTCAAAGAGGATCAGGTAGTTTGATTAACAAGTCAACTCCCTTCTAAATTTTGTGCAAAAAAAATGGTTTTTTTCCATGTTTATTTTTTTACATTTTTGAAAAGTTGTTTTATATTTGTAACCCATCAATGATATTTTGTTAGAGAAGTTTGTTTTTCTGATTTAATTTTTGGTGTGTTAATTTAATCTTTAAATTTGTAAGACATTGTCAATATAGTCTCATAGATTAAACACCTTGACTCAGTTATTAATTTATGATGATTTCAACTACTAAATTGGTGATTTATTCTTTTAAAGACATAAACTATTATAATAATTTTTGTTCAATGGTTGTATTGAACTAACTATTGATTGGTTGTGACCAGTTGGAATACTTGGAGGAGAGGAGGATCAAGGACCTTGTGAAGAAGCACTCTGAATTCATTAGTTATCCAATTTACCTTTGGACTGAGAAGACTACTGAGAAAGAGATCAGTGATGATGAAGATGATGAGCCAAAGAAGGAGGAAGAAGGTGCCGTTGAGGAAGTTGATGAGGACAAGGAGAAAGATTCCAAGAAGAAGAAGAAGATTAAGGAGGTTTCTCATGAGTGGGAACTCGTCAACAAGCAGAAGCCAATCTGGCTGCGAAAGCCAGAAGAGATCACCAAGGATGAATATGCTTCTTTCTACAAGAGCTTGAGTAATGACTGGGAAGAACACTTGGCTGTGAAGCATTTCTCTGTTGAGGGCCAGCTTGAGTTCAAGGCTATTCTTTTCGTCCCGAAAAGGGCACCCTTCGATTTGTTTGACACTAGAAAGAAGATGAACAACATCAAGCTTTATGTCAGGAGGGTGTTTATCATGGATAACTGTGAGGAACTCATACCAGAGTACCTTGGATTTGTGAAGGGTGTTGTTGATTCTGATGACTTGCCACTGAACATCTCTCGTGAGATGTTGCAACAGAACAAGATCTTGAAGGTGATCAGGAAGAATCTTGTGAAGAAGTGTATTGAGATGTTCAATGAGATTGCTGAGAACAAGGAAGACTACAACAAATTCTATGATGCTTTCTCCAAGAATTTGAAATTGGGAATTCATGAAGATAGCCAGAACAGGACCAAATTGGCTGATTTGCTCAGATACCACTCTACAAAGAGTGGAGATGAGATGACAAGCTTGAAGGACTATGTTACCAGAATGAAAGAAGGCCAGAAAGACATTTACTATATCACAGGAGAGAGCAAAAAGGCTGTGGAAAATTCTCCATTTTTGGAGAGACTCAAGAAGAAGGGCTATGAAGTTCTCTTCATGGTTGATGCCATCGATGAATATGCAGTTGGACAACTGAAAGAGTATGATGGAAAGAAATTGGTTTCAGCAACAAAAGAAGGATTAAAACTGGATGATGAAACTGAGGAAGAAAAGAAGAAAAAAGAGGAGAAGAAGAAATCATTTGAGGATCTTTGCAGAGTCATTAAAGACATTCTGGGAGACAGAGTCGAGAAGGTAGTTGTCTCCGACAGGATTGTCGACTCCCCTTGCTGTTTGGTCACTGGCGAATATGGATGGACTGCAAACATGGAGAGGATCATGAAAGCTCAAGCTCTGAGAGACAGCAGCATGAGTGGCTACATGTCAAGCAAGAAAACCATGGAAATCAACCCTGATAATGGCATTATGGAGGAGTTGAGGAAGAGAGCTGAAGCTGACAAGAATGATAAGTCAGTGAAGGACCTTGTGCTGCTGCTTTTTGAGACTGCCCTTTTGACTTCAGGTTTTAGCCTTGATGATCCAAACACCTTTGCTTCAAGGATTCATAGGATGTTGAAGTTGGGTCTTAGCATTGATGAGGATGAGACTGGTGGTGATGATGTTGATATGCCTCCATTGGAAGAGGATGGTGCTGAGGAGAGCAAGATGGAGGAAGTGGATTAAACCCTAAAGGTTTGAATTCTATTGTTAATATAGATTGGGATTGGAAAGTTAAAAGATGGTTCAAAATATTGTTGTTGATGATTCTAGTATATTTTTGTTCTGAATAGTTATGTGGGTTGGGTTTTAGTTTTGTCTGTGATGTATCTGTGTATTCTATTTTGTCATCAATGAAAATGAGAAACTGTTATTCCTCTTAACATTGCTTCATTACTAATATCTATACATGGTAGATTATGTTTTAAAGTTTTACATGACTTTGTCATTGGGGGTATTAATCAGATATATTAGGGAAAATTGGAGTATCATGTTGGGTTCACTTATAAACTTAAAAGTAGCCATAATAAATTAGGAAAGCAAATTGTGGTATACTATCAATTGGTACAGTAATGAACTTACCACCAACCCACCACTAAACCAGAATTTTATATTCGTAACCAATTGCATTACATCACAATCCTTCTGAGCCCTATCCAAGTTAGAATCTTCATAGAAACTAAGAAAGAAAAATTGAAAATAATTTTAAATCAGAAAAGATACAAAATGGATATAGAATATATTTAATTAATAGAGATACTGAATGGACAAACTTATAAATTAAATAACTTTTTCATTAAACTATAACCAACATTTATATCTGATATTTTTTCTCTGTAAGTTGGAATTTTGATTGTGTTTATTATATTTTTAGTTTGAAAAATGGAAAAATTACATGAATATATAATTCTATATATAGCTAGTGAATTGACAAACAACAACTTAAAAATTATAATTAATATTTATATCTAGTATTCCTATTCCTTTGTAAATAGAAATGTGTTTACTATATACTTTAAAAAAATGTAAAATATCGAAAAGTTAAAAAGAAATTAAAATGCTAAAAGAATTATCAATTTTTTTAAGAAAATAAGATTTGATTTAGGATCAAATAAAAAACAAAAGTTTTCTTATTTTAGAGATATAAAAAATATTATATAAATTCTATATTTTAGGTTTTAATAAATTTAGTGATAAATTCTATCAAATCCTAAAAACAATAGATCTCTAAAGTAAAAATTAAATTCTATGAATCCTAAAAATATTCGAACAAGAATTTTAAATATAAATCACTCTTAAATCCTAATATAAAAGAAAGTTTGAATTAATAAAAAATAATATCATTAATTCAAATTAAATTTGAATCAAATATATCAACTTTTATTATATTTAGAACTAAAGAAGATATATCACAATAATATCTTACTTTAAATTTTAATATTTAAATTTTTAAATCTAAATTTATAGTCTTCAAAAGATATTCAGGTATATTGTTTTTGATACTATTATTGATTATATTTATACATTCGATTTGAATTTTAAGTTGGACATTCAATTTACTTTTATTTTGGTTATTTTTCATAAGAAAAATTTGTGTTTTGGTCGGATGTGGAACGGTTTGTGTCAGTCCGCCAATCGACTCGAGACATCGAACGACGCGGATTGTGATGGTGGCCTAAGTCTGGGTTGTTGAAATGCTCGCGAAGACGTCATCATCACGATTGTGGACGGCAGCGTGCGTCGTTTCGACGTGCTTCGGCACTTGCGCGCTCCTGGCGTCGGCTTGTGGACTCTCCATTCGACCCGTCTTGAAATACGGACCAAAGAGTCTGACATGTGTGCGAGTCAACGAACGAGTAAACCCGTAAGGCGCAAGGAGGCTGATTGGTGCAAAGAAGATATATCATAATAATATCTTACTTTAAATTTTAATATTTAAATTTTTAAATTTAAATTTATAGTCTTCTAAAAATATTTAGGTATATTGTTTTTAATATTATTATTGATTATATTGTATACATTCAATCTGAATTTCAAGTTGGACATTCAATTTACTTTTGTTTCGATTATTTTTCATAAAAGAATTTTGTGGATGACAAAGGTGACTTCAATTTTTTATCATTGAATTTCTCACTTTTTGTTCAACTTCAGCTTTTTTATATTTGTGTCCCTAGTAAAAACATTGTAATTTTTATGTTTGTTAGGTGATATTTTACCTACATCTTAATTATCCTCCTTAACATAATATTCCTTCAAAATACATCTGTATTATTTATGAACAAGTTGTCCCATCTTATTTCTCAAGGGGTGCAAGATGGTAATTAGAAAGCCTTGAGGCATGGAGACATGATTCTTTGATTTCTAACTTAATGTTTGCATATGATCTTCTATTGTTTTTCCTAACTACGAAAGTGCAAGGTATGTTTTTATTGTGTTTCATCAATTTTGTTTACTTTCAACGACATCATGTTAGCAGTGATAAAATTAATATTCTTTTTTGAAGAATGTGAATCTCAAAATATACTTTTTTGACATCTTACTACTTATTGAGTTCTTAATGTCTTGAACAACAAAAAATACATTTCTTCTTCTTAATCAATCATGTTTTCTTCGATTAACATTAAGTATTTAATTAGGATATGAATATTTCATGATCCTTTGGGCTCGCACACCACAATTTGTTAACTAGTATTGTTGTGGGGACAACAATAGAGTATGTGGTTGATTGATGATATGAGATCCTCTCTTATTATTGTTTCACTTAAGATATTGGTGATGCTCTTAGATGATTGTTATAGTTGATGATTTAGTGTCGATAATTATTAAATTATATGATAAATATTGCTAATGATTTGGTGGTAATTATTGAGAATTATATTCAATTCATATTTATTGTTTTTGATATGTTATTTGATTTAACTGAATAGCATAAACAATTCATATTTATTATTTTTTGATATGTGACATTCGGGATATAAACTTTGTTTTGTTTGGTTGTTATGTTTTCCACAATTGATTAAGTTACTTTTTTTACTTTGGATATTGTTTAATTGAAACCAAATTTTATCGTAATTTTTATATATTTCACTATTTTAAATATTTTTTGGGGTAAAATGTGCCACACTAAGTGTTGCTAGAGAGTGATTTTTTTGGGTACAATCTTCATAGGTGGTTAGAATTCAAATTAGATGATAAACTGGGAGTAGCTATGAGGGGAAATGGGCTAATTTGTCGGTTATAGCTTGTCTTGTCAAGTAGAAGTGAAAGAATAGAGAGGTGTTTTTGGATAAATTTGTGTGTCTATTTTACTAATAGTGCCACGTGGTATTGTCCTCTCAACAAAACATTGAATTTAAGGGTGATGCATTGATGGTAATTTGGTGAGTATACTAAATTGTGCAAGTAAAACGTTATAAGAAATAAGAAATGTTGTATCGACAAGAATTTTGTATAAATTCAATTGCAAAAAAGTTAATAATACTTAAGTGAATAAAAAAAATTGTTTAATTTGATTTGTTATCGAGATAAAAGTTATGATTTGATAAAATTTAATTAAAAACAATTAGGACTTTAAATTCTCTTCTTTTTACTGTATGACTATTAAATTTTCGCTATTAGACCCGTACCAATAGAATACTTGAAAAAATATCTACAATTAATAAGATAAAAATTTATATTATAAATACAAGTGTAAATATAAATAATTATTCGTAAAAGTAAATAGTAAAAGTAAATAGATATGAGTGAATATGCGTACATGTAGTTTACTATTCACTCATCACTACATCTGCATATTATATTTATATACATAAATGTCAACGAATACATAGATTTTATCATGACCAACAATATTTAAGCTACCAATCTAAATATACAAATAAAATCACAATTAAAGTTTGTTAAATTTCTCTTAATTTTTAAAGAGAAATAAAAATAATCCATAATTAAGACATATATAAAGTTAACAATTAATTTAATAAAATATGATAAAAAATTCTAAATTTTGTTTTGTTTTTATTCAAATAAATTTGTGTTTAAAGTAGTTATTAACTTTCGCTTTGATTTTATTTTTATAAATATCACTAAATTAAAAAATATTTTCATGATTTAATATTAAAGAACTCTGAGTATTTTCTTAATTGTGTTAAAATGATTTGGTATTTTATGATTTAATATTTTATTTTAGTTCAAATGGAGGACACTGGTATGAATAATTAGGTAACATAGAGTATGGCTACGGAGATTGAGATTGATACTTATGTGGGCATGGCCTTGTACGGAGATTGAAATTGATACATACGGTGACATATACTATAGTAGTCTATCCAAATTTGATCCATTGACATCTCTAATTGAGTTTTTATATGAAATGTCAAATTATCAAAACAGATTAAGTCCAATTCCTTAACTTAAAGCCCTTTTTTTTCATAACAATAACTCTCAATTCTTTGTGTGATTCCTTGTTCTCCAAACCTTTAAAGATCACTAAATTATTGTGAACACATGATAAATTTCTAAGTTCCTACAACAAATACGTCTCAAAAACAATTACTTTAATTCCGATTATTACTATATATTTTTCAATACTGAAGTAATCTTTATTTCGATTCGTAACTAGCTAAATAAAGGAAAGTATGAAACACAAGAATCATTGAATATGTAAAACTTCAATTGCATAAATATATAAATAAGAATTTATAGTCAAATAAATTAAAGTAAGCTCATTTTAACTCCTAATCAAAAGAGACTTAGCTCATGTTCAAAGACATAATAACAATCGACGATTTAAAATTACACATAAAGAGGATTGGTTGAAACTTTCACTTCTTGTTCGGAAGGTGAAATCTTTAACTTATTTTGCTAGGCAACACAAAGAGGTTATGCATAATGCTCTTCTTTGCTAGGCAACTCATTGCTTCGCCTCAACGATCCTTGCAACTTCCACCTCTTTTTGAGCTTTTCAACACCAGTGCATCATATCGATGACTTTGTAACTTCTATTACATTATTCAACTTCAACTGTTCACTTGCAATAGCTGAACATAAAAGAAAGACAACATTTCGAAATTTGTCTAGTTAGGAAGAAATTATCAATATAAACACCTTCACAACTTAAAGACTCAATATTGAATTTACTATCAAAGACATAGCTAAACTATAACCAAACAGAAGATAAACAAAAGAAACTATGCTGATAAGGAGTTATCATATATATTATGCGGAAATGCCCTAGCAAGACTCAATTAATGTTGGTTGGTTTGCTCATTAGATTGGTTGGATTTGTCTAAATATGGATGCCACTAGCAAGCGATGAAATGATTTATTGGTTTTCAGGCAGTCGATTACATTAGTTGTGAGAGTTTATTTAATGATGTTCTGTCCACAAGCTTTAATATAATTATTTCATCTTAGATTAGTTGTGAGGATTTTTTATGCTTATTGTTAGTTCAACTTTTCTGGATCTAATTTCTGATTGCATCTAGGCATTTTAAGAATACTGGGATCTTCTATATATTTTTCCAACTTCTTTTCTCTATCAGTTGGTTGATATTTTATTTAAAGGGAAAAGAAAGCAAGTATTGGATGTGAGTATGTGACTGGTGGACTGTAGACAATTTTGAAAGAAAAAAGAAATTTGTAAACATGTAGAAATATAACTTGCTTGCTTGCACTGCCCTATTTATAGTTTGAGCATAAAAATTGATTTGTGTCAAAATTTATAGGTTGGGCATCTTGTTATCTAAAAATAGCACAGAATAAAAAAAATAAACGTTTATCAGTAGGTCATGTCTACATAGAGTTAACAACATACTATAACTTCAACAACAATGGCTGCTAGCCAAATAATGGAACCAATGTTAATAACCAAGCAATTTTGGATTCAGTGTACAACACAAGTGTTAATTTAACATTGGTACATGACAATCTATAAAACTATGAGAAGAAAATAAGCTTCCGGATGAAGTTACAACTTGAAAAGAATAAAAATCTCAGCTAAATATAAATAAGACATTGTTTTATTCAATTTGAATTACATTTATGGTCACCTTAAAAAGTTCCAAGCCAAAGAAAGGAAACAATGGTTTTCTATATCATAAGTCAGTAACAAACAACCATACAATTCTTAAGGAGCTCTATCGAAAGGTGCTGTATCATTGTAACAAACATCCCATACAGCTTCCATAGAATCCTTGGCAGCTGAACCAGCACAATACGGATTTGAAGTCAACGATGCCAAAACTCTTCTTTTGATGCATTCCTTCAGGGTGAATTAAATTAATTCAGCATTGAACTAGTTAGTCTAAACGCCATAATATTTTTAAACAAAAAAAAAAAAAATATTCAATGTGAAACAAAGAAATCTGGAAATAATTTTTGGGAAATCTAATTCATTGAGAATGATAGAGTACAGCAATATATAACCATTACACAAGGCCAAAAGGGGACACAAAATCATTATCCCTGTCTAGATATTGATCATTATCCCCAACTAAATTGGTCTGAAGTATCCTAAAGTAATCTAGACGGAACATGATTAAAGTAGTCTAAAGTTATAAAGTGCAGACACTATATACAACACGAACATGAGTGATGTCTAAAATATAGGACACCGCAACGCAATGAGAATCATTTATAAAAGATCTAATTTTGACTTTCCAATCATCTAAAATGATTTTTAGCCATAACTCACATATGCCTTTCGAGCAGTGGATCTGAATTCTGAGTCTGCAGAAGGCCTTGCCACCATTTTATGTTTTTTGCTCTTCCAAGTAACCAGATACTTCCTAGAAAGATGCAACATCTGGAAGTGGATCATCTTTCCACCAAGTTTTTGTTTAGGGAGTTTGCAGGGGAAGGGAGGAAGTAATTTGTATGTAGGGAAGAAAAGGGAAAGGGAGAGGGAGAGGAGTTTCTCAGCTTGTTTGGGAGAAAACAATTAAGAATGCTAATGATTGATATTTTTTGTTTATAGGATATTGTAAAAAAGAGAAATATGATTTGGAGAGTTTGCCAAAGCCTTCCAAAACCTACCTCTAATACATTTTTTAGTTCCCCCATATAGGAGGGTTTTAATTATGTAGAGAAAAATAAACGCTCATGCAACGTGGGGGAATATCATCTCTTCCATTTCGATTGTCTCCTTCCTTTGCCTCAAATTCCTCTCCTACCTTTCCCTCCTAACTTCCAAACAAAGCCTAAAGAATCGGCATACCATGCATCAGCATAAGCTTCTAGGCTCAATTTATCATTCTTAAACAAAGTGCACGATTGCACACTCAGCATAAGCTTCATAATCTTCTAGTTTTCTTGTAGCTTTGTTTATGTGTTTTTTTTCACGTTACGGGGAACCCTTATCCCTCTAACCCTGTTATTATCTTCTACTCATCTTCATGAATTTCTTCTTTTACCAATGACATAGGAGACAAAAAGTTGGCCAGTGCTTAATGTTCAAATTATCATGGCATATCTCAAATAAAATACTTTGAAGCATTCAAATACTAAAGCCTTTGTCACAAACTTACGCAACTCTAGTACTTCCTGTTAAACTGCTTCACATTATCTACAAAAATATTCAACCAAAAAAAAAACATTTTGTAAAAATGGAGAAAGGAAAGAAATGGCATACTTGTTCGTGCCCTCGTATTTTCAGAAATCCTCGTAGAAGTTCCCGTTTGTAATGACAATCACCACTTAAATGACCAGCTCGTATCTGTTTCACATAATCATCAAGAAAAATTGATTACATGAAACTAATAAATAAAACTACATCAAAGTCATATGAATAAAAGGGCAGTATTAAAAAAGAACCTCGCTACAAGCATGGTGAGCACAATTAGTCCAATCCAAGTTTGCAGCCCGACAGTCATCAAATGCATGAATTAGTTCGTGAATTATCGCCTGGTTAACCTCATCTTGAATTTCTGTCCGATTTCCACACACAACTATCTGAGTCCAAAAAATGTAGAATAATACTATCAGTTAACTGAAAACCTTATAGAATAATCGTAGGAAGCATTGAATACAACATTATTCAACTTCTAAAGGGGAAGACAATAACTGAGATTATTTTCTTCATCAAGTGCGAGTTAAATCAGCTTTTTAAGCCAACAAGGATTGCTTCAGCTTAACTCAAACTTGTCACTGGTAATAAGCACCTCCCCAAAGAAGGATTTGGATTTGCTACAGTCAGCAATTCACACACTTAGTAAGTAGGTGGCGGGTGGTCGTTGTGTCGAAATCGAACGGTCTAGATTTCAAGTTCGGTATTCCAGTTTTTCTTAAAAACTCAAAATCTACATCAAAATTTGAATCATCCGATCTCGATCCAACATCCACCGACATAGTGACTGCATGAATGTGTGGAATTGTTGGCTGCAGCAAATCACATTTCACTTTGCGGAGGCATTGTCTACATTTAGTGAATTTCTCTGTCTCTCTCTTAAGAGACCATTCTCACTCATCCAAACAATCTTATTTGGTAAAAAAGTACCGCTTCAGGGAACAAATAACAATGCACCCCCTCCTCTCTAGGGAAAG